>NW_027142354.1:11004527-11201433 GCF_026170545.1 Melanerpes formicivorus
TTTGTTGCTGCCTTTTCCTTAGCAGAACTTTCTGCCATTTCAGCCTTTATAAAAAACAAGAAAAGGAAACAACTTTTTTCTCAGCAGTCAGAGCATAAAAGTTAATAAAGACTTAGCTGACAGTTTACTTTTCCGAAGTATTCAAAAAATATTTTCTAAATAATACAAACCCTTTAGAAAAGTTTGAAATGGCCAAAACTCTAACTGTGCTTAAAAAATAATTTCCTGACCCAAATCTCTACAACTACACAACACAATGCATTGTATTGTGAACCATCATATTGCCTTATCTGGAACATGATTTTAAGGAAGTGAAAGAACTGCTATTCATGGTCATAAAAGACACCTACTTGTCTGTCTTTCCACCTCCACCCTCAGTACATATCAGATCAAACACTTTTTGCTGGACTGCATTAGAGGTATTCAAGCGTTTAATTTTGTATTGCTGGGCAATGGTTCCATAAGTCTGTGTAACATTATACTTCTGACTAGCTGTGTAACCATGACATGTATATTTTATTGCACAACTTGATGTTTATATTGTGCTAAAACTTGTATCAGGACAAAGTTGTACTCATAAACCAGTGCAATTCACTTTTGGGACTCTTAATAAAGCTTATGTGAAATAATTTTCTGTCTTGACTGTTCTAATGGATCAAGCCTTAGAGGTGGGAATGTAAAGCTCTCAAACACATCATTGTCTCAAATTCATTTTAAAAAAAAAAACAAAGTCTGGGTAAAAATATGCTGGCATATGTAAATGGAATTGTATGCTTGAGGCTGGAACTGCACTGGAGCCAGGGATGGGGCTGGATACTCTAGGTGCCATCACCAAATCCCTGCGTCCCTGCCAGCTCTACTGTGGGGTCAACTCCCCTTCACCTGCCTCACCTGGGCAGGCAGTCTGGCAATCGCCAAATCATTGGCATCAGCCATGTTTTATTATCAAAAGGCTATAACCCAAACTCTTCTCTTATATCTGACTTTGTAACTTGAGGAGACTTTTTTCCCCAAGTGGTTCCTTAGTCCTACCCATTTTAAGACCCCAAGTGCATAGTAAAATTCCTAAGTGTTCCCCAAAATTCAAGACCACTACTTTGTGTTACTGCTGTTGCAGCTGCAGTAGTTCTGTGGAGTCCAGAGTTCATGGCTTGCCTGGTTGTAGGAAGTAGAGTGGAGGGTATTTGAGATGGTGACTTTTCAGCATCATAGCATGCAAACCACACTTGGCCTTGTCAGCCACTTCCCTCTGTGCTTATTTTTTTACTAAGTTTAAATTAAGTGCTCCTTTTCAATAAGAACAATAAAGAATTGTAAAATCTTTTTAGATTTCCAGTTGTGGAAGACTAAAATTTCATTTCCCCTGCTCACTCTTAGTCTCTGTCCTCCTCATAGAATCATTAACATTAGAAAACGCCTCCAAGGTTATCAAATCCCACTGTTAACCTAACACTGCCACATTCCCCACTAAACCATGTCCCTAAAGTGCATCTACCCCACCAAAGATATATTCTTGTGTCCTATGACAAAACCTTTGTCACTCTTGTGTTTTACTGTTAAAAATCATAAAACACATTGAATAAAGCCTTATAATTAAGACAAGGGTATTTTGCAGTTTAGGCTTTATCATTAGAATGTTAGATACTTTGCAAATGGAAGGGCAGGATCACCTCTGGCCCTCATGCCTCTCTAGGGCAACTCAAGAAGACTGTTGGTCTGATGAAGTCATATCAGATGAGACATCAGTCCTCATTTTCAGTAAACCATCTTCCTTCCATCTTCAGCGCCGCTGTATGAGCCGCTGTGGAGATGGGTCCATAACGAGCCCAAACTCAAAGTCAGTAACTTTTGTGACATTTGATGAAAGTCATTGCTTAATGCCTGGTAGCAGGAAGCACAAGGGACCTAAGATGTTCATATCACTGTAAGACGCTAAGTAGCCATTAAACTCTCAAATAATTAGCAGAACATGAACAGCATGCAGAGAAATAAGTTGTCTTAGCAAAGCTACTCTCTGTTGCAGTGTGAATGCATTTCTTGGAAGCAGAATTAAATGCCTCTCTGCTGTGAAGTGTAGCTGCAAGGAAATAATCAGAATTGCTGGACTGTAGGAAAGTCAGATATTGAGGACAGCATCTCATAGTAGTCAGAAATTTGTCTTCTCTCATCTGCCCTGTGGATTTTCAGCACAGCTCCATATTGCATATTCATTACTGCTTGGCTACACCAGTCTCCAGTTAATGGGAATTCTATATACCAGATGAGCAAAGACGACATTTACATGATATGATGTGCATATAAAGTACCATGTGGCAAGTCAGAGTTGCTTCATGATCTGGACAGGCTAAGTTTCTCCTTTGCTACTGAAATGACACAACCTCCTACAGTTTTTATTTTCCACTCTTTTGGAATGTAATCAGATATGTTCACCCCAAGTGCTAGAAAAGCTATGAATCAGCTTTTCTGTCCTGACAAAACCAAAATAAAGATTACTTAAGCAGGAGATTTAAAAGATTACATTTGATGGATTCTCCTGCTTTGGGTTCTCTCCGAACAGTCATAAATGAAACAAAATTGCACTCATTTAAATAAACAGAAGATAAGACTCTGGAGATTCACACATCTCCAGGAGCTAAAGCTTAAAGGCAAATATTGCAAGAATTATGTTAAAATTCTTAGAGAGACAAAACTGGATGAAGATATTAAATGCCTTTGTTTATTAATTTAATCCTGATTCATTCTGCAAGTGTGTGCTGTCTTGCTGTCTTATCTTCAGGGATTGGTTTATGCTTTTTTTAACAGTGAAAGCACAGGAACCAGAGGAAAGCAAGCATTCTGTTTTTTTCCAAGGGTCTCCAAATCCATAGAAAGAAGTGGCCAGAATTTGAACACTCCTTCCTACTTTAAGATCAGCTCAGGTACCTTTCCTGCCTCTTTCTCATTTAAAAATCAGAACTCCTTCAGAAATGGGTAAGTTTACTTAGAGGACCTAGTCCCAAAATAAAACAGTTCAGCAATTGGAAAGATGCTGGAAAGACACTTTCCTAAATGTAAAGATGAAATGTGTAATGAAGTATTTCTATGCATAGGGAAAGGAAGAATCGTGCTTTCCAGCAGTGAGATTAACAAGCATATGGTAGTCGGGAAATTCTGTGAGGAATTCAACAAAGTCTGTTCCAAATATGCTTTACAAACATAATTAGTTTTTCTCTATACCCCAGTTTCCACTGATTTGTTCCATGGATATGATTTGTGTGGTTTAGATATCTCAGGCAAGTCTGTGCAAAGCAATGTACACTGAAATCTTAAATCACTTCAAAATAGTCTCATATTTCTGTTTGAAGATTTCACCCAAAGACAGCCTGGTAAATCAGTGTGGATCGATACTGTGGGGTAGCTCAAAGTCTGGTACACATGATAGGCACCTATTTTATTGGCACTACCTGTTTTGCAGTATTATAGCAGAGCACACACAACTTTCCTTCCAGTTTCCCCACGATCTTTCAAACTGCTTGTGTCTTTTTTCTAGCACACAGTTTGAATGTACCTATGTCTGTTTCCACTCCCAGCTATATTCTTACCAATGTACAATGGAAGTCAAGTCTAGACCCTGAAGGCCACTCCTGAGCTGATGGAAATGAAGGAAAATCCAATACAGCTAATAGAGGTTATATCAGGTAAAACTCTTGCTGCTGACAAATCGCATGTGTAATTCTATACATAACTGTATCTCCATAAAGAAGGATTTTGAACAGATCAAAGCAGAGGCTTTTTGTATAACAACATCATCACCACTAAGATGAACCCAAAGGAAAAGGAAAATCACAACAGAAATATCCTTCTTGAACCTAATTTTTTTCAAGAAGCCTAATCATATTATAAATGTCACATTTAAAAGCTCTGATGCTCTGAGCACTAGGCAGACATGGTATATGGATACCAACCTCCTGACACTCCTTAAAAATGTCCTTTTTGAATTGATTCTCATAATCCAAATGACTTCCACATTGGTATTCTTCCTGTTTTTAGGTTTGATGTCCTAAGGCAAGTGTCTTGATTCACTAACCCTCACAGATCACTTGAAAATGCCCAAGTGTTCAAATTACATGAAAACAGCCACTAGCCTTCCAGAGGCACCTGAAGCAAAGCTAGCAGTCCTATAGTTCTTTCCACCCACATCTGTTAGCACCTGCAGTCTCAGGGACCTGGTCTGTTAGCACCATTGGTCTCCTCTGCACTGGGCTCCCTGATGGTGCAAAGTTGGAATTTTCCTAATGAGAAATAAAGAGGTCTTAGTGTAAATGGGCCTCAAGATCAGAGCACATATATGATCTATTGCAACATCTCTTTGATTTGGCACCAGAGCAAGATAGGAAGGCATCAGCAAGGTACTGCCAGGTACCTTGGTAAGGCCACCACTCACCTTCAGGTTTTTGTTGTGCCTCTGGAGCTCTCGGCACAGGCTCTCAAGCTTGCTGCGGGCAAGGATGGCTCGGCTGTGCTCACTCTGCAGCTGATCCTTCTCCTTGGTGATCTGGGCCTGCCTTTTCTGCAGGTACTTGAGCTTTTTCTGCTCAGCACGATGTTCTTCAAGCTGGGTGAGGAACAGGGGATAAAAATGAAACAAAGAGGGGCAGGAAAGCAAAGAGAATGAGCTATTTTAGTATCAGGAAAGTCTTCACACTCTGTTCACCTCTTAGGAAGTGTTTGCTATGTCAGTGCTAATGGGAGAGGAGAGAGTCCCAAGCCTGCTTGCTGCAACAGTCCCCAGTGTGCTGCAGTGTGGGAGGGTGACCATAAGTTTAAATACTTTTGTCACACTATTTCAGCTCTTCCTTCTTTGGTTTGAATTTCTTTGCAGGGCAGCTGTGAGGTTTTCATTTTTGCTTCAGTGTTAGGAACTGGAGCAGTGGGTAGTGCTTTTTGCAGTGAGATTTCTTCAGATCATGAGATAACACAATAGTTGCTCATTCCGTTTTGCAGTTTCCTGAAAAAGAAGCAGCTTCCTACATACCCAGGAACCTGCTGGAAAAAACAACAGCAAAAGAGATGCTGGAGACCAGGGATGTCACCTGTGTAGGGGCATTGCTGATGATGGACAAAAATGCACTTCAGGAAAGTGTTCCCCAAAGCATTCAGCCTGATGAGCCTCAGTGCTCCATTTTCTGCTCACTCACATTTTAAACTAAGCCCTGTGAGAAGTATGCAACACTCCTCCTAGGAGGTGAAGGGTTCAGCCTAGACACTAGTTCCCAGTGTGGATCAGTTTGGTAGATTTGCCTTTGAGTACAAATATTTGGCCTCATCAACTTTTTAACCCAGAGTCTGGCTTTTCTCCCTCAGTTTTTACCTTTTTTTTTCTTCCCTCCTTCCCATGCACAATTGATCATTTGACCCTTACAATCATTTTGGGATATACAGACACTACTTCATGAGGTTTGACCATGCTGCATGGCATATGGTCTTCATAAATTCCTATACAGACAGTGTGCACAGAAAAGAACTAGTGCTCTACTAACCAGCTCAGCATACTTCTTAAATAGCAGGTCTAGCTTCTCCTCTGGAGTGCTCAGCTTGTTCAAGCTTTGCATCAGTAGGGTGGCTTCCTTCCCTTAAAAAGAAAAGAAAAAAAAGGCAGCAGATATTTGATGGTGGTGATAGTTTGTAGCAGATGGTTGTTTGATGCATGGATCTCTAAAATTTCAGGGAGAAATGAAGCATTTTGGAAGGAAAGGAATAATTTTTACTATTAATTCATGGGTTTTTCTTCTCCCCATAAGAAGAAAAATGCCTGCATTCTCTTCCATTTCAGACCTCAGCAACGTGCTGTTTTCTAGCAGAAACGTTGGCTTTGAAATACTTTTGTCCTCTATAATCTGATTTTTGTTTAGTGGTTTTGCAGCATGGCTGGGTCACATATATGGCACATTGTAAAGAAACAGGATGGAAAGGGCCTAGACCCTAAAGGCTCAGAAACCAGATCTCTTTGCAGGTGAAAACCAATCAAAGCTGATGTACTCATCTCATGTGCTGATCAACCCCCCTCAAGACATAAGTAAGATTACGTTAAGTACGGAGACTATGGTGTGGATGGAAACAATCAGAGAGGAGCAGGTACTGCCAGCTTCTTCTGGGCTACTTGATTGTGGTGTAAATCAGTTCCCTGACTTGGTGAAGAGAGTGGGGCTAGTAAACAGTCTATCTGGGCATACATAGCTAAATCACTGCATAGCCATTTATGAATTGCTTCTCTTCTGATACTTCTTTGTATTCATTCCAGCCCTGAGTATGAGCTGGAGCTTGAACACTGCTTGTTCTTCAAATACAAAATGCCCCTGGAGATAAAGATGGCTGTGGTGCCAGGGGCTCAGCTGTGCTGTTCCAAATGCTTCCCTTTCCCATGGCTGTGAGAGCAAATTTGCTTTCTACTTTCGGCTGTACTTTTTCTGCTTCAAGTCTAGTGCAGCCCAGTACTGCCTATGGAGAAAATCCACTATTTCATACTAAGTTCTCTGTGCAGCACCTGTATAAATAAGTTGAAGAGAGATAAAATCAAACCCTGGAGCGAAAATTATGGCAAGTACAGTTAGAGAACTGTGCTTTGGTAGTGTTTGATCTTGGAGAGGTACCAATAGCTATATCAAAACCAAGGCAATAGATACTGAGGAACTTTCTTTCTCCTGGATGTTCAAGAAATTTTTTGGGGAAAAAACCCTGCTCTGTCCTGTGCTTAGTTCCTTTTCTTTAAGAACGTCCTGCAGTAATTTTTGTACAGGCTTAGCCGAGGGTTCGGTTTCGGCTCTCATACAACGGAGAGGCGTGAAGGGTGGCGGGAGTCAAACGTAGGAAGGGAAATAAACTAGACGTTTGCTGGATTGGGATGTAGCTACATTGCTCTCTAGTGGCTGCCCAGAAGAAGCGACATACTTCACAGCAGCGCGCCGAGACTTTCCAGCTCAGCTAACCGAGCCCTCCCGTGACCAAGGCGCTCTCTAAGCGCTGTGCGTAGGGACTGTGAGCATACTGGTTTATTTCATACAGTCCGTGACGAGTCCAGGGGTTAGATAGGTGAAAAATAACCTGGACAAGACAGTGAGTTTATTCTACAGAATGCCATGCCACATATAGCACCATCAGCATTGTTAAGACCAGTGAGAAGTCATACCAAAGCATGCATGCCAAGGAAAAAAAAGCACAGAATCAACCAGTTTGGAAGAGACCTCCAAGATCATCAAGTCCAACTGGTCACTCAACCCTAACTAATCAACTAGACCATGGCACTAAGTGCCTCATCCATTCTCTTAAACACCTCCAGGGGTATTGATCCCACCACCTCCCAGCCCATTCCAATAGGCAATCACTCTTTCTGTGAAGAACTTCTTTCTAAGATCAAGCCTAAACTTCTCTTGCACAGCCTGAGACTGTGTCCTCCTGCTCTGTTGCTGGTTGCACTGTGACACAAATGAGAGGCAAGGTTTTCCTTGGTCTAAGAAGCAATGTTGTGCAGTGTGTCATCAGACTAACAGCTTTGGCTAAATAGTTTGGGTGGCCTAATAGGATATCAGAATGATGTGATATCATCCTATGATTTTGCCTTTTTAAAAGGACTAATATCTGATACAGCTCACATGTATCTGATGGGTAATTATTGAAACAGATTTTAGAGAAAAGTTATATTGTGATTTTCAGTAATAACTAGAGGTCCCTATCACTCATGTCAGAGGCTTAACATGGGAAAGAGCAAGGGCAACAGAAGTTTTACTTAATGATTGTAGAAGAGCTGTGTAAGTGCATAAGTACTTGCCTAGCCCTTTCAGGATTTTCTTCTCCAGCTTTTGCTCCTTGCTGCTGCTGGGCTCCTTTGCCCTGGAAGCATCCCCAGGAGCCAGCTTCTCTTTCTCAGTCTCTTCATTTGCGTCTTCATACTCTGCATCCTCCATGCTGCCTGGCTCTCCCTTTTCAGGTCTGTCGATTTCTGTAGCAGCACTTTCCTTCTCCACCAGGCTTGTGGCAGACCCATAGGTTTTAATAATGTCCTCCAGCTGCCGGCTCAGCTCTTCTGAGATGTCACACACAACTGCTTCAGGCTGGGCATTTGGCTGCTCTGTGGGGGCTGTGACAGTGGGCTGGGAGCTGGGGGCAGGTTTGTCCCCACTCTGCCCCTGGATATCCTGTCCAGCTGAAGTGGGAGACTGGTCATTCTCCATGCTTTGTGCAGTACCTGACAGCAAACAAATGGAGGGTTAATTTAAAAGTACACAAAATTTGTCTTCTAACTGTTCCAAAAACTTGGCCAGCATGTGAGTGATTTTGTGTGGAATTTGAGATGGCAGCTCATCAGTCGGCTCTGGCTTGATAAATACGTCACACTAAAATGAACAACCAAGGTGATTTGGCTGCAGGGAGGAAAGCAAATTATACATTTTCCAAAAGGAAAAGCCTGCCCAGACCCAATACTTAGATATCAAAACCTCTTATTCCCATTGCCAGTGCTAACACATGAAAAACACCCAAGAAATTTATACCATTTCCCTCCCTGAACACACCATTTACAAAACATTCATTCTTTTTGATCTGTTTACCTGAAAATCTGACTACTGATATGGGCAGCTTCATTTCAGAGCTGACTCAGTTTCATTTCCTATTTCTCCCCTGCTGGCACAGCCTAAGTCAATAATCATGAGAAAGTAATATTTTAAATGAAACTGGCGCACCAAAAATTGTGCTCTGCTTTTGGAAAGCCCAGCGTGGTTCTTGATCTATAAGAGAGCTGGTTTCATGCTGTCACAATAACAGCAAAGAATAAGATAAGCAGCTAAAAACCACTCTTGTACTTGCTGCATGCTGCTGACAGCTTGTTTGACAAAGTACAAAATACAGAATAAATCAGAGCAAAGCAAAACTGACCGGGCGTAACGTGGCTTGATAGTCTGTGGTGTTTTCTGAGGCAAATTTGAGTTCATTTGTTCCCAATTTGCAAAGAGGAAGCTTTTATTTTCCAATGTCCTTGAGTGACTGCACTCAGCCAGGGGAACCTAGAGCTCCTGACTTGCCTGTGTTCCTCTGGAGCCTGTGACAGCTTACCCAGGACCTAGTGAATAAAGTGCCAGTGAGAACGTCCCAGGCAACTGCTCCCAGCTCCTGTTGGCCAGCAAAAATAGCACCTCTGACTAGGTGCAGCTGGAAAACTCAGTGTGGAAAAGGCTTTTTCCTTCTCAGAGTGCTGGCAGAGCTGCTGTTACTGCTGTGCTGCCCTCATGAAGTGTCTGGGTGCACAGCTAGGTCTTGCCCTGCAACTAGCCCCACTGCTGCTTCACTTCTGTGCTCTGTAGCCATGAGTCCCTTTTCTTTCTTTTTTTTTTTTAGGCCAATTTTTGTTCCTCCCTTTAATGATATGATTTATCATGTTGCCACTGGGGAATGAAGAGAGGAGGAAGTCTGCTTTCTCATTCTGTTCCAGCACCTGAGGTGGTTGCTTGCTTATTTTTTAAGAGACAACTTGCTTTGAAAACAGAGCTCAACTGGGAAGCATTTAGTTCCCTGCTCAGTTTGCCATAATGTATGCTTTCTATGATGTCTGCATTTAAACAGCTTTCAAAATCATAAACTTACTTGGCTGAAGGCAGTATATGTTAAGGGAGATGTAATTTACTGACATACATGCCTCGATGTTTATTTTTAAACTGTCGTCAAAGTGATTTGAAGTGCAGTGATAGTCGTCACTAAGGCAACATTTTTCAAGAGCTGATTGTCTGGCTATTTGACTGGGCTTACAGGTAAGATATTAAAATATTATGGTTTATCATCTCTCAAGCAAATAATTGAAAGCCTTGAGTAGGACTCAGGATGTGCTTGAGAACTGCTAGCTGTAAATCCATGCCCCTGAAGCCCTCCCACAGTTACAACTCCCCAGCAGGAATGGCTTGGGAAGATGGCTGGACCTGGTCTCACAGACCCTGTCAGACAAATGCATTTCATTTGCTCCATCCTGCTTGTGGCATGGTCATTATATCACTCCAAAGGGATTGTAAAATTCTATCTGTCTGATTTGATGTCATATTTAGTTTAATTTGCATTGAAAGATTAGACCCTACATGTGGAATTTAGGTTAATAATTCCACAGTTTGTGATCATACTTTAACTATAGCTAGTTCATTCTATTAATTCAAGGAATTAATCAGGAAGATTGTAGTAAATACCAAGCTAGAAGCTCCACAAAACAAGTGTTTCTCTGACATGTTCACACTAGTTTTTACAATTGTATTAATTAATTTTAGCTAACTGGCTTTGCTAATCTATCAGCTAGAAAACCCAGGATCACCATCTCTTCTATGAGGAGAGGCTGAGAGAGCTGGAGTTGCTTAGCCTGGAGAGGAGGAAGCTCAGGGGAGACCTTGTTGCTCTCTACAGCTTCCTGAAAGGAGGTTGTAGACAGGTGGGGGTTGGTCTCTTCTTCCAGGCAGCCAGTGGCAGAACATGAGGACACAGTCTCAAGCTGTGCCAGGGTTTAGGCTCAAGGTGAGGAGAAAGTTCTTCACAGAAAGAGTAATTGGCCAGTGGAATGGGCTGCCCAGGGAGGTGGTGGAGTCACCATCCCTGGAGCTGTTGAAAAAAGGTTTGTATGTGGCACTTGGAGCCATGGTTTAGTTGTCATGAGGTATTAGGTATTAGGTATTAGGTTGGACTTGATGACCTCTGAAGTCTTTTTCAACCTGGTTGATTCTGTGATTCTCTAGACAGAACAAGCCTCATACACTGCATTTCTGACTTTAGCTATTTTTGTTTATCACATAAGGACAACAGGATTGTTAAATGATTAATTTACAAATATGAATTTATCTTCCAGCTATCTCCCCCTCTCTACTGTTCCTCATCAGGAACAGTATGGCCAGCAGGAATATGAAGGTCATTATGCCCCTGTACACTGCACTGGTTAGGCCACACCTCGAGTACTGTGTCCAGTTCTGGGCCCCTCAGTTTAGGAAGGATGTTGACTTGCTGGAGCGTGTCCAGAGAAGGGCAACAAAGTTGGTGAGGGGTTTGGAACACAAGCCCTATGAGGAGAGGCTGAGGGAGCTGGGGCTGCTTAGCCTGGAGGAGAATCAGGGGTGACCTTATTGCTCTCTACAACTACCTGAAGGGGAGTTGTAGACAGGCAGAGGTTGGTCTTGTCTCCCAGGCAGCCAGCACCAGAACAAGAGGACACAGTCTCAGGCTGCACCAGGGGAGGTTTAGGCTGGAGGTTAGGAGGAAGTTTTACACAGAGAGAGTGATTGCCCATTGGAATGGGCTGCCCAGGGAGGTGGTGGAGTCACCATCACTGGAGGTGTTCAGGAGGAGACTTGATAGGCTGCTTGGTTGCATGGTTTAGTTGATTAGGTGGTGTTGGATGATAGGTTGGACACGATGATCTTGAAGGTCTCTTCCAAACTGGTTTTATCCTATTCTATTCTATAAGAAGACACAAGTCAATGCAGTTCTTACTGCACCCCAACTCTCTTCCTTGGCTACCTCCCAGGTTCCAACCCAGCTCCCAACCCAGCTCCACTCATGGAGCAGCACCTTCCATCTAAAAGTCTCTTCCTACATGAATCATGGAACATGCCTGTAGACACAATAGGCTTTAAATCAACAGCAGCAATCAATTTATGCCCAGTGTTTCTCAGTAATAAGGGAAAACCATGAGCACATGAAAGAGAAAATGCATGTTCAGAATCAAGGGCATAACATAAGGTGTTTAGAAGCTGGCCTTGCAGGAAATCTTCCCTAATGTACATTCCTGGCTAGAAAGGTATTAGTTATAATCAGTCTCTGAAACTATGGCAATTCACATTTGTTAAGGTTCAGGCCACCAGCTTGCAACAGTGAGCAGGCAGGAACCACAGCACTAGCCAGTGATGTGCCTTTAACCCATGGGTGCCCACCTACTGGGTCATACCAAGGACTGTATTGCACACACAAATAAGTATTTTACTGTTCTATTCCACTCTTCTTCAGGCTACACCAGAGGTCTGATAACTACTTTCAAACACAAAAATGTCTGTTAAGATGTCTGTACCTTGTTTTGTGCAGTAGCTCTCACAGCATCACAGAGTTTACATTTAGGGAGACAGAGCAGCTCTCATCTGCAGAAAGCATCCCATTTACAGCCTTTGATTCTAGGAGATTTTACTGCAGTTGGCCCTGGTCCTCATCATGCTCCAGCCTGTTTAACCTTGATGTACATCAGGAAATCTTTATGAGGCCATAGAAGGCTTTCAGTGTGAATCTCAGCGAGACCCACAGTTGTTTACATTAGACACTATTAGACACAGTAATTTCTAAAAATCAGGTGATTAAGCCCAGAAGAGGAATCCCTTGGCTCCTCAAGGAATCAAGGACTCATTCAATTTTAGACTATTCAATTCTTGAGTTTTGTGACTCCTGCTACCCTTACTGTTGTGTCTAGACACCTGAATTTCCAACACAGCTGTATCCTGGTTTATGGCAAGTGGGAGGAGTGACCAGACATTTGACTGACTCTGAGCATTGCATCTTGTTTACTCTTTTCCTTCTGCACCCCCAATCCTGGATGTGTTCCACAGCCCTGAGATCAGTATCCTTCACAGCCCTGGTGTTTTGGCTAAAAGCATGACCCCAGACACTTGTGCTCACCATCTGCAGATAGCCACTCTGGTCCTCCTCTCCTCTGGTGGCAAACGGCCCTGAGGGTGCTACTGCCTTCCCACTGAAAGAGAGGCTCTTCATTCTCCTCCTTCTTCCATTAAAACATGAGATAACCCAGGAGAGAAATGTAGTGCCTTGTGGCATAGGCAACCTCCAGTTTCAGGTGGGAATTGACAGACACTGGTCCCAGGCTGATGCCTTCCTGTAGGAGGACTTTTGGCCAGGCCTGCCGTCCCACAGAGGCACAAAACTGGGCTGAGCACATAGCATAGCCACAGCTGCACTCAGAGGCAACAAAGAAGGTGTGCTGCTAAGCTCAGTCTGGTAACACACTGAGACTGTTTGTCTCTGACTATATCCCTTAATAATTCAGCATGATTTGCCTTTGCTGTACTTTGAAATCAGACTGTACCTCCAAAGTAAACCGTCAGTTGGTAAAAGCCAGCACCTGATTTAGCAGAGCTGCAATAGCCATCCTGCTGCTGCTGGAAAACCTGTCCCCTGTGCTGGGTGCCTTGTCAGCTTCTCTCTCTTACCACTGGAACAGACCGTGCTGTTGAGGCACTGTCCTGGCATGTACAAAGCACAAACCAAACATCCTCTTCTCAGCCTGCCTCTCTGGCAGACTGTCTTGCATACTGTTGCAGAGTTTTGCTTATATTTTTAATAACAGAGAACTTCCCCTTCCTTCTCATGGGAATTGCTTCCTCCTTCCCTCCTTGCAGCTTCAACTTCTGGAGGGTTTACAAATTGGTCTATATTTAGCTCTTGCCTCCCCACGTATCCAGCAGAAGGACACATGGCACCTGCTCTGCTGCCAGCAGTTATTTTAAGCACTTCTAAAATGGGTAATGTTATCTGGCACTTTATGCTCAAAACTCACACACACACACACACACACACACTATTCTCTAAACCAAAGTGTTCCATATATTCACACCAGCCAGCATATGCTGATAAAATCCGAATTTTTACCTCAACAAAACACCAGATTGAACTATAACAGCACTTCAAAGCAGCACATATCAAGCCCTGGAATGGCCCACACTACTGTATCTCCAATTACCCTCCAGAAAAATACAACTGTCCTATGCATTACTTCAGAAGGTGGTGATAAAATCAGCTTTATTAACTACATGCGACATTTGAATAACCTTATGGTTTACACGTAATTTTCCAGCACAAAACAACAAAAGTCTGGAGGCTTTGTGGCAGGATTCCACACAAGCATGAAAAGAACCAGAGTCAGAGACCTTCTGAAGTTTCATGCAGCACCTGAGTCTTGATCACTTAACTGTTGTAGCAAACCAGCCATGGCCCCGAGTCTCAGCTAAAGGCAAGCTCTTCCAAAGTGAGCTTCAATGTTTTTGATCACTCTTTAGAGAAGCGTTTCTTACTTTCACCAGCAGCCTTAGATACTTGCCTGTTTTACTCACACAGTGCCCAGGCTTTTCATGCTATTCCTAGAAATTGTGGGCTGACAGTCCCAAAGGGGAGTATTTAGATTAAAGCCCTTGCACCATGCCACCAAGCAGTAACAGCAAGGAAGCTGTTCATCAGACTTACCAGAGCAAAAGAAGAGCTGAATGGAGAAAAGAGAGTCGGACAGAAAGCTCAGGCAAGGGCACGCCAGCAGCAGGACACTGGTACTGTAATGCTGCCACCGAGGGAAGAGGGACAGGAAGGCCAAGTGAAGGGGGAAGGACAGAATGACACAGCAGGAACTAAGACTGCAGAGACCGCTTTGCACGATGACTGCTCTGATAGGCGAGCAGGCAGACTGCCTGCTAGCTGGCAACATCAACCAGCTATTGCTTGCTCTAACAGACATAGCATGAGAGATTAGAGTCTCAGGTCCCCAAAAAGAGAAAATAAAGGAAGGATTCACACACAGCTGCTACCCTTAAAAAGTAAGCCTTAATCCTTCAGTGACTTGACATGCTGTTGGATTGGTCAAACTTGGTCTAATTTTTCTAACTGCACCACAAAGTCTGGGATGGTTTTCTCTAATCTGAGCTCACAGCTGTGACTGCCCTTTGTGACCTGGGACTCTGGCAGGATTTGTTAAAGACCAGACTGATTACCAATCATAGACTCACTGGCTGGACAGGACCATGGGAGGTCTTTAGTTCAACCTTTTCTCAAAGAAAGCTCAGCTGTGAGCATAGACCAAGTCTCTCAGGGCTTTATATTAGTCTTAAAAAATCTGAGGATGAAGATTGCATGACCTCTCTAGGAAGCCTGTTCTGCCTGACCATCTGCATGGCAAAAAAGTTTCTCCTTATATTAACTTGAACTCCCCCCTTTTTTTTTCAGCTTGTGCCCCTTACCTGTCGTCCTTCTACCTTATGCTCCTCTTTCTTGATAATCTCCTCATACGTACTCTGGAGCTGCAGTCGAGGGCCCTCAAAGCTGTTTCTTCTCCAGGCTGAACATCCCACTTCCCCTAATCTCTCCTCATGGGACGAGTGCTCCGGCCATCATGGTGTCCCTCCAGTGAACTGATGAGCTTCTCCCACTGAATGCTAATGGAGAATGATAGTGTAAGCTGTCCCCTTGATCCCAACAGCTCTCAAACGAAAGAGCTCTTGAACTGCTGGAAGGGGCCCAAAGAAGGGCCATGAAAATGATCAGAAGGCTGGAGTGCCTCCCGTATGGGTACAGGCTGAGAGAGTGGGGCTGTTCAGCCTGGAGAAAAGATAGCTCCAAAGAAATCTTACAGCAACCTTTCAGAACCTGAAGGGGGCCTACAAGAAAGATGGGAGGGACTTTTTACAAGGGCTTGTTGTGAAAGCAAGACAGGGAATGGATTCAGACTTAAGGAGGGTAGAAGATTTAGACTAGTATCCCCGTCCATGGCAGGAGGGATTGAAACTAGATGATCTTTAATGTTTCTTACAACCTCAAATGTTCTAAGATTCTAGAAAATGTTCCCATTGCTGCCAAGATAACCTGTCAGATCTACTTTCTGCATGTTACTAACCTGGCACACCCTGGTCCAAAGTTGTTTATACAAACAAGCAGAGCACTCCCCAGGGTGCTCAGCTGCATACAGTTTATCCAGTGATCTGCATCTTCCACTTCTGTGACCCACAAGTCATTCAGGCAACATCTTGAGATGCCACATGGCCTCAGATTCTTCTGTTGCCCACTCCCTAGAGAGCTGCAAACAACTGAAAAGTAATAGACTGGTACTAGAAGTGGCAGCCAGTGCTATGAGAAGAGAAATGGGTCTTTGGTTCCAGTGATAAGTAATAGAGCTCACAACAACATAAGGAGGAAAACCATGTATGTTACAGTATTTTGGAGTAAGCCCTCAAATGACTCCATTGTTGCATGGCACTAGAGGATCTAGAAATGTTTGGTACTTGATTTATAAGGGATGTATGAGAAAACAGTACTGGGCAGCTCAGTACTGTGAAGTACTGGCACCGAAATAGTCCATATGTTAACAGCATCCCAGACTTTCACTGGAGAGGACTGAAGGGCCTCACTATATTTGTAAAGAACGTGCCTGTAGGGTGAAAAACATATACTTGGGATGGTTTTTCATTAATCTTATTTTTCTGCTTGGAAAAGGCAGCTCAGGAGTTGATCTGCTAGAGGGTAGAGAGGCTCTGCAGAGAGACCTCGACAGGCTGGACAGATGGGCAGAGTCCAACGGCATGAGATTTAATGCATCCAAGTGCCGGGTTCTGCACATTGGCCACAACAACCCCATGCAGTGCTACAGGCTGGGGTCAGAGTGGCTGGAGAGCAGCCAGGCAGAGAGGGACCTGGGGGTGCTGGTTGATGGTAGGATGAACATGAGCCTGCAGTGTGCACAGGCGGCCAGGAGGGCCAATGGCATCCTGGCCTGCATCAGGAACAGTGTGGCCAGCAGGAGCAGGGAGGTCATTCTGCCCCTGTACACTGCACTGGTTAGGCCACACCTCAAGTCCTATGTCCAGTTCTGGGCCCCTCAGTTTAGGAAGGAGGTTGACTTGCTGGAACGAGTCCAGAGAAGGGCAACGAAGTTGGTAAGGGGCTTGCCGTCACTGGAGGTGTTCAGGAGGGGACTTGACAGGGTGCTTGGTCACATGGGTTAGTTGATTAGGTGGTGTTGGATGATAGGTTGGACGCGATGATCTTGAAGGTCTCTTCCAACCTGGTTTATTCTATTCTATTCTATTATCTGGGGATGTGTGGACATCATGGCTGAAGGGAAAATAAGTTCTTTGAATCTTCTTCAGGCACAGTGCTCCTAAGAAAGTCACAGATTTAAGGATAATTAAAGTGTGCTTGCAGGGTGGGGGGCTTCTATGAGTCTTTTGGAGGCAGTTGGAAATCTGCTGGTCATGTTTTGAGATAAGATAAAGCTCTAGGGTCGTTTGAGACAGGGCAGAGCAAAGCAGCAGAATACCAGTGAAGGTAAGAGCACTTATGTGGGTTACTTGTGCTCCTCCTATTTCAGCTGGAGAATTCTCCTCTTCCAGTTCCCTTCTTATTTTTCTTTCGAAATAAATCCATCTCTAGAGATTCTGAAACCAAAATGCACAATTGAGCTACCAAGGAACTGAGCAACATCTGAGTTGCAGAAAGTTTCTCCAGCATATCCTTACTCCTTGGCAAACACAAGGCAAGACATTTTCAGCTTCACCCTCTTTCACCTGAGTTAAAGCTGTTATGTGCTAGTTCATGTTTGCAACAGCCTGACAGCATGCACACAGACCCTTATCACAGTCCAAACGAAGTGCAAGGATTCACTAGGCAGTGGGAACGTGGTTGTGTCTTGAGACATGAGAACAGGAAATGAGTTGGGGTCATCATTATAAAAATTAGCTACAAGAAATCCAAAGCTACATTTCTGAATTGTTCCTAAATAAGCGAGTAAAGAATGCTGTCTTGTACAGTCAGGGAACTCAACAGAGTAGATAAAAACAGTGTTCCTGAGTATGTGGAGAGTATGTGTCTGTGTAGTTTCAGAAAGTTTAGAAGAGATCTGTTGGATTGTGTCCTATGAGTGGAAACAAGCCCCTTAAGAATGGAAAGAGAAACTCAGACTGAGAAATTTAGAATGTGTTGAAAGTGTGAAGCAGGCAGTACACATGCTAAGGAGGATGGACAGACTGGCATTTGGGCTCTGCATGCTGGTTGCCTCTGGAGACATGAGGAGGAATCTGGCTGGAAATGCTCTCTGTGAAACCTGTACCCTTCTGAAGTTTCTGCTTCTTCAATACTTTGGGCATTTCATGTCCCTGTTTAGGGGAAGAGAAAGAAAAGCTTTCTCTAATCCATGAGAAAGAGGAGGAATTTATCTTCTCTGTAGTAAAGCCAGACCACTCCTTAAGAATGTGCTGTAACAAGCCTGAATTTATTTTTCAGTTGTAAGCTGGACTGCATAGCCTGTAACCCTATACCCTTTGGTGTGCAGTGGCATTTCCACTGAGGTCATTGGTAATGTTACACAAAAATTGGCTATTTCTGGATTAAACATAATCATCATCAGCATAAATCTACTGAAGGCATAGACTTCTCAGGCAAAAAACACCCTAGTAAGAAAATTCCTGTAACCCTATGTTATAATTTACTCTATATTTTATTCAGTGCATTCAGCCTTACCAAATGGGAGGACAAGTTCATTACTAAGCTAATGGTATTGAAGCTTTTGGGTGTTCTTCCTATCTTTTTCTGATATCTTTTTTCCTTCTTTCCCCCAGGCCATTTACTTCAACTACAGCATTCAGCTCTCACCTGCTGAGGCTCTCCATTGAAACAGATACTTTTGGGGGTTTTGTGTATTCTTTTTGTGTGCCCTGTGAATGCTTAGATGAAAGAATGATGGTTCAGGTTTACGGTTTGTCTCTCAAATGCTCAAGGGCTTTAAAATATGCAGACACTGTCCAAAGGGAACTCCGTATTGGTGGTTAAAAACACTTCTAAAAGTCTCAAGGGTTACTTTTTCACAGCAAGCAATGACAAGCGTTAATTATTTTCCACCTAAACAAAAGCTTAATTTCTTCAGAAGCCCTTAATATCACCTGGAAGCCATGCAGGCTATTTGGTTTGCGGGACAGCCTCTTGACATAAAGTGAAGGGGCTTTTCAGTCTAGAGAAGAGAAGACAGGGGATTTAATAAATGTTTATAAATATCTGAGGGCTGGGTGTCAAGAGGCAAGGGATAGGCTCTTCTCAATTGCACCCTGTGATAGGAGAAGGGGTAATGGATATAATCTACTGCACAGGATGTTCTACCTCAACATGAAGAGGAACTTCTTCACTGTGAGGGTCACGGAGCACTGGAATAGGCCCAGAGAGGTTGTGGAGTCTCCTCTGGAGACTTTCAAGACTCATCTGCATGTGTTCCTGTGCAATCCGTGCTAGATTCTATGGCCCTGCTCTGGCAGAGGGGTTGGACTCAGTGATCTTCGGAGGTTCCTTCCAACCTTTAACATCCTGTGATCCTGTGAAGAGGCTGTGGAAGGTCTCCTGCCTTCTGCATTGGCCATAAAAGAGCCATCCACAGTCCTCTGCAAACTGTAGCTGCTTTGCTCCATGAGACCCTGCTTGCCAGCAGCACAAAAAGACCTGTAGACAACCTGTCTCAGTCCCTTCATTCATGGGGATGCAGACTTCAATGTACTGCCACAGTCTGCCGCTTCAGTCCCATATCTGTATCAGTGACGTGAACATTTTTGGATTCTGCATGAAAACTCCTCTAAGAACCTGGAAGAGTTCTTCATGGCTTTCCTGATGAGCATTTTTATTTTTTTGGAAAGGTACAAGTCTTTCCAATCATATTGTGCTTGGGCAGAATCACATCCTGTAATACCACTATTTCACCCAATTATATTTGAAATCAAATTGATCCATTCTGTTTAAACACATGCTGTAATATACTGTCACATATTTATGTAATGCAACATGATAATACATAGTAACAAGCAGGCCTGTAAGAAACACAATGAAAGCATAGCATGCATGAAGAATTTAAAAATGCCTGTAATGTTAAGATAGAATCATAGAATTCTTTTAGTTGGAAAAGATCTCTAAGATCATTGAATTCTTCTGTTAGGGAGAAGTTCTATACAGAGAGAGTGATTGCCCATTGGAATGGGCTGCCCAGGGAGGTGGTGGAGTCGCCGTCATTGGAGGTGTTCAGGAGGAGACTTGATGGGGTGCTTGGTGCCATGGGTTAGCTGTTTGGGTGGGTTGGATTGGTTGATGGGTTGGACATGATGATCTTGAAGGTCTCTTCCAACCTGGTTTGGTCCATTCTAAAATAAAGAGTCCAACCAAGATGCAGAATTAGAATTCAGAAAGATCTCTTATAAAGGTCTTGAGGCACAAAAGCATGGTGATGTGTGAGCTTTGGTCTAGAAGTCAGAAGCTTGCTGTATCTGGCACTGAATCAATGGTGGAGAGAGTCCTACGTGGTCCCAATGCAAAGTCAGCCAGGACTGCTCTCCACTGGGTTTAATTTAATTCCCTAGAAATGTCGTGAACATCTGAACCAGTCAGACATTTTGTATGGTGACTTCTTGGGAATCATTTCTCTCCTGCTTAGTCCTGTGTCAATGAAAAGAAAATAAAAAGAAAGAAAGAAAAAAAAAAGGAGGGGGGGAAGGAGAATAACATATTTGCACTTATTTGCATACACAAAGCAGGTGCTCCACTCTGCATCAATTTTCTACAGATTTCCTAGCTCCAAATCAATCTCAAAAGGGTTGGAAGGTTATGATTTGCCTTCTAATAAGATTTTATGGCCTGAAGGGTTTGTCATATACCCAAGGTTTGCTAGGTTTTTTTTTCCTTCTGTGGCTGAAAGATCCTGGCTACAAATGGCAGTTAATAAAGCAGCCAAATTAGCTGACACAGAAAATCCCAACAGGCAATAGACTTAACTATTTTAAGCAAATAATTTAATTCTTAATCTACATCAGTAAGAATATAATTTCTGAACTTCAGCAAGAAAACCACTCTAAGAATGAGGAGGAATTCCCCACGGTTTGCTGCTGAACAGTTTTTGATATATTCTTGGAAAGATTCAAGTCTTTTGAAACCTTAAGAGCAAGCAAAATCAATTATCAGAGTTTCAATTTTCTCCAGGCAATTTCCACTGCTTCAACTTGCCCAAGAGATAGACTTTCCATAAATACATTATGCTATGTGCTATTCGAAGAATTTGGCAAAATGGAGAATAGCTTCACTTGAAAAATCACTCATAAGATAAAGGAATCCCTCAGGTGAGGCATGCAGTCACACATGAATAGATCTCTGCAGTTTGGAAACAACTCTTCCAATATATACAGGTAATTTATTGGGAAAGAAAAGAGCAGTATTAGCTGTTTCCAGTTTCCAATACTGCTGTGAAGTTACTGTCGATTTACACCATTATAAGCTAGCATAAAATATAGCATGAAACTCCAAAATGGTACTGAATCCTAAAATAGCCTATTTTAGATCTAATTTAATTTCAGAATGACGCTACTCTAGCTAGAAATGATCAATGGGCTGTGGGAACAGAGTTGGGCCAAGTCAACCATCAACCTGGACACTTTGTGAATCTGCCAGGGGAAACCTCTGGGTCCAGTTCAGACGTGATCATGCTGTAAATTGTCTATCAGGGGTAAACTGAAAGTCTTTTAAATGCCAGTGGTCCATTGGTCAGGAGTGAACTATAGAGAAGAAATTATCTATTCCAGTAAGACAATGTAAACTGACTTGCTTTGTGTGAGGTAGCTTTTTGTCCTTCCCTCCATCCCTTTCCCAGCCCTTTCAATTTGCTAGTAATGTTCGCTTGCACCAGTTTCGTTATCAATATGCAACATTTGTTGTGGGTTTTGTTTTGATTTTTTTTTTTTTTTTTTTTAATATTACTGCTAGAACTGGCTTGTAAAAATTAGAAATGGGAAAGATTTATTGAAGGCTGAGTCCTCCAGCTGCTCCATGCGTGGAGCTGCCATTGATTTCCCAAGCAGCACCTGCTTGGGAGCAGCACAGAGAATAAAGCAAATTAGAAATTGAAGGCTAGCTCTCTCAGCTGTACAGGCTGTGCAGGGGTGGTAAAGCATCTCGTAATAGGAGCCAAACATCTTTCTCTGGAAAGGACAAAGTCCAAACTCTGCTGACAATCTTAAGTAAGCTGACAGGGGTGGGAGGCTGAGCAACACTGGGGTTATGACTAACATGTCTGAGAGTACAGGAGGAAAGAAGAGAGACTGACACAATGAGAATGACACAAATGGAGGTAACACTTAAACAACACCTGGAAATCTGGGGAATATTTGTGGTGAAATATAAATGCCTGTAGAAAGAAGAGGGAAAATAACAGAGAAAGTGATGATGAAATGAGAATCATATTTTATAGGGTAATGACAAGGTAGCCGATGAACTATTAGTTCAGAAGGAAATGTGGTGATCTGCAGAGCTGGCAGCACTACTGTGTGATGTCTAAAACTGCTGCTGATGTAAACCCTAATGACCTATTTTAAGACATGGGTGGAAAGAGAATCACAAGATGGAAAATGAAAAGGATGCAAAAGGTATAGTGGCATTAATGGATCAAAAGCGTGAAATGGTGTTAATTGGATTTTTTTTCAAGGGCTTTCTAGCTGTCAAGGTAGGATCATCTTATTAAACATAATGTTTGGGGAATTAAATGAGTAAAGAAGAAAATAAAACTCAGATGAAAGGATGAATAAAGAAAAGATCAGATAGGAGTGACTTTCATATTTTACTAGGCTGAAAGACAAATATAAGAAGTGGCACCAGTGTCAACAATTTTTAGACTATAGTAAACCTTCATTTTGTGTATATAAAAAGCCTATGCAAGTTGTATTTATTGTGAAAGGCAAACTGGTGTCTAATTAGATCCTGGACTTGAACTGGAGTATACAGACAGATACATGCTTAATATTTAAGCTTGGGTGTCTTCAGATGTGTCTCCAAAAAATCTATGACTATTACTTCTACTACTACAAATGTTCAGTGTTTTTTCCTCTCTAAAAGAGAGGATGTGTTAGATTGCAATGTTTCTCAATAACCCCAGAGCAGTTATGTAATTTGGAGACTCCCAAATCAGTTGTAGTATGGGGAATTGCTGAACCAGACAAAACCCAACTATTTAGCCACTCCCTTGGCATCAGAGTGAACAATTCTTGTTCACTTGGATATTCTGAAGCCATCATCAGCCAATCTGTAACATTGCCTGTGTTCCTATAGCATTACAAGACACACCACTAGTTACTGTTTACCTTATTATTTTTGCTTTCCTTTTGGCTATTAGTTGTGTTTTCTGAGCTCAAAATATATTTTACTACAAATCAGGGTTATCTGTGGTTAAAATATTTGTATCAAACTTTTAGAATTAAAGATGCAGGGACCAACCTCTGTGGCAGTGATTCCCAGTTGTGTAGTAGATTGCATGCAAGGATCTAATATAACCTGCTAAGTAAGTTCAACACTGAGCAGCAATGAACTGCAAAAAGTACACTGTACTCATTATTTGAAAGGATAAACTGAGATGTAAAATGTTACAAGCTAATACACAATATATAATGACTTGCCAAAGGTCATGCAGATGGGAACAAGACGTGCTCATATACTTTCGTGATTTAATTGTGGTGTGTTTGCTTTGTACACAAGGATCAGAGTTGCAAGCTTAGAGTGAAGGGGAGGTCTACATCACAAGAGTGTTCAGTGTCTTAACGCACTCTATGCACCTTCATTTTCTGCAGAGGGTTAGTACTGGTTGTGAAATTCACAGGACCTGTCTAGTAAATTTGAATAAAGATGGTCTAAAAATGGCACTGTTTTGCACAAAGGAGGGCTAAAGTAGATAAATTACAGGAACAGAGGGTCTAAATGTTAGCCAATAATTAAAGTAATCTTCCCTGTATAAAGGAACTGTACTTCATAGGAGCATGGAAAACTGACATTCTGCTTTTCATTAAAGTCATAAGACATCTGTGAGACCTCTGAGCCATTTCAGGCATTGTGATCATGGTATCCCACATAAGACAATGTAAATAAAATCCCAGGGCTGTCATATTATTCTAATGGCTAATAAATATTAGCTTTTATCAGTTGTTTGTTCTTTGGGGTTGGTTTTTGTTTGTTTGTTTGGGGGTGTTGACTTTTTTGTTTTGGTTTTGGTTTTGTTTGTTTTTTATTCATTATTTGGTCTCCTACCTGCCTTCCCTGTCTTTTAAGATAGCCAGTTGGTAAGCATCCCGGAGCCACTGTTATGCTGCATGCTTGTACTCTCCTGGAGCAGCAGGTTGCACCTGCTCTTTAATAATAGTTTCTGTGCTGTAATCTTTACAAACAGGTCCGTGTTTGTAAGACTGTGGACTGTTTCACCAACCAACAAATAGGGAAACCAAAATCTGTCTTGAGTCCTGTGCTTCTTTCTTGTTCATCTGCCAATCACAAGAATGAAAAAGCTACTGGAGGGTACACCAGACAGTCCCCCAGACACCTCCTGTGTGCCAACCAACAGCAGACAAGAAGACACAGTTCCTTTAAACTTGTCTTCCTCTGTTGTCTCTTTCATATTATGTCACCAACTAATGTTTGACTAACTGGGTCCTTGAGAAGTGTTGTCAATTTCATTATCAATGTCATCCTATTCTTTTCTAGATGTCAGGCAACAAGGATTCCCCCCACAGGTCATCAATCTTCCAGGTAGCCTTCATCAAAAAGAGGAAGATAGAAATATATGCAGCATTTCAGCATGATCATCCATCTCAGGCAGCAAACACAGAAGCATTATGAACCCAGTAACTGCTAGTACAAGCAGGTATAAGCTGGCAACTTGCCTTTCTAAGGGAAAGTATGAAACCCTCATGATAACAATGGATGCTTTACTGGCAACCTGACTTGTTTGGGATGTTAAATACTACATACATCTATTTCTTCACTTTTCTTCTAGCAGAACAACCAGAATGACAGAAGTTTCTGTACCCCTAAGATGTGACATACATGAAAATGAAGCACATATATACTTAAACTCCCTTACGAAGTAGCATGCAGTTTCCTCACAATGAAAGAGGCTGGCAAAAGACATTGACCCAAAGCAGTTTGGTGCTGCTCATTTTTGTGGGGGAGTGGAAAAAAAAGTTAGGAAAGTGTTAGTCATTCAGATTTGGCAGAAAACATCTAACTCAGCTTTCCATCTGCTTTCCTTGCCTTTTCAGTACTTAAAGGCTACCTGCTACCAGAAAGATACAAAACCAAAACACCCCCCCCCCCAAACAAACACCCCCACCCCCCCCCAAAACAAAACCAACAACCAGAATCCCACCAAAATCAAAACAAAACACAAAACCCCACCAACCCAAAACTAAGAAAGAAGGCATTTTCAAGTTGTGGACTAGAGGAACCAGAGTAAAGAATTCCTGTGCATATTATACTAATTTTTGTGATGGCATTGTGGAAGGGACAAGATTTAATTCTTGCATGAGGTAAAGGCTCTGCTCCATATGCATCCATCACTATCGACTTTGACCACCTTTCATTTGGTTAAAACATATAAACCAAATCAAATTAGAAGGCTGTTCTTTGTAAGACTTTAATCAATAAGAAGTGCAGGGCTTCAGCTACACCTAGTGGACAAGCTCGGAGCACTGCAGCCACGCCGACAACATTGCTTTATCTGTCATGATAAATTACTCCTGCTCTGTTCCAATATATCAGTTGTGAATTGAAGCTAAGCACCTCCAAGTAAGCGTGATCAATTTAAACAGCTCCTTTCAAAAACCTCTGTGATTATCTGTGCATCGCTGTCTTCCACATGAAGCGCTTGATTAAAAGGTGAGGCAAGAGGACCCTGTCTCAAAAGGCAAGAGCTAAAGAAATAAAAAGAAGCCACACAATGGGAGGGCAAGCTGCCCTGTAGCAGGTCTCCATCTGCAAATGGGGCCAGACGCCAGTCAGAGGTTGCTCTTGCCCTTATAGGGCAAAGTCACACTCAAGGTGACTTGTGACAGAGCAGCTGTTGTTTGCCACCCTAGGGCATGGCTGCAAAAAGCCACCGCACCAGCTGACCCTGCATCCCACAGCAAACAATCACCACCCCAAAGTGCTTTCAATGGATTATTTTCACCCTGATCAAACGGAAATGCAGACAAGAAAAAAGTCTGGGGCCTGGTGATACTTCCTGGCTACCAGAAAGAAACCCACCAGATGAGGTTGAGATACTGGGTTACAGGGGATTGAAAAAGTGTTTTTTTTAGAAGCAGGACTGAGCAAAGGCTTGAAGTCCATATTTTGGCTACACCTATTTCCAGTGTGGTAGCTGCAGTTCCCTGTGGAACTGCTCCCTACTTATCTTCCAGGAGCAAGGACACAGATCTCATGTCCACCCTCAAGAGCAAAGCAGCAGGTACACAGGACTGTAGGCTTCTTCAGTTCCATCTGATGGCAGCTCTGCTCTTTTATGTCTGCAAGAGCAAATACAGATTTATGTTGCTGATAATGGTTTGTGGAGAAGGTTAACGTCACATTTTCTTTAATTCTCCACTTCTGCATTGCACAATGTGGTACCCTGTCAGACATGACAAGCAAAACTTAGCTGCCTCATCAATGCCAACCTGGTTGTGTTGGGACAGACTCACAGACCAGCCATGGGCTACAGGCCACCAGCAGTTCTTGAGTCAGCCAGGACAGCTGACTTGAGCATCACTCTCTGTATAAAGGTGGGAGCTTGCTGAGAACAGTTTCCTGCTAGAACTTCCTGCTTGGGTTTATTTGTTGGTTGGTACTCTCTTCCTCTTCTCTTCTTCTGCCTCTTCTCACATTGTTCCTTTTCCTTCTGCCCTTGAGGACTGCCCTTCTAGATTTGGTGACTTCTGTGCTTTTGCTGGGTTGAGTATAGCTTTATATATCTTGTATTGACAATGGTCTTAATTTGTCCATTTCATTAAATAATTTTCATTTTAACCTGTGGATTTTTCCCACTTTTCCTGGATTCCCTTCTCTGATGGAGAGGGGTCATCAGGTGATAGGATAGCTGCTGTAGTTTAGCTCCAGACATGGGCTAAATGAAGACAACTCCATGGGCAGGCATGCACTTCTAGCTTTTGGGTTAGCGATGACTGCTTTTCAGGCTTATCTAAAATCTTCTCAATTATAATCATTACTGATTTTTTTTTTTTCCTATTACTTAGTCTTTATATTCATCTCTATACCTCTGTTCATACCTTGCCTTTCATAATTTCCCTGGTGGATCATTGGAGGTGTTCAGGTGTTTTGGTGCCATGGTTTAGTTGATTAGGTGGGTTGGATTGGTTGATAGGTTGGACACGATGATCTTGAAGGTCTCTTCCAACCTGGTCTGGTCTGGTCTGGTCTGGTCTGGTCTGGTCTGGTCTGGTCTATTCTATTCTATTCTATTCACTAGCCTTAGTGCAACTTGCTGATAAACAACCTAGAAGCAACCCAAAAAACCAACTATTCAGCTCTTATAATACTATAAGCAACTGAAAATGTGACTATTTACTGTCTGTACAAAGATGTCTGCAGAGGTTTTGGTGTTGTTTCTTGTCACTGGAATATCCCAGAAATCAATTCCTGACTTCAAATATTTCATATAAAGTTGATGAAAGACATGTAGCTATACAAGGCTTGTAGAGAGAGATACTAAGAATTATTAGACCAAACAATGTAGCTGAAAGAAAGAACAGAAAATATTTTGAGGAGCACACCTTTAAATACTTACCCTAGAGTCCTAGAATGGTTTGGGTTGCAAAGGGAGCTTGAAGATCATCTAGTTCCAACCCCTGCTGCCATGGGCAGGAACACCTTCCAGTAGACCAGATTGCTCAAGGCCTCATCTAACCTGTCCTCCAACACCTCCAGGGAGGGGGCATTCTCAACCTCCCTGGGCAGATAGTTCCAGTGTCTCACCACCCTTACTATAAAGAGTTTCTTTCCAATATCTTGTCTAAATCTACCCTTCTCAAGCTTCAGTCCATTCCTTCTCATCCTATCACATGCCCTTGTAAAAAGTCCCTTCCCAGCTTTCTTGTAGGCCCCCTTCAGGTACTGGAAGGCTGCTACAAGGTCTTCCTGGAGCCTTCTTTTCTCCAGGCTGAACAACTGAGCCTTTCCCCATAGGGAAGGTGCTCCAGCCCTCCAGTCATCTTCATGGCCCTCCTCTGGATGCCCTCCAGCACGGTAATGTCCTTATGCTGGAGCACCAGAACTGGATGCAGTACTGCAGGTGGGCTCTCACAAGAGCAGAATAGATGGGAAATATACCTTTCTTGTCTTGCTGGCCACACTTCTTTTGATGCAGCCCAGGATATGGTTGGCCTTGTGGCTGCAAGTGCATGTTGCCAGCTCATGTTGAGTTTATCGTCAACTGACACCCCAAGTCCTTCTTGAGACTGCTGTTACTTCTGTTTGAATAGCAGCAGATAAGGCATTTTATAGACTTCCAGAAACTTCATCCTCTCTTGTGCAGTGCACCAGTGCTAGCAAAGCACACTATAGTAGAACACTAGCAGTGCAGTTGTTAGGAGGCTCTTGGGCAAAACTGCACATAAGGAGGTGCACCTCCAGCATTGTATGAGGGCAAGTGTCTGCTAAATGTTTATCTTTCGAGCTTAAGAAATGCTGTGTACTCAACCAGCCACAGTTTTAGGAGTTTGAAGATTATGAAAGTTCATTTTATTTTGCTTTATTGCTGATAAAATAGGGAATGTATTGCCAAATGAACACACCAATAGGCAGAGATAACAAAATGACGTGGTGAAAGAGAAAGGTGAGAAGAGTGCTCAGCATTATACAAAGCCTGATGAGCCAGAAAATCTCTTGCCTTGTTTTTAATAAGAGAAATATGCATCTTTCAAAATCTGTGTCAGGCCTCTGATCAAATTGCCTCGCCCCCCCTGCAATTTTTTTTAAGAGGAGGAAGGGCATAGCAGATGGAGAGGGACTGCAGTACCTGATCCATCTCTATTAAAAAGCTGGTGTTGCAAATATTTTTTCTAAAATGAGGCAAAGAGAATAACAGAGAACTTACAGTAACAGCAGTTCATCTGCTCAGTCATTTGATGTATCTTGTTATTGTTGCAGAGACTCAGCTTTATCTTGCATGCGAGCACAATAGTGGCACCATATTCAAATGTGTAAATATATTTTCAGAAGCTATGTAAAACACCTTCCCTCTACTGACAAGATGATGCACATGAAATCTTGAGAAGATGCTGCTGCCTTGGGTTCCAAATTCCTCTGATTCATCATCTTGGTTTTATTGCACATGCAGTGTACCTGACAAATATATTTGCCTACTTAAAATATACTTTGTCTTATCATTTAAACAGCTCCTGTCAATGTTACTTAGTCCTTGTTCACACTGTTATCCCTATGAGTGATGATACAGAAATAGATCAGGTTAAAGTCAGTCTGTGTAGCCCAGATCTGTATCATTGACATTTCTTATTCCTGTCTGCGGTAGTCCCGCAGTGATTTTGCTGCATGAAATGAAGGCTTCAAAAAGGGTAACTGTAGGGTCAGGGACAAGATCTGCTTTTTCTGACTTTGTTTCCTGCCCCTCTATGCTCATACCCACTCTGATTTTGCTCAAGTTTCTAGCATGAGAGGGTACTGGTCCCTTGGGTACCAGCTCACGTGCTAAGCCCTGCTGTGCCACACAAGTAGCAAAGGCAGAGGGCAAGAGAGAATGGGATAGGAATGGGAAGGCTCCTATTGTAAGATATTGATGCAGAAGCTACCCATGCCCTGAAGAAGTAACATAGTGTGGTCCTACAGACACTAGCCATAACGTTTGGCCAAACACCAGTGACTCAGAGGGCATTGTAGCCAGATTCTAGAGAGTGTGGAAAATATCTCAGAAGGTGGTGGGGGGCACAGAGAAAAAAAAAACCAATACCCAACCACCACCACCAAAATACCCCAAATAAAACAATAATAAAAACACCAAACAGATAAAAACCCAAACCCAAAGAGACAGAGATCTGCTGGAGAGAGTCCAGTGGAAAGCCACAAGGATGTTTGCCAGACTTGAATATCTCTCCTGCGAAGAAAGACAAAGAACTGGGGCTGTTCAGTCCTGAGAAGGCTGAGAGGGAATCTTATCAACATCTATAAATATCTGAGGGGTGGGTGTCAAGATGAAGGTGACAGTCTCTCTTTGGCGGTGGACAGTGATAGGACAAGGAGCAATGGGTACAAGCTAGAACACAAGAAGTTCCACGTTAACACGAGGAGACACTTCTTTACAGTGAGGGTGACAAAGCACTGGAACAGGCTGCCCAGGGAGGTTGTGGAGTCTCCTTCTCTGGAGACTTTCAAAACCTGCCTGGATGTGTTCCTGTGTGGCTCACCCTAGGTGATCCTGCTTTGGCAGGGTGGTTAGGCTCGATGATCTGTAAAGGTCCCTTCCAATCCCTAACATTCTGTGATTCTGTGAAAAACAAATGAAAGGAACTCTGCAAATCCAGATGTTGGAATTTTCCAATCCCCCCTAGCAAGACAAGATAAGCAGGGGATAATCCTCGTTTATTTTATTTTTTTTAACACCCCCCCCCCCCCCCGACGTTTTCTGGAGGTTTGTTTGCTGCTTCTCTAAACTCACGACGAGAAATTTCGGGAGGCCCCGCAGACGTGCTGCATTGCCAGGTGCTGGGCAGTGCCACGGGCACCGCTCGCCCAGTGGCGCCTCGGGCAGGCCTGTGATGGGCATCGGCGCCACAAAGGGCACAAGGTCGGCTCTTCTCGCATACAGCCAAACGCCACGGCTAGAACGGAGCATCCCGGCTCGGGCGGAGCCCTGCCGCCGCCACCCGGTTCTTGTGCCCGGCGGCGGCTGCGCGTAGCTCAGCAGCGCCCGCCGGAGGGCGGCTGCAGAGATGGCGGACGCCCACACGGGGGCGCCATGGCGCCACCGGCCGCCCCTGGCAGGTGGCTGCGGCAGCCGGGCCGGGCCGGGCCGGGCCGGGCCTCTCTCACCGCCTCCTTCCCCGGCATGCAGCGGCGGAGCCCGGTCAGTGTGGGGGCAGCTGCCCCCCTGCGGACGCCAGCCACGGCGCCCGCCCATCAGTTCTTCATTCCAGGGGAAAAAGGCAGAGGATTGCATTAATCGGCACCTAATTTTCCACCGAGCGTGTCTTGCGTGGCGGGGTGGCTTAGGGCTGATCTCCTTTCCAAATAAAGCAGCGCGTCTATTTCTGGCCGTGGCTTAAAGAGGAGCAGATCTCATGTACCATGTTGGAAGTTCTTGAAAAACAGCCAAAGTACAGAGGTCAAGTTTCCTGTACTGAAAGCAACTTAATGGGATGCAAGACTGCAACGTCCTTCGTGAGGGTCTGGCAGTAGCTGGAAAACTGGGTCATTCCATTTTTCACTAATCGCTGGGTTCAAATAACAAATTACTTCAGTGTATTTCTAAACAGTGTGCAGGCTAGCAAGGACTTTCTTGAAGGCCTGTTTACTGCTTCAGCCAGGGGAGCCAGTGGGAGCATTGCCAAGGGGTTCATGTTGGGAAGATGAGGGTCAGACCCCCAGTATTGCTTGATGGACGATATTATGAATAATAAAATCTGTAGTTGTGCTATCCACCGGGACCTGACTCTTCATTAGAAATTAAGGGACGAGGTAGACAATATGATTGTTTTGCAAATTTCCCCGGGGTCTGCTTTTAAGAAATCATAAAACTCCTTGATGATGCCTTGCCCTAAGCCAGTGCTTTCAGTAACTGCTGTTGTTTAAAAGCAGCAGCTCTCAGGAGTTTTGCAAGGAGTTGTATGCAAATAAGACTCTACCAGCGTGCCTGTTAAACAGCCTATTCTTGGAAAAGCTTATATGGAAGGATTTAATGTTGACAGACTTAAGTAGTGATGTCTCAACTGTGAAGAATCTGTTGTTTAACCAACTGCATGAAGCAAAAGTGCTTATCATTAAAGCGAGAGTATTCCCTTTCGTTTTAGGAGATTGTGGAGGCTTTAAACATCCATGCAATTTGGTATGCACATAATTTGGTACTCTGTTTCATAAGAACTTGATTAGATTCGGAAAAATCACCCTCCCAGCAGAACTGCAGCAGAGGAGGACAACACAGTGTGTGCCAACAGCCTTAAAATGGAAAAAACGGTTTATATAGTGGCAAGTTGGGCAATGGCTTTCAAAACTACAGCTGTATTCCTCTAAACACTCTTTTATGTTATTGGTGAGTTGGTAAGTTATGATTCACTGCCATTTGATGTTAAATTTACTGTCACAGAACATTAGAGATCACTGGCTGAAACCAGAAGATTGGCTTATTAAAATTCTTGGGTGCTGAGAATTGTCTAAGAAGGGGCTGTTCAACACTTGCAGAGAGCATTTTGGTGTCAGGTTTTCCCAGAAGTGTATACTTCTGCTTTTGCCAATACAGCTCTTTTTTTTTTATCTTGTACATTCATAAAACATATTAGCTGCTTCATGTCTGTAAGGCAAGGAAGGCCAAGTATCACTTTTCTCACCAGCTGGGACGATTTTAGCAATAGTAATCAGTTTAATTTCCCAGCTTGATCCAAAACACTGCAATTTACACTCCCATTGTACAGTGATATTCTCCCTTGTTTACGTGCCCAGGTTTAAAATTTAACTACATCCACCATGCTGTTTTTCTTCCTAATAAATTCAGAAGATGTGGCTGAAAAAAAGTAGACAAAAAGAAAAGCAGTGATACTGTTCCTCTATCAAACTTAGGCAGCATGGCTAAATGGGATTACATGTATTATTAGGGTTCTGATCCCACAGTCCTTATGGAAGTAATAACTCATGCAAGAGCTTTCCTAAAGGCTGAGTGGAGGCAGAAGGCTGCAACAGTTGGCACTAAAAGGAGCAAGATGTCAATTGTCATATAATAATTGGCATTTTTTCCCCAAATATTTAAAGTAGACCGGTATGGATTTGTATCGGTGGCTTTAGTAACAGCTCCTGGGAGAGAAGAGTCAGAGATGTCCCACAGTGGAGTATTTTACAGATAACTGCCCCTTCTTCTAAGTCACTGGAAATTACATGCAGTCAGTTCTGGTGTGATGCAGCTCTGGATTGATGCAGCAATCTCCTGTGATAACCCTCTGAGGTGAGAGGGACAGGGCAACACCCACCACCCTCCTTTCCCAAGTTACAGATACTTCCACATTAAGCACTTGGGTCTTTTCACACAGGTGAGGTAACAAATATACAAAAGAACAAAGTCTACTGTGTAAATGAAAGCAGATTTATAAAATTACAAGTTTAATAGATAAATATAATAAATACTTTATGCATCATAACTCTGGACAACTACATTTAAAGCAAGTATGTTGGCAAGTCACAAAAAAAAGTTGCGCCTCAGAGCAACTTTATTTTTCATAAAACCACACTGACAGGCATATTACAATGTTACGTATGAGGCTTTATGCTGCAAGTATGTTCAAATCCTGCTCACCTACTGAGTTCACCATGACATAATAGATGGGTGTAGTGTACTTTCTATTTTGGAATGTCTTTTTGCACACCAACACGGTTGTACAGATAGATGTTCTACTTACCAGGGACAGTGGGGAAGACTTTTGAAGAAAAATACTGGTAAATGACTTCTAGAAAAACTAAAGCATTTCTTAACTTTTTATTGACATTGGCAAATTAAAATAGAATAAATTAACAATATTTTCTCAAAAAAATGTTTTGTACAAAAATACTGTCAAAATTTCCTGAAAAGCTTTCAACACAGTAGTATCTTTTCATGTACTGAATAAACTATATTAGCACAGTGTCAAAATGCTGAAGAAACAAAAATCTCTTAAAAAACAAACAAACAAACAAACAAACAAAAAGAAAACCCAAACAGGAAAAAAAAAATACCCCACCAACTTAAAAAAAAATCTGTGAAATGTTTGCCACTAGTCAACATTCCATCCACACCATATTATTGTCTATACATACATATGGAGAAGGGGGAATGGGTAGCAGACTTTATAAGAAACAGTTTTACTTTTCCTGATCTGGAAAGGTTTGGCCCACGTCTGTTAAGCTTCCAGTTTAGCCTATTCAAAAAACCCAAACAAACAATCAAAAAAATCCCCAACCCCCCACCAAACCAAAATCCCCCAAAAAACAAAACCCAGCAAAAAAAAACCCCAAACAAACCACAAACCCATAACAAAAAGCAAAAACCAACAACCATAAAACCAAAATAAAACCAAAATCCCCCAATTATTAGTCTGCACTGCAATGCATAGTTAAAAATTAAGCAAGATGGCAGCATTTGTGCAGTATTATCTGCCCTTCAAAGTTCATGCAACCAACTAATGCAATATTTTTTCCCTGTTCACTCAGAATTTGAATGCAGTTCAAGTCACTGGAAATCTTCGTTTACAAAATCCACACGATTAAGCAATTTGCCAAGATTAATATCTAACAGTTGAGCACTGTGGGAATTATGGGCACGTTACTGCAAAGAAATCAAGAGAGCAAGGAGTGGAGGGAGACGACCAACATAAAAAGGCAGAGTTTGCTAGGAATGATTACTACGGGAGGGGGCGTGAATGTCAAATCTACAAAAAAAGTGGCAGCGATTTGAGGGGGAAAAAAAAAAAAAGGAAAAAAAAAAAGAAATAAAAAAGAATTTATACAAGCGCATAGTTGACTCTTGCTTTCCAGATTCTCACCTTTTCAAGCCCTGAAAAGTGAGACACCGTGTCTAGGGGAATGTTTTCATTCGCACTGATAGAAAGTCCTTTGTTTGTTTTAAATGAATCAGCAGCTCACCCTGCTGGGCTGCTGTTTGCAAACGAAGTCTGTCATGAAGTCAAACTCGTTCTGTCCCAACCACAGCTCGGGAAGCTCCTTGATGCGATCCAGCCCCATTTCGATGACTAAGGACATGAGGACCTCCTCGTCGATGAAGTCAGTGTCTATGACATTGGGCGGCAGCATTGCCGCGGGGACGTGGGGGACGGCAGGCGGCAAGCCGCTGCCGCCGCCGTGCTTGGGGTTGCAGTCCCTGAAATGCTGCTGGCTGCTGCCGTTCAGCTGGTGGCTGCCGGGGTGCAAGTCCGGCATGTAGTGGCTGTGGGGGTAGGGGTGGTGGTTGAAGTACTGGTTGTTCAGCTTCTGGAGCTGCATGCTGGCGCTCAGCTGCCCTCCCGGGCTGGCGACGGGGGGGGCCATGAACTGGGAGCCGCTGAAGCGGGCGGGGGGCGGCATGGTGCCGGCCGGGTGCCCTCCGCTGACGCTCCCCGGCCCCATGGCGTGCCTCACCCCGCTGCTCGCGTTCATATTCCCAGCTCCGTAATGTATATGGTCTCCCATCAGGGCGCTGAAGGCGTGCTGCTGCGGTGGCTGCTGCTGGTGGTGGTGATGGGGGGTGGGAAACTGCCCCATGCCCATCCGATGCGCAGGGTGGTGGTGAAGCCCGCCAGATCCGTCGGGAAAGCGCCCGTGGTTCATGGCCATCATGTGGTCTGCCATTGCCCACCTGGAAAGTTAGCGTGTGAATACATTAGGAAAATACACCCTCGGACATCCAGCCGCCCTCTCCCGGACTGGCTGCATCTGCCTGGCCCTGTGAGAACCGCCTCCGCTGGTCCCGCTGTTCTCTCCTTCTCGGGAGAAGAAAAAAAGATGAGGGGAAAAAAAAAATCTCCTACCGCGGCTCTACCGTGGAGTACAAAGGGAAAAATAAAAGGGGAGCCTGCGGTACGAAAATCCCAGTCCCCTCCGCTAATCCAGCGAGCAACACGCCTTCCCACTCCAACTTGTGCATACCTATCAGCAGAAAGTGTAGCATACGGCAGCAGCCGCCTCCTCCTCGCACGTTCAAAAGGCGCCCGAGCCCCCCGGCTTCGCCAGGGAAAGCAGCGGATTTCCACGGCGCTCTCGCTAACTTGTGGGGAACAAGCGAAGAATTGGGAAGTCCCACCTAACCGCTGTCAGCAACTTTTAGAATTAAGCCCCAATTATTTTGGTAAAAAAAACTGTAATGCTCAGATAAGGAGGTAAAGCCAGGCAGCTGAGAAATACCTTTCCTCGCGTGTTTAAACAGTCCCATTTTTCCTGTTGCACACAAAAGGGACACCCGGCACCAGCTACGAGAACCGCCGCACTCACCTCCCGGCTTCTTTCTTCTTTTGCTTCAAAGGTGGCGGCGAAATCAGTCAGTAAAAGTCACCCAGCATAGAGAGGGCTTTCCCGGCCCTCTCCTCGGCGCTTACGTGACGGTGCTGTGATCGCCGCAGCAGCCCCGGAGCTGTTTTTCACTCCTCAGCGAGGCTCATCGGCACTTGCCAACAATGAGCTGTGTTTCTTACCCGGCTTTGGCCACAGCTAATATAGGATTTCAGAAGGGAGGAGCAAAACCCTTACAGGCAACCAGAAGTAAAACCTGGAGCAAGCGGGAGGGGGTGGGGGGGGGGGAGGGAAAAAAACCCAAACCCGACACCCAGCGCGCACACGCAGACAGGCGCGCACACGCGTAGGGCACACGCGTGCCCGGACACACGCGGGAAGGAGCGCGGCGGCCCTGGAGGGCATTTGGGCACCCGCGGCCCCGGGCTGCTCCACGCGCGTGTCCGTGGCTCCCAGCGCAGCTCCCCCGGGAACAAAGCAGGGCTCGGCGGGGCTACAGCCAGCAGCGCTCCGCGTACCCCGCCACCGCCGCTCCCCCGCCTCCGGGGCGGCTACGCTGCCACCCACGGCCCCGGCCGCCTGTGTCGCTGCAGAGCGGCGGCCCTGGGCACCCGTGGGGCCGGGCGCTCCGGCAGCGCTGCCCAGGCAGGGCCAGGTCCACAGTTCCCGGGCAGCCGGGCTGCAGGTGCCTGGCCTTGCCGACTTGAGTCCCACTGACACGCGTGGGCGTCCCCGGAACCAAGCCCTCTCCCAGCGGCGAGATCCAAGGTCCACCTTTTTCCACAGACACGGGCTCTGCACGTGGGAGGTGTGTTTATGTGATGTGGGTGCTGATACACTCCCATCCCCTTTCTTCCATCCCCTCATGTTTGCCCCACAGCCACCCAGGGTGCACAAGGCGAGTGCCCACCCACTCTTGCCCTTGTCCGGATTTCTAGGTTTTTAAATGTTATGTATGATTGTTTTTCTTAGAATGGCAAATAAAAACACAACATGCACAGCATGAGTGGGCACATGCTTTACACAGATGTTTGCCCTGGCTGAGTACATCCCCTGTTGCTGCCCTGTATCTGGTGGTGCCCTGCCTTGAAGAACTTGCCCTGACGGGGCCACATGTGTGCAACCCCCTCGAGACAGCCGCTCCTGGATCCTGCTCCAGATCCACCAGCTCTCACTGAAGGGCAGCAGTGCTGAAGTAGCAGGGAAGTGTGGCGGGGCCGGGAGAGGCCTGCTTCAGGGACACACTGGATAGTGGCTTATTTTCAGCAGTGCCTTTGCATGATTTTCTGCTCCCCTTCTGTGCTTTTTTCTGCCCACAGGCTTGCTGAGGGAGCAGGAATTGGGAGATCGTTGTCCCCAGACATGAGAAATAGTGTTGTGTCAAAGCGACCATCATGTAGGCTGAGATGTTTTTTCTGCTCCTTCACACAATCCACAAGAACACAGTGGTTCAGGAGGTCTTCCCTGGTGAGACATGGGTAAGGGCAAATGGCATGCTTCAAGATGCTGTTTGTGTGGCAGCCCTCTTGCCCCCTTTTGGGAGCCCCTACCTGGCCACAGTGAACTATGAAGGTGAAACCAAAAGGAGGGTTAGCTCTACCTCATTTACCTCAGTGGAGGCAGACCTGGCTGATGTGCAAGTGAGGGCCAGCAGGAATGGAATCAAAGCCCTGGGAAGACAGGAAGCCTTACAAGTGTCAGTTTTACCTTGAGGAGGTGACCTCATCTTACAGCTCCCTTTCCTGCATCAGTTAAATAGGGTGCCCACCATGATTTCACTTTTAGGTCCTCAAATGCATCTAAGTAGGTGGATGTCTGGGAGTTGCCATTGAACCAGGACCTCTAGCATGGCCAGGAATGGTCAGAAAAGTGATAGTACCTTTGTGGAAATTTTTCCTTCTTGTGGTTGTGCAGGTTTTTCAGGGTAAAACAATGGATAATAAGAAGATCCTGTTCCATTTGGCAAGTAATCAGCTGTGTATCATGACAAGTGGTTTGTTTAATGTCACATATCCATGGTGATACTGGTATGCCTTTTTGCTCTCTACTGCCTTAAGTTTGCGATCCTTTTTAAAGCCAAGCACACATCGTATCACCGCCCTGTAAATGCCCTTTCCTATTTTCAGCTTTGAGATGTTGGAAGCTGCCAGCTTGCCAAAGTGAGTTATGGAGAATTGCCATGAGATTGCCTAAAGCATTAGTAGGGAAGTCACAGCCTCCATAGCACCTTGCTCATACAAAACCTATCTTCAGGTATTTACAGCTCACACAAAGAATTAGGCAGGACAGAGCTTTCTGAACAGGGGGTTGCAATGGGATCCATATAAGGCTCAGCAGAGCAGTGCCACAGGAGCCAAGTTTGTCATTGTTTATGGCCATGGCAAAGTGGGAACAGAGTTAGTTGCTTTCCAGGAAATGGCTGGTAGACTGGTGACAGGCATCTAGGGGAATGCAGGACAAAGCATGAGCCCATCACCATGGAGCTATCAGGAAGCCCTGTCCCTCAGTTGTTTGCTTCTCCCGACCTAAGGCACAGTTATTTAAAGAAATCATTTCAGTCATCTTCTTCAAAGTCCTCTGCATACCTGACTTAGTTCTTCAGTCAAATAGCAAGAAAGCAGGACACTGCATATCAGGAGAATGCTAGAAGTGGCCAGGGGCAGGAATGAAAGTAGTTTGGTTCACAGAGTTGCTCCTCAGTGAAGAATCCAAGCAGAGTTGAAAACAGAATGCAACTCCTGTGCCCATCTAGGAAGAGTCACTAAGAAAATCAAACATGGCAATGGAAAAGGAAAGATGGATCCTCAGTTGGGTGTTAACATTTTGAAGGAATGGAAGGTCAGGAAGGCACTGAGGCTAGGTTGTGGATGTGGCTCTGCTCACACCTTTCAAACTGGAACATCTGCTGAGTATGGTGAAAGGAAAGAAAATCAAAAAGGAGAATCCCAGATGGTGTTTTTCCAGATACCTACTGGGCATGTTCAAGCTTGGAGGCTTAAATACTTGTAGTTCCAGGGATATATTGCTGGAACAAGATACACAGGGCAATGAGTTTCAGGGGAACTTGGATCTCTAAGTCCTTTTTTGCAACTCTGAAAATAGAATCCTAAGTCTCTGTGACTTATCTCTTCCAGATCATGGTGGAGGTGTTTCTATGTGTTCCCTCCCACGCTGACACAAAGCAGTCAGGAAAACCTAGTTCAGGACATCTGATAGGGTTATCTGATAGGAAATTTTGTATTAGAATTATATCCTGGAAGAAATACCTTTTCTGTAGAACTGATTAAATTGTGCTATTTAGAAGACAAGTCATGATTTTCTGGCTGCTTTTGACCTCCTCAGCTTCCTTCAATCCCACCCTTCCCTAGGGTACTTGGGAGGGGAGATGGAACTGTGGCCCAGGAGGTCTCCAGGACTTTGCTTTACCAGCGCCAAGTTGGATGGCTGCTGCTGGTTTCACTGCACACCCTAAGGGAAAACAACAAAAAAGACAAGTTTCATAGAATCAATCATAGAATGGTCTGAGTTGGAAGAAACCTTAAAGATTATCTTGATGCAAAACCCTTTCAATGGGTAGGGACATCTTCCATTAAAGCAGGTTGCTTAAAGTCCCATCTAATGTAGCCTTGAACACTTCCAGGAAGGGGACATCAGCAACCAGTCTAGGCAAGTTTGTTCCAGATGAGCACCAAGAAAGCAAAGAAATTTGTTCTGGTGTCTCAAATTTTTTGATTTACCCATGGAGTCCCCTTTGTGAGAAGAACAGTGGTTTGGGGTTTGTTGTTTCTTTGTATTTGATTGTTTGTTTTGTGTGGTTTTTTGTTTGTTTTGTTGTTGTTTTTTTTTTTTTTTCCCCCAGCTTTTAAGTTGAAAACACAAGGGCTTTGACTAGAAGGGAGTTTTATTTTCTGACATGCTTTACTGAGAGCCCTGTTACTCTTACATGATTGGGAAGGAAGAGTGGATCCAAGATTCACTTGATGGGCATGAGATTCTCACCTTGGCATATTTGGCTGTTTGAACAGCACCAAAGAACAGCACCCATGTCAGAAAACATAGAATTGACACGGTTCACTTAATTTGATACCAAGCATAATAAGCTTCCTAAATCCATCAGAGATCGCCTCTGCCAGTCCAGACACCTGCCAAGCATTTCCCAGACCTGAGCATCTACTCTTCTGTTTCAACTGACTGCTTTGCTGGGGAAGGCCGCACTGTTCAGTCAGTAGTGCATCTGATATACAGATAGGCAGCTCAAGCGTGGAAGAGATGACCCACTGGGGATTTCTTTCATTTGTGCTTACAAGGAGTTACTGCAGTGATGTTAAAGCAAATCTGTACAAGGTTCCTCACAGCTGGCTGGTGTGTGAGAGTTGGTGGAAATGTCGACATAGACATAGCATGTGCTGTCTCCAGCATGGGCCTCGTTTTCACTTTGCCAGGTTTCAAAAGGTAATCCATCTCTGTGCTGATTGAAAGTGGTTACTCTGCTGAGAATGGCGTTATCAGTGTATTTGTTACCAACAAATCTTTTATGAAAAGCACTTCCTGAAGCATTTGGGAGTAAGTTACAGGGTTTCATGTGCTTGCATTCCTTGCTGGTGTGCCAGGAACCAAAGATGTACATACACATCAAAGTGCTGTTCTAAAATAAGGAACACAGACTATGCAAATTGTGCTACTCTCCCCACCCGTCTTTTCCTGTTTGTTTAGATGGCACAAGATAGTAACATGCTGGTATATTTTATTGTGGTAGTAATGAATGTAGCTTTGCACCCTTCATCTGCATCATCTTTGGGTGAGAATGGCTTGGAATGGGTGACAAACTCCATTGTTTTACTGTTAACGCCCTCTCAGCACAGTCCATCAGGCACATGTGATACAATCCAGGTTCTTCCTTAAGTGTAATTTCACTGCAAAATATTTTCTGTGGAAAAAGTTAACTCTGTAAATATGGGGAAAAGTTATTAAGAACATTATTTCTTGAGGGTGCTTACGAGGATATTTTTTTTAAATATCCAAAATAAACACACATGTAAGAAAATAATTAATTGAGTATTACTGCATTTGCATCTGTCACACATGACCCCAGCATGGAATGTTTTGCTACTCTTTTAGTTGTGGGTGTCAGTGGGAATCAGAAGTAAAAGAAAAACGTTCTGGTGCCTTTGAGAAAGTGGTAATGGCTTCAGTAATAAGTCAGATGGTACCAGGTTCAAACAAAGAACATCCATGGAAACTAGTTAACAGCTAGGCTGCATGAACAAAATGTTGTTCCCTTTGGAGACCAAGCCAAGTATTAATACCAATCTTTTGGGTCAACAAAGTATTTTTTATAATTTTTTTTCAGGTAGAATGAAATGTTTTATTCCATTTAAAATTATTAGAAAGCAAAGTACAAACTTCTAAGTATGTATTAAACTTGGATGATTACACCTAGTGTTCATTGCATACATTCTGTAATTAATTGCACTGGTAGTTGACAAGTAATTTATTTGAAGTCCAACGAATAATTGAAGCTTATTATTAGAATGAACTGGAACATTCCAAAAAAGGGAAAGATTTATGATTACAAATATAGGCCCCACACCAGCATACATTTACACACACAACTAACAGTCACATTTTTTAGGCAAATCATTTCACACAGTACCCTATTTTCTCCTGTCTGCATACAAATATTCTATTTTAAACCAGTGAGGCTGCATAGTAAATCAGATTCTTCTCTGCATCAGTAAGGTTGACAAGATCTCGCCTTCTCACACCGAGGACTGATCTAATTGACACATCTTAAATGCAGCAATGGTCTGTACTTGGGACTGGATTTCCAGGTGGTTGCACCTTTATAGCACAACAGTCCACTTGAGATACTGATCTGTGTGTCTGTCCTGGCATGTAATAAGGCCCAATCTAAAATGTAATTACATTATCTCATTGATTAAAGTCCACATTTCCCCATTCTAACATGAAGAAAATGTTAGTAGAATTAGCATAATAGTTACTGTTAAGTAGAGATGTTTTGTTGCTGTACTGAACAACAATTTAGATTTGGGTTAGCACAGATTTTGGACATACCTATTTTAGAATAAAACCTTTATTTTAGAATAAACCGAACCAGGTTGGAAGAGACCTTCAAGGTCATCGCGTCCAACCCATCAACCAATCCAACCCACCCAAACAGCTAACCCATGGCACCAAGCACCCCATCAAGTCTCCTCCTGAACACCTCCAATGACGGCGATTCTCCACCACCTCCCTGGGCAGCCCATTCCAATGGGCAGTCACTCTTTCTGTATAGAACTTCTTCCTAACATCCAACCTGAACCTCCCCTGGTGCAGCCTGAGACTGTGTCCTCTTGTTCTGGTACTGGCTGCCTGGGAGAAGAGACCATCATCCGCCTGTCTACAACCTCCCTTCAGGTAGTTGTAGAGAGTGATAAGGTCACCCTTGAGTCTCCTCTTCTCCAGGCTGAGCAACCCCAACTCCCTCAGTCTTTCCTCATAGGGCTTATGTTCCAAACCCCTCACCAACTTTGTTGCTCTTCTCTGGACTCGTTCCAGCAAGTCAACATCCTTCCTAAACTGAGGAGCCCAGAACTGGACACAGTACTCGAGGTGTGGCCTAACCAGTGCAGTATACAGGGGCAGAATGACCTCCCTGCTCCTGCTGGCCACACTGTTCCTGATGCACACTGTTCCTGATATTGGACCTAGTGGGATCGTATGGAGCAGAATCTAAATCATATGAGAAATTCTGACTTCCGTGGGACTCTACAGTGGTTTGAACAAGTGTGTGGTGAAACAGTGCTGTAATGTGTAGAAAAGTAGTTCTGCAGTATAACCACTGAGGTCATTAAAGCTTCTCCAGCATCCTTGCCAGTTTGAATTTTATTTAAATAAACAGTTAGTTTAATCCTCCTCATGATGGGTTACAAGCAGCTGTGGTGTTGGTCACACGTGACACATTGTCAGCAGACAGTTGCAGTTTCAGTTACAGCTTTCCTTTGAGTTGATTATGTTTTTCCCCTAAATTAAATAATTGTGGTGTGTGCATTGTGTGGCAATGACAGCAGCATTCATTCCAGGCCTTTATGAATATGGTGTTGGTACAGGTGAATATGTAAGCAATAAAATTCATCTCTTCCAGCATTTTAGGCAACTTAATTTGCAGACACTTTGAAGTATGAAGGATCTGGGAATCATTCCAGTCTGACCTGTGTTTTCAGTGTTTTTTTCACTAGATTTCTTTAGGTGGGAATCTATAACCATGTTTACTGCAAATCCTATTTTGAGGCTTTATAATTCACATTGAGTCATCTCAATCCAGTATTTCTCATTGTCTATCTCTGGAACACTGATACATGATTTTTGTTTTCTGTGGCAAGGGTTAACCTCGCTCAGACAGGTCAGATGCCTGTCTTCACTTCTGCCTTCCTGAATGCTTGCTGCAGAGGAGGCTTCCTGCTATCCCTCTCAAGATTAGTTACACACTTTCTGTGTGGATTGCTTCCTGTTTTCCCTCAGACTTTCATTTTGGTTGGCACCAGCAAGTGTTGTTCCCATTTGTGTAAGTAGCTGTTCTGTGGATGCCTGAAAAATAATGAAACTCAAAGGAAGTAAATTTAAATAGTGCAAAAATAGTTCATATTTCCTAAACTTAGTTAAAACTCAGGTTTTGTAACCCCTTATTTGGAAACCTAAAGGTTTTCTTATCAGTCATGTCTTTGTGCATGCTGCAAAATGATGATACACTGATCTTTTTTTCAGTTGATTAATTTTGGTTTATGTTGTTTTTAGGAATGCACAACAGATGTATATGATATTTCACACTTTGCTGTTCTTATGCGTCAGCCTGATGATATCATACTCAAGCACTAATAATACTACTACTTTTACATAAATTAGCACTTTACAGCTTCAGAGCACAATACCAACATTACTTCATTACTCTAGAATTGAGCATACACTCTTTTCCTTTTAAAGGAGAAGCTGATGGATTTAAATGGGGATATGTAACTGGAGAGGAAAACAAGTCCTTTAACAGCCCATGTAGTGGTATCATCAACAAGCCAGGAGCCAGGCTATTTGTTCTCCCCCTCTCCCAATTCCAGCAGTGTAATTAAAATCAGACTTAAGCACCCACATTCCTTTCTCCCTGTGAAAGTCGAACACAGATGTCAGTTTCTATCAAATAATTTTAAAAAAGACATACCCTTCTTCTAAGAAAATGCCTAGCAGAGATCTTTTTGGGTGGACACATAAGTGTAGCTACAGCTGCTATAGATGTTTGGTGTCCAAAGGATTTTAAAGCTATCCTGGTTTTCTGTTTTTATTTCAGGTCATAAGTGAGAACCTGGCCACCTTAATGTTAGGAAAAATCGTCATTATCATCACTGACTTCAGTGTTGTCAAGGTCCACTCTGGAACTTTTTGTCTCATACAAAAGGTAACCCTTCCAATAACCTCTTGGCAGTGGTTCCTTGCATCACTCATTCCCACCCAGGCAAAAGGACAAAATACTCCCCTCTATTCCCTGCCTTCTCTGTGTCCTAAATATTCCACTCCCAGTGCCTCTTACCAATTACCTCTGCAAGATGCTTTGGGGGCTTTTGCTTCCTTTCTGCTCCAGGATGAATCATCCCTGCAAACTTTCAATCCTCATAGCTCTTGTCCAGGAAGATCACTGCAATTTTCTTTCCAAATAGCCCATTTCCTGCAGCTACATGCAACACCCTCTCCACCAAATCTCTCACATGGTGAATGGCAGCAGTCCAGCAACATATTATCCATCACAGTGAAGTTATGTTCGTTGACACAACTTCTTTGCATAACTGCACAGTCTCTTTCTTCCCTCCAGACTCTGACACCCCAATAACCCAATTTCCACTCATGCAGAAAATGCTAAGTCCAACAACTTTTCTCACTATAATGTCCATGCACGGTAAAAGGGAAAAACAACCCTATAGTTTGCTCTCATATGGAAGGTGCTCAGCAATCACAAGAATGTGTGTTAGGGTTTTTATGTGCATCTGAAGTTGTCTTCAAGATCTTTGGTAAAATATTTCCTCCAAGTGTGAGGCTGGCCTACCCTTCTACCTCCTGATGTTGCCTGCTCTTCCGATCCACCCATACCAGTCCCATGCCAGGGTAGGAAGATTATTGCTACTAATAAACATTTACATATAGCTTTTACTCCTCCAAGAGACTGAGAAATATATGCTACTCTGTATTTTAATTTCTAAAAGTCTTCATGTTTAAGGATAAAACTCCTGCCAGTTTGCAATGTTTTGTGAACATTTCATTCATTGTCTGTCGTGTATGAATTCTCAAGGCTAGTTGATTGCTCAAGAATATTTATGTTGCTTGTGAAATAAACAGCTCTGTGACTAATACTGGCTTAAATTCAGTGTATAGCTCTGATTAATGCTATTTTTAACTGTAATATAAGGTTCATTGCTACTCATGTATTATGGCTAGCCATCCTTGGCTCAGTTTTTGTTAGCACAGCACAAGGGAACTTGATTTCAGAAAGAACAAATAGCTAAAAGGACATCTGAAATTCAGTCACACGTATTTTGCCTGAAGATAGGTATTCATAGCACAGAAAAAGCTGCTGGTACACCAAGTTCAGTATCTGCCTACTGGCACTGCCAACACTCATAATGCATCAGGCATTCAGAGACACTATACCTGGGGAAGGATTCCCTCATGGCTGTACAAGTGAGAAGACAAGTCTCTAATATAAAGCATCGTGTCAGTTGTATCATCACTGATGAAGACATAAATCTGAGGGATTTCTATCTTAACCCTGCTGAGTCTTGAACACTGAAAGTTGAAGGCTCTTGTCATTTTTATTTTCTGTACAACTGATGAAATGGTATCTCCATGGCTTGTATAATCAGTTCTACTGATTACAGCAGTTAATGGATTGACTTGATTTACATAAGCTGAAAGGTTTCTTCTTCTTTTTTTTTTTTTCTTTTTCTTTTTCTTTCTTTCCCTTTTTTTATTTTTTTCAGCTGCATGTAGAAGTCTCCTTCACTTTGATGGTAAATTAATCTATTTACCACACTGTTAGTTTATGAATAGTTTTCTACAGATCACTGCATTGATACTCTCTGTCCTTTTACATGTTCCTTTTTTTATTGAACAAGGCACATGCACATGCCACATGCCATGCCTGGTCTATCCTTCATTGCTCAAACTCTTGCATTCGTTCTTTAAAAGCCATTATTCTGCTCAATTAAGGTGCTGTAGGATGTGCTGTAGTCAGTAACAGGGGATGTAACTCGGCACTGGGTGGGACTTGACCTCTACAAGGTCATTTGGCTTATTCTGTAGGCAAATTTCTCTTCCACATCCCTTTAAGGTTGGCTAACTAAATCTTTTTATCAGTATTTTATATAATCTTATTACAATATTTTCAGTTATCCTTTTATTTTTTTTTATATCAGTTTATTTTCTGCATTTGACCACTGGAGCACGCTGAGCAGACATCTTCATTAAGCTGTCCACCCTGATGCCTCAATCTTTGTGTTGAAAGCTTACAATTAATTGAGAACTTATTTGTTTACAGGAGTAGTTTAAATCATGCTTTCCAAAGCACATTACTCTCCACTCATCTACACTGCATTCCCTCTGACTAAGTATTGCTCAGTCACTTAATGTTGTCAAGGCTTACTGAGGTGCCTCATGATCCACTAGGCTTATGTCACTGTTATGTATCCAGCCTTTCCAGTGGGTTCTCAATAAGGACATTAAACAATGCCACTGTTTGTATTGATCCTTGAGGCACCCCACTACTTAAATGCTGTGAAGAGAACTGAGCAATTATTCCTGCTCTGCCCGTGCGTGGTCTCCTCTAACAGGATTTGCATCCACCACTAGCAGGATGTTACCACCTCTTCTCCTCCTGGCAAGTGCCTTTCCTTAGTAGCTCTTTGTGAACTGTCTTTATTCAAAGCCTTTTGACTGTTTAAATAACTTCCTCTGGTTCCCCATTACCCTGCATTTTGCTATTGCTTCACAAAATTGCTCAAAACCCAAATATCTGACTTCAAAGCCTTCTTTCTTTTCACAAACTTTTGTTTGTTGACCTAGAAGGTTTTGTTGCTATGATGCTGTTATTTCGGCGTCCTGTCCAGGCAGGTGAGTTTCAGTCCTGTTTTCCTGAAGTGCTGCTGTGACTGGGAGCTACATCATAAACTAAATCCATCCAGTGGGTTGATGGCCTTTGGACAAGCAGCAATCTCTTCAGAAGCAATTCTCTCAGCCACTTGGGGGCTTAAAAATTAAAATAAAATAAAATAAAGCTGAGAAATCACACTTTCTCATCAGGGCCGCATCCAAGTACCCACATCCCGTATTTGGGGTTCCGTTCTTGTGTGACCGAATTTGATACGGGCTGGTCAGCAGCTTATCACCTTCTTCATCATGAGTTTTCTCACGTTTTTGCATTTGCCCGCAGGAAAAGCACATCTCAGGCAGCAGCCTGCCAGCCGAGTGAGTCAGTGCTGTCCTACCCCTCGGGGGCTCCTTTCTCTCTACCACCCTACAGCCCTCCTGGCCCCGGCGTCGCTCATCCCTGGCGCCTCTTCTCAGGCGTCACATCGGAGCTCCCGCCCCTCCTTGGTCTTCAAGGGAAGCATCCTTCCTTCCCTGGTCACCGCCTCGGCCGTTAGCACTCGCTGCGGCAAGGTGCCTGCGAGGCTGCCGCCTTTCGACCCTCAGAGGCCCCGGGCCCTTCCCCCGGAGGAGGCCCTGCGGCCGGGCAGAGGAAAGGGGCCATGTCGTCCCGCCTCATACGGTGCCGCCTGAGCCGCCCTGTTCTTCGGCCCTTGTTTAAGTGCCGCAGCTGCTCCCGCCTGCAGCGGCAGCGAGGGGTAGGGGGGCGGACACGTAGGGCACGTCGGGGGTCAGCAGGTGTCTGCTTCGGGGTGGGGAAGGGGTTGGATGGGCTGTCTTCTGGCTTTGGAGATTCGGGGCAGGCTTCGCTTCACAGCGATTTCATTCTGTCCCTGTAAACAGGGACCTAGCGACTCGGACCGTTGTGGACCGGGGGAGCCACCCAAAAGTGCGTGTGGAAATACCTGGCTTGCGGTCTGGCATTGTCTGGGTCACCTTTTCAATCTTCTCTTCATAGGTATAAAGAATGGAAAATTACTTTGAGGAAAAAAAAAAAAAAATAAAAAGAGGCGTTCAGACCACCTGGTGCCAAAATATAATAGCACAAAGTGCTGGAGGCTTGTGATCAGTGTATGGAAAGTGGCACTGCACTTCTCTAAGGACAAGTTTTTTTTACCTAAGGGGATATTGAGGAAGGTGTTTTTTTCTTTTGTGGCCTTCCCCCCCCCCCCCCCCCCCCCCCCCTTTCGAGGCTGTTAAGCATTGGTAATGGATGGGGGCACAGGTCCTGTTAAAACTTTGGGAATGCTGATGGAGGTAAAAACAGTCCCAGGCAAATTTAGCACTGTAGTGTCAGGCCATGGTCTCAATGGCAGTGTTTGAAATATGCACGACTAGGGAGCTTCACCTGCAGCTATCCACCAAACGTTGCTGATACTGATGGGGTTAGAGTGGCCTTGTCAGTCCTCAGAGACTCCACAAAAACTCGGGTATGGACAAGGCCACTATGCCCCAAAAGGCAGACACTGCAGTTTTTCAAGGTTGCCCTCTTTTCTACTTGATGGCTTTTGCTAGCAGAAAAGTGAATAGGTTTAAATGTGCAAGATGAGCTGTGATTCTGGTCAAAACATGGCCCCTGTGTCAGCGTGGGGCAGCAGGCAAAGATGGGGGGGCATGGGGGAAAAGTTGGACTGTATGCTGGTTTATACAGTGTGAAGCAATTGCATGTAAGGTCTGCAGATCACCTGAAGTAATGTGGAGCTAGGTACCTTTTTCATCATTACAAATATCAGGAGGAGAAACAGCAACTTGTACCCTGATTCTATCCCCTCTGCAGAACATACCTTAGGGCACTATACATAATCTGTGGCTGGTACTGGTAATACCACCTTGCTTTCCCAAAGCTTTCAATTCATAGTATTCCAGTTTGGCCAATGAAAAGCTTAAAATGTTTTTACATTCACTTTCACATTAACCTCAGAGTAGACCTGCCAGATCTGACAGGCTGAGAATAAGTAGTCTACCTGACTTCAGCAAGGCCTTTGACACTGTCCACCACAGCAAACTCTTGGCCAATCTGTCAGCCCGTGGCTTGGACAGCAGCACTCTGCTCTGGGTTAGGAACTGGATGGAGGGCCATGCCCAGAGAGTGGTGGTGAATGGTGCCACATCCAGCTGGAGGCCAGTCACTAGTGGTGTCCCCCAGGGATCAATGTTGGGCCCAATCCTATTCAATATCTTTATTGATGATCTGGATGAGGGGATTGAGTCCACCATTAGTAAGTTTGCAGGTGACACCAAGTTGGGAGCAGGAGTCGATCTGTTAGAGAGTAGAAAGGCTCTGCAGAGGGACCTTGACAGGCTGGACAGATGGGCAGAGTCCAACAGGATGCCATTCAACAAGTCCAAGTGCCGGGTGATGCACTTTGTTCACAACAACTCCATGCAGTGCTACAGGCTGGGGTCAGAGTGGCTGGAGAGCAGCCAGGCAGAAAGGGACAGGGAGGTACTGGTTCACATTTGGCTGAACATGAGCCAGCAGTGTGCCTAGGTGGCCAAGAAGGCCAATGGCATCCTGGCCTGCATCAGAAATAGTATGGCCAGCAGGAGCAGGGAGGTCATTCTGCCCCTGTGCTCAGCACTGGTTAGGGAACACCTTGAGTACTGTGTCCAGTTCTGGGCCCCTCAATTTAAGAAGGACATTGAGACACTTGAACATGTCCGGAGAAGGGCAATGAGGCTAGTGAGAGGTCTAGAGCACAAACCCTATGAGGAGAGGCTGAGGGAGCTGGGGTTGTTTAGCCTGGAGAAGAGGAAGCTCAGAGGAAACCTTGTTGCTGTCTACAAGTACTTGAAGGGAGGTTGTAGCCAGGTGGGGATTGGTCTCTTCTCCCAGGCAACCAGCACCAGAACAAAAAGACACAGTCTCAAGCTGCACCAGGGGAAGTTTAGGCTCTAAGTGAGGAGAAAGTTCTTCGCAGAAAGAGTGATTTGCCATTGGAATGGGCTGCTGAGGAAGGTGGTGGAGTCACCATCCCTAGAGGTGTTCAAAAAGCAGTTGGACGTGGCACTTGAAGCCATGGTTTGGTTAGTCATGAGGTATTGGGTTACAGGTTGGGCTTGATGGTCTGTGAGGTCTTTTCCAACCTTATTGATTCTATGATTAATTTTGGATTAATTTTAAGTCACTCTTAAAAAGCATTACCCTTCCCCCCTTCTGATAAACGAATTTTGCTGTTGGCTTCAATGATCCATTTAAAATCTCACTCTGCTTTTGAGGTTCTTTTTGTAATCTAATTTAAATTTCAACTGCTTGGAAGACCTGCTAAGAATTGTTAATTGGTGTATGGAGCAGTAAATATAAAAACAAATGGGAAAGAGTAGTGAAAGAGAGCAAAACACTCTGAGTATATTAGAAACAAGGAGGGACTTTGCTGCCATTATTCCATCAATGTAAATTTTTTCCTTTAACATCATGCTGAACATTCAGTTCTCTTTCATAACCTTTTCCTCTTTTCATCCTTCTAGTCTTCTTCCAGTTTCCTTGAAACCAAGAAATTAATTTCTTTCTTTAATAATTGCAGTGTGGAATGGAGATTATATCATAGAAATTAGAGATGCAAATGGACAAGTTAGGTCATTCAAATGTCCATCTGCACCGCGTACGCATGATGACTCCCCACGCTGTAACATGTTCTCTAGTGTTTTGTCCAATCCAATTTTGTAAATTGGGTTGGCTTCTATTTAAATTGGGAGGCTGTTCCAGGATACAGAGAGATCACCAAGAGGAATGTCCTACATATGTCCCAGTTCAGGGTTTTTTATTTTTTTTTAATCATGCTTTTGCCATACAGGTTTTAAAAACTTCTTGCTAACACCGTATGGGGAAATGTACAGAAACCCTCGAAGAACACTAGAATGGTGATGCAGCTTGTAATCACTTTGAAGGAAAACTGAGGATTAATCTTGTCAATAAGTGCATTATGGGGACTGCTTCCACAGCAGTTCTTCCCACGCAAGAGCCCATTGCCCCAAATAGGAGCTGCTCAAGTACAATAGCTGCAAAATCAATTTCACCTTATGTAGCATCCACTGAATAACAAACCACTGGAACAAAGTTGGGTGTATTAGTAGTTTATCTACAGTTTAAATGTCTCTCAGCTGGTTTTACGTTGGAAGTGCAAAATTCTATCTAACCCCAGAACTTTTAGAACTATTTCCCTTAGTTTATTTGGTGGAGAAGCAGACAGGAGGCACCTCACTAGGCTTGAGTGATTTCAGCGTGAGCTGGCCATCCACACAGCTGCTCCGGGCCTTAGACTTTTGTAGTTTTTGGCCTGAGCATTTGGCCAACAGTTTCCTGTTCTAAGCACTGCTTGGGACATCAGTAATTTGTCATATGAGGTGTTAGAATAGATGAAGCTTCAGTATTTCTTTTGGTTTGGTTTTTCTTTCTTTTTTATTTTTTTCTTTCTAATTAACTTGCCTTTGTTATGGAGCTTAATGTTATGTTTTTGTTTCCAAAGATAAACAGTTGGCACTTGGCTGCTTTGGAAATCAAGATTCTTTTTTCAGGTGCCTGAGGCTGTGCATGATGTTCCAGGCTGGAGCAGAAATGCAGTATTGAAGTTAATTCCCCAATTGTCTCCACTTACCGAGCTCTGGTTTAGTTTGCAAAATATTTTTGGTATGTGCTCACTAAATTTTGTTTGCTTTCAGAGAAACTAAACCAGAAGCTTTGCTTTGCTTGAACATCAAAAGCACTTTGACAGCTGATGATGATCTAAGCCTGTAAATGTGTCCCTTGAACAGCTTTGGATCAGCTGGGGGAACACACACTCAGTTCAGGGCACTGGAATAAGCCTAGTTTGAACTAAGCTCCCCAGACAGCTTAAACTGCAGATATAGGGACCTCAGTACCGACAACTTTGACTGACTCATCTGTGCCTGTAACACCAAATTACTGTCTAATGATAAACTTAGCCTGAGATTTTAGGAATATAATTTTGGGGCCCTCTGCCTAGCAATTTGGACCCTTTGTGTGCATTAGAGACTCTCTGCATGCCTCTTCCAATTCCACTGTAAGCATAAGTCATCTTTCTCCCTGGCTTAATCACTTGGAAACTACATCATCTTGAATTAAAATTACTTTTTCCTATTTACAAAACCAGAAATGGTTTCTAAGAGCTCTGTTCCTCCCACATCACTTTCTTCGCCTTTTTTTCCAGCTGGGTCCAGTGCTTGGATAACAAAGCACCATCCACAGGGTGATGCGGGTGGAGGCACATTGGGAGGGTGCAACTGCTCACCACACATTTAGATCTCTTTTCACTGAATCAGGTGAAAAAGATAGTACTTAATGCCTTTAAGAAAGGGCTGCCTGCGTGACAAGTACAAATTATACTTCATGTTCCTGTAATTTGACCAGTCAACACCTGGTCTAAAACAAGTGATATACTGTTAAAAGAAAATTCCAAAGCCACATCTAACACACAGACGTATCATTTTCCCTATGAAATAAAGAGGCAGTTAAAGCCCCATCTGCACCCAACCCTCCTTAGAAACAAGAAAAGCTGAAAACTCAAAACTTTACAAATACGTCTTTTAAACATGAAGAAAATGTAGATAATAGCACACCAGTTTGTATTTACAAGAGTGGGGTTTTTTTCTCTTTACATTATTATTAGTGGCTATAAAAATACATTTTCGGGTTTGGAACCAATATAAAAATAAAAACATTTTAAGATAAAACCTGGAAAGTAAAAGTTCACCAGTTAGGGTCTCTTTCAAAATGGGTACAGTTAAGTGCTGCTTTAGTTTTGTGTGTATAAATAAGAAAATTGGAGTGTGTAGATGACATTGGTTTAATAACTTCTGCTGAGAGTTATTCTTTAAATTCTGTTCACTGACAGAACCGAGTGTAGGTGCCCAGCAGATCAAACAAAACCAAAACAGTAAATAATTGTTCAAGAAAGTACTTTTCAGTTGTGACACTTGGAGTAATAACAGTTTGGCTCTCTATAATGCAATGTATAATTGAACCAGCTCAGGAGAAAAAAGAAAAATAATCAGACTTGCTGAGAAAGAAGGATGTCTCCTTGCATCTGAAATATGTATATAGAAAAGAACTCAAAGGAGAATGAGAGTTTAAAACCAGGGCAAGAAAGGAAGGAGTCTGCAAGATTCAGTGGCTACCAAGGAAGAAAGGAGTTTGGGGTGTGGTAGTGAGGAAAGTGCACCCTAGGCTGCATCAGGCAGGGTCAGCTGAGTGAGCTCAAACTCCATTTCTCTGCTGGTTGACCAAAATCAGCAAAGCCAGAACAAGTTTGGGGGCTGACTCCTCTAAGTTTTCGAGTTCCATGAAGGCAAAGATGTCTGTCAGAAGAGAGAGCAACTAGTAAAGAACATTTGCACACTTGTCACCAAGTTGAGCACTATACATACATAGAATACATAGAATAAACCAGGTTGGAAGAGACCTTCAAGATCATTGTGTCCAACCCATCAAGCAATCCAACCCACCTAAACAACTAACCCATGGCACCAAGCACCCCATCAAGTCTCCTCCTGAACACCTCCAATGATGGCGACTCCACCACCTCCCCAGGCAGCCCATTCCAATGGGCAATCACTCTTTCTGTATAGAACTTCTTCCTAACATCCAACCTAAACCTCCCCTGGTGCAGCCTCAGACTGTGTCCTCTTGTTCTGGTACTGGCTGCCTGGGAGAAGAGACCAACATCTGCCTATCTACAACCTCCCTTCAGGTAGTTGTAGAGCGCTGGCTTTAAGAAGTCTACTTGGGAGTGTGCTTTACCTGTGATTAGGTGTATATTCTGAGGATGTGTTGTAGCTGGAGCTTTTGATTAAGGAATATCTTATACTGTGTTATATAATAAGTAAATAACGCTATTTCTGATTAATGCCACATGTGGATGCTCTGACCACACATGACATTAATCAAGAACAATTAATCAGGAGCAACTCCACGTGTAGACAAGCCCAAATTTAATGTGAGGGTGGTCACAGAATGGTGCTCTGCACAAGAAATACCTTAGAACAGATGAGTAATTGCCTGTCATTTCCATCTGGATAATAATGCTCTTGGCAGGGAGTGAATAGACATTTGAGAATGATTTAATTTTTCATTACCAGGTACACACGCACACACCATTGCCAACAATGCCCAGCCTGGTGAACACTAGAGTGAGCATCACTAACATGAGCAAGCATCTTTTGCTCTTGCTGCCTGGGATGTGCAGTATAAGGCCCTGTATGCTTTTCTAGACACTTGCAAGCATAGCTGTGTTGGCCCAAGGTGTGAAGAACTGTGTTCATTCCTTTATCTTCGGTAAGGATAAGAGCACAGAATGTATCCCTTTGTCACTAAATGGTGTGCTCCGGTAATATTTGTCCATACCTGAGCTGGCTTCCAAACTGGCTGTTACATTGTTTTCATGCAGACTGTTTTCTGGATCATTTTGTGAGGAGCCAGCTGCCAATGCTTAGGTCTCTCTGGGTGTAACCAATACTTCATCCTTTCTGTCTCCCTGGTTTTTTTGGTGCTCAGACCAAGAAGTCACTACCCTGGCTCAACACCTGGTTGGGTTGGTTGGACTTCAGTTGCATGGTGCTGGGCTGATGTGCTTTCTGTACTCCAGTATGTAATTTCTCATGAAGCAATATGGAATCTCTTGAATCTCTTTAGGGGACACAGTCTCAAGCTGCGCCAGGGGAGGTTTAGACTCGAGGTGAGGAGAAAGTTGTTCACCGAGCGAGTTGTTTGTCATTGGAACGGGCTGCCCAGGGAGGTGGTGGAGTCACCGTCCCTGGAGGTGTTCAAGAGGAGATTGGACGTGGCACTTGGTGCCATGGTCTAGGCATGGGGTCTGTGTTGATAGGTTGGACTCGATGATCCTCGAGGTCTCTTCCAACCTTAGTTATACTGTGATACTGTGAAAGTCAGTATGTCACATGTTAGGATACATAATATTTATTTATTTTATTTATTTTTATGTTTATTTTATTTTATTGGGTGAAAAATAGCAAGCTGGTGTTTGGACCATGTTTGTATTTGGTCTGGTTTGGTGCCACATCTGAACACATGTTTCAAACATCTGAGGCCTTAATGTGTTTTGGGGCAAGTATCTCCTGTTGAAGCTGTTCTGTTTCACTGGAACTGAGAGCCTGTGAGACTAACCTGCTGGTTGAAGTGGTCATATGAGAGACCCAGATTCATGTGTGTGTTCCAAGAAATGTACAAATGTTTATACAATGTAGAGCAGCTATAGTGGGACAGATTGAGAAAGATTTTTTTCAGAACACCCAGTGGCTTTGACATTTGGCCACTTCCCAGGGAATCAGGAGAATGGGTTCAAATTCATTCAATGAATCAGGCAGAGAGGAGACTTCAGAATGTATTTCTCACTATACATGCATGTGCCTTAATCCTGACAGATGTGTGCCTTGACCCTGCTGCTCTCTCTTACCTTCCCCCTAAACACTGAATGTGAAATTTCCAGCAGGGATTAGGCATGAGGTAGGCCTGTGAGCAGCTTCACAGTCTGGCATGTACCTGCGTGTGATACTCTGTTTTCCCCTCAAATTTAAGCAGTAATTGAAGAGGACCTGTGGGTTGTGGTAGTGCTGAAATGTTAACCTGCATGGTTTAGTTGGTTGGGTGGTGTTGGATGATAGGTTGGACGCGATGATCTTGAAGGTCTCTTCCAACCTGGTTTATTCTATTCTATTCCTGTGGTACCTAAAGGTGGAGTTAGGCACCCAAGTAATCTGTAGATTTAGTTTATAAAATCTAAAGCACAGTATAGCTTAAGAACCTGTTTCTATAATGAGCATTTAATTTTAGCAATAAAAATGTGTTTCATGTAGGTATAGATTGGCATTTTTAATTACCCATTTTTCTAATACTCTTGTAAGGATATAATTTATATTGTAATGTCATGGCATTCAAATGTACTTCTAGGAAGAGCATTCTTAGTGTGATTTTTTTTTTTTTTATATTATGTTTTACTGAACTGTTTAAAATTACAGTCAGCTAAGAGAGCATGTGCAGTTTTTATTACAAATCCCTTCTTACGCACATGCTAGATGTCCAAAACTGAAAGACAGTGGCTTGGTATTTGTAACCTTTCCTTTCAGTACATTTATCCTTTTAAAACCTCATCATTAGTTCGTGGGAAAATGTTCTTCATGGTGCCACGCTTTAGAGGTCACATCAAGGAACTGGCACCACCCGTCGTTGATCAGGCGATAAGAAGTCTTTGGGAGGGCAGTGAGTGGTCGCTGCCCACACAGCACAGGGCAGTGATTGTGTGTGCCCCGGGGGGTTCTGCAGCTGTTCGCAGCTCGTTGGGACTGTGATCCCTGTGTACTGAGCAAGGTCAATCAACAAGCAAGGTGAGTCATCCAGGTGTGTCCTGGCAGCCTGTGAAGTCAGTGATAGAGATCCAGCCATGGTTACAACCAGGCTGAGTGCTGTTGTCCTTGTCCATAGAACTGTGGGTACCCAGACGGCGGTACTGTGCAGACATGTAGGTGTCCAGGCCCCTGTCTGTGAAGAGTGCTGGAGCCTGGCACTTGCAATACAGGGTTGCAGAGACAACACGTGTATTAGATGTGAGCAGGTGAACGATCTGCTCAGCCTGTTGGCTGAGCTGAAGGAAGAAGTTGTGAGGCTAAGGACTATAAGGCAATATGAAGAGTAGATAGACTTGTGGAGTCAGATTCTGACATCCCTAAGAGAGGGGCAGCAGGTGTGGGTGGCACAAGAAGCAGGGGATCCCATTCTCTTGTCACCCAGGAAAAGAAAGAGACCTAAGAGAACAAGAGGGTATGACCTCAAGCTGCAACTGGGCAGGTTTAGACTGGACATTAGGAAAAAAATTTTCATGGAAAGAGTGGTCAGGCATTGGAATGGGCTGCCCAGGAAGGTGGTTGAATCACCAGTCCTGGATGTGTTTAAAGGTTGTTTGGATGAACCTTGTCGAGTAGGGTTATCAGTTGGACTTGGTGATGCTGAAGGTCTTTCCCAACCTGAATGTTTCTGTGATTCTGTGAAAGCTTAGTTTGGAGCAGAATGTACATGTTTTCTTGTGTCACATATGCAAGTGTGCTACTCTTCTGTTCTCTCATCTGTATTTGTACATTTAGGGTTGCAAGGTAAAGAATTTGCTTTAAATCCCAAATCCATAAATATGTTTTTCCTAATTAACAGAAGTAACATCTCCTCTGCATCTGTGATAATATGGAATTGGAGATATCTGCGAAGCCTGAACTGACAGTCCGCTGAGAGGTTGGATAGAGGCTGCATCTGAGTTAGGAAGCTATTACCATGGAATTTGTTTCCTCCATTTATTGCCAGAGCATGAATCTGTTGACCTTTAGGTTGTGCTGTGTCTTCTGCTACACCTTCCCTGGGGAGGACAAATGGGAGGATTGAAGTCATGTTTCTTGGAAGACTTTTTTTTTTTTCTTTTCTGTTTTTTTTTTTAAGGGTTGGGATAGGAAGGACTGAGTGTTTGAAAACGAGTGCCGTACATTAGGACTTAGTCTTAAATGGATAGAAAGCAGGTATTTTGTCTCTCCTTACATAAATAAACAATATTGTAATGTGACATAGCCTTCAAAAATGTCAGCTATTGAAAGTTACTGCAATTTTGGTCACTTTAACTCATGTAACTGGCATTCAGATGACAGATACCCAAGGTTTTGCTGACCTTGGAACAGTACTGAGTAATCAGTCATTACATAACCATGAAGTGTTCTTGAACAATTCAGTCAATGTCTTCAGCGCTTAACATCCCTTCCCTTGAAAGCTCATACCTTCTTGCTCAATCCTTTACTACAGGGGACAAATTTGTTGTAGTTTAAAGGGAACACCATTCATTATTTTCTTTGTTTGCCTTATCCTGTCATATCTCTTCCTAATGGGAGTAACAGCCTTATGTTTGACTTTGATTTTTCATATGTCTCTTATTGAAGTGATAATAAATATAATAATAAAACTTGAGGTTTACATCTTCAGAGGACAACACAGTCTTGACTGTAGCAGGACTGACTGTTGCCTTCCAATGATAAAGTGTAATTCCCATTGAAATAAATGAAACTCCAGCATGTGTAGAGAGAGAACAAAACTTGAGTGTTGGATTGTTTCTTGCCAAATCCTTTGAGGAAGGTGAGCAAAGCATTACTAAACTGAACTTTGCAGATAATCTGAGACAAAGAGGATTAATGAATTGTCGGGATCCATTGAGAGAATCATTAGTTAAAGCTATTACTGGCACTCAGGAGTTTCTGGGCACCAAGTTGTATGTGCAATCCACTTGGCTGTATTGTTGAAACTAAGGCACCTTAGGGCGGTGAAGAACTTGCTTTGCTGAGAGGTTACATGGGTGGTTGTTTACATTCTCCATCTTAGCATGCAGACAGCCAAATTGATGCATGGACCCAAATGCTTGTTGGCAGTGTATGGAAGTGAATCAGCAGTGAATATAAGGCTCTGGATACCACGGCTGAAGGATGAGATGTTTGGTGTATTGGGGTGGCACTGTTGCTGCTGAATGCACAGGAGGTGAACAGAGGGGATATGGGGGAGGGAATGTCATGATGAGAGGGAATAGGGTGGGAGTGGGAGGATAAGGAAATGGGAGGAGTATGAGAGAAAAAGCAGAACGTGATGGACAGGGATCACAGAGCTTATCTAAGCAAAATCATACTTGATGTCATGTCTCACTGTTTTAAAAGAACCCATTATATATATCCATCTGCTTATTTTTATGTATCATGACAATGCTACTTTTGAATGTGTCTTCCAGGAATTATTGATTGCTTCTGCAACATGAACAAATATGTGTTTTGTCCATGGTTAATTTGATTTTTTGGGTTTAACTGTTACTGCTGTATTTTGTGAGGGACTGGAACCAGGATTGCTAGCTGAAGTGCAACGAATTTAACTGATTCCTGAAAACAAATAAACAGAAAGGTTTGCATTTAACTCCCACTGATATCAGTATCAGATTTCAAGTTGACTTTAATGAGAACAGGATTGTGTCCTTACATGAAAGCCATGATTTCCTAAGCAGTACATTTTCTGTTCGATACAGTAGACATCCCTTTCATGACTGGGAATGGAATATATATGCCCACATTTTATCACTAAAATTTCAGTGTAAAATCTACCCAGGGCCACCTGACTTAATGCTTTTTTATTCACAACTACTTAAAGGGGGCCCTCCTCACAACTTCCTGGTTAGAAATATGCACTTTCTGGTGAAGAGCACTTAACTACTATACTCTGAATTATTAAGGAAATTATGGAAGTTTTTAATTCCCTGATGAAATGCCTGAGATCGTTGAGTAAGGGAGAAATCAGAGCTTAAACATGCAAAACATGCCTATACTGGCTTATTTAGGATGGGCACATAATCGGATGTCAGAGATACAGATATATATTTCTCTGTTGTTTCTTTCAGTTGCAGTAGCCTTAAGTGTTGTTTTTGCTGTTGTGGATACCACATTTGATAGGCATAACAAAAATGTGGTTTTCAAGCTGACCCTTTTAAGGCAGAATAGCCTGAAGGAAGTGCACCCATTCTGCTTCAAAGAAAATCTGTCAGTAGGAAGGAGGAATAATATGCATGCATAAGTAATTAATAATGATCTGAAGCTTTGATATTTTGTAAGGCCCAGAAAATTACATTTTTACAGGATGTAATATATTGTTGGGTTAAAAACACATGGCTTAATTCCATATCCTGTGATAAAATGTCTGTTGAGATGAATAGGAACTGAGCTTGAATAAGGACAGAAGCATCAAAAGCACTGTCTTGAGTGCTATGTGTGTCCTTTTATTACGCCAGCGAATATAGTTGTGGTTATCATTGCAATCCTTAATAGGATAATATGGATGTGAAAGATCTTCAATGCAGAGTATAATGAGGTGCTCAAGTAGCCTGACTTTTCACTTAAAGAATTCATTCCTCTGAAAAGCTCAATTTCTACATACCTAATCATACAACATGAAATTCAGAGGCCAAATCTCATTGACTGGATTTTGTTTGAATATGTTTTAAAACAGCTGCTTTGACTTCATTAGATGTCTTTAATGCAGCCATTTGTAAAGTCCTTTTCTTGTATAATAGATTAACTTGCAGAGGGGAACTGGCTGATACAGCAATGCCTTTTGACAGTCCTATTTTTAGAAGCAGAGGGAGGTACAGTCAAATCCAACATGCTGCAATTAATAATCTAGATATCAAGCATGGATCTTTATAGGGAAACTCCCTTTGTATTTTAACAGTCTTCTGGGGCTTCCTGTCCCTCTTATAACAACAGAGAATCCTACAGACATTTTTTGCCTGATGAGAAAGTGCCTATACACTTATCCATTCATCTGTAATAGGTATATAGATATATTTCTTCAGGGACAAAAGATGTGAAACAGACTATCAAGTTCCACTATTAATTTATCTCTCCTTCATGTGTTGTTTCAGCTGGATATAAGGACACTGAACTAATAGGTAACCACCCTATTATCTGCCATGGCTCCAGCAACACCACTCTGGTACATTACACAACAGTGACAGATTATGTTTTAAAAGCCAGGGGAATGTGTTGTTATGGTGTGTTTTAGAGGGGTTAAACTACTTAGGACCCAAATGGTCAGTTATACAGAAACATGGAAAAATCCAGGAGATTTAATATTAAACCTTAAAAGTTTTAGTAAAAGGAAAATTGCAATTGTGGGACCAGAGGAAATGGACTAGGTACAGTTTTGTGCAGCTTTTGCTGCACAGTTAGTGCAGGACCCTTGTGCAGGGTGAATATCTTCCTGATGCCAGACTTGTTGGTTAGTATAGTTCTGTGCCTAAGATGAGTGGCAGAGTTGAATGATGCCTTAATTGAAAAACTGCACATTTAGAAATTTGAGTAACAAGCTGATGGAGTTCACAATTGAAATAATCTATGTATTTTTGGTATGGATGAAGTATGCAAATGGGGCACTGGTTGACAGGATATTGCTAGAGTATGGTTAGTGCTTTTCATTGAACAGCTTTTCACTAAACATCTCTGCCCATTAAAGCTATCATGAAGAAAAGCATTGAAGCCTAGGCTTCCTTGATTGGCAACTTGGATTGGCAAAGCAAGATTAGTTAACCTAATTTAGGAATCCATCCATTGGCAGGTGTCTGTTGAGAAAGGCTGATGATCGAATCTGTAAATGCGTCTGCTCTTCCAATGTCTGGTACATTCCCTGTACCTTTTACCACAGATGCGTAGATAAATTTGTGCCCAGATATGCTTAGGTAAATTCACTATGCATTCTCACTGAGCACTGGAGAAGAATGTGCAAAGTGCCTCAAATTAATACAGGTTGTGCGGCGGCTGTGTTCCCAGAAGTCCTTCTAATCACAGTATCACAGTATCACCAAGGTTGGAAGAGACCTCAAAGATCATCAAGTCCAACCTGTCATCACAGACACCACAACACCACATGACTAGACCATGGCACCAAGTGCCACGTCCAATCCCCTCTTGAACACCTCCAGGGACAGTGACTCCACCACCTCCCTGGGCAGCACATTCCAATGATGAATGACTCTCTGTGAAGAACTTTCTCCTCACCTCGAGCCTAAATGCATTGTTGCACTATGGCATTACCTTTGTCAATGTAGATGCTTGGATGCTATTTTGTAGTCTGGCAAAATCTCTGAGCATATGAGGCATTTGTAATATTTCCAGTTACAACATATTTTTGGCCACGTTCAGACAGCACCTTTCGAGGTTGTTAATAAACAACAGAGAGCTAAGCAGGCAACTGCAAAGCACCCAACTTGCTACTTCTGTCTTCCGCAGTCCATTGCCATCACCTTGACTTTTTGTTCACACCTACTGGAACAATTTATCTAAGTCTCTATACTTACATTCTACAAACAAGTTATCTATTCTAATGCTCTTTCTGGACAAAGACTTATAGATGTGATGTTAGCACATGCAACCAGCTTTCACCCATGCTAACGTGAGAGCCTGGGCTCCCCACGAGGCTTTAAGACAGTATATTTAGTGTGTGTAAAAGGTAATGTGTCTTGTCTAAAGCTTAAGAAAACCACAGTTTGACAAAAGCTTCAGGAAGACAGCAGTGTACACTGCTAGTCTCTGTGTAGCAGTTTGATTCCACTCCCCCTCTTCAAGTTGGCATTGTGTATTTCTGTTAAACAATGTGTCTTTGTTTTATTTATAAACCTGCCTATCACTTTTGCCTTTGTGGAAGAATCCAGAGTTTTATCTTGGACTTACTGAGGCTCTCTTTGCAATGAGTTTTGAGCTGATGTATTTGCAGTTGCATTTAATCTGCAGTGTGGACTTCTAGTTCTGCCCTGAGCTAGACAGTTAACTCTCAGAGCGAATTGTACTAATAATACTTGCTTTTTCTCAAAGTACTATGTGTTGCCACAGTTCACCTAGTGTTGCCACAGTTGCCCTGTATGGTACAGGTTATGCTGAATTATGCAGTCAAAACTCAAGTGTCCTATGAAATATGTTCAGGTTTTCCTGGAGCAGCTGTAACAATAGGTATCCAGGAAAGCAGCTTTTCTGAATATAGAAACTACTTGCATATAGTTTGTCTGATTCCTCATTTATTAGAGCAGTTGATTGATGTGTGGAGTACTTAATTCTGAATCAAATAAAACGTGTGTAACTTTTCTCTCTAGGACTATCTTGGATTTCCATATTTAAAATCTGACAGCTGAAACATGAGGGATTTTTATCAGTGTGTAACCACCGTATGACTATGGTAATGCAAAAAAAAAAAAAATGATGAAAAGAGAGGAAAAAACCCCCTCTTTAATGTCTTTTGACAACAGTCAAAGATTTATCTCCCCTGTGTTGCCTTGATGTTTCTCACTTTCACAGTTTCATTGTTTTTTTTCGGGTTTCTTTACGGGTAAGGTAAAAATAGTGGTAATTTTTTAACACACCTCATGATAGCATGTGTTGCTTATTTGGGCTAACTTGGGGTTTTGATCATTGAATATCATCAAGTATTAACCATTTAGGACCAACAATATTCCAAGCTGACATTCATTTGGATTCACTTACGGCTTTATTGTTTGAGCCTGATAGGGGCAGCTGTTGTGCTGCCATCTTTATCTCTCCAATACACTTAAACTGTATTTTTGAAGGTATTCATTATCTATTTATTTGCCTTTGTAAAAAATTATTTCAGATCCTCAGACATTCTTATGTTCTCTGTCAAGCTCTCTTCTAGTTCAGTTTTCAGTATTCCTACCTTATTTTGTATTGCCATGTCCTTTACATATCTTGTCTCAATTCTTCTTATATGTGCCTTATGTGAGTAACTGAGATCAGTTTTGATTTCATCCTCTCACCTCTCTTTTGCTACCTTTCCACTTTTTATAGGGAATTTATGTTGGATTTTATTTATTTATTTAGTTTTAATAATATAATTTTAATCTCCTAGGTAAGGTGGTTTGTGTTCCTTCTTGCATTTTTATAAACAGAATCACCGAATCACCAAAGTTGGAAGAGACATCAAAGATCATCAAGTCCAACCTGTCACCCAGGACTTCATGACTACTAAACCATGGCACCAAGTATCACAGTATCACTAAGGTTGGAAGAGACCTCGAGGATCATCAAGTCCAACCTTTCACCCAGGACCTCATGACTACTAAACCATGGCACCAAGTGCCACGTCCTATCCCCTCTCGAACACCTCCAGGGATGGTGACTCCCCCAACTCCCTGGGCAGCACATTCCAATGGCAAATTACTCTCTCAGTCTCAGGTTAATCCCTGTGGGTGTTTGAAAGATGCTGTTTTTTCCCCCTTCTCTAGATCTGCTTAATTAATGGGGCTGTTAAAACCCTGGGGGATAAAAATCACAGAATAGTTTCAGTTGGAAGAAACCTCTAAGGTCATAGAGTCCAACCATCAGCTAACACCACCATAGCCATTATACCATGAGTGAGTGCCTAAAAAGGTCTGAAAAAAATAATTGATTGACAGATTTAAAAAAAGAGACAAGCTAGGATCATTTTGTCACTGGCCTGTTTTTCTATCACAGTATCAACAAGGTTGGAAGAGACCTCAAAGATCATCAAGTCCAACCTGTCACCACAGACCTCATGACTAGACCATGGCACCAAATGCCACGTCCAATCCCCTCTTGAACACCTCCAGGGATGGTGACTCCACCACCTCCCTGGGCAGCACATTCCAATGGCGAATGACTCCCTCAGTGAAGAACTTTCTCCTCACCTTGAGCCTAAACTTCCCCTGGTGCAGCTTGAGACTGTCCTCTTGTTCTGGTGCTGGTTGCTAGAGAGAAGAGACCTGCTATAAGCAATATATAGAAAAACAAAAATCAGTATATCTGCTCATATTTTTATTCCCTTACCATTAAAATACTGCATTATAGTTCCAGTTAAGCATTTTGACTGTGTAAAGTAAGGTCATTGTTTTACTTCACATCTGAGGAGCTCTGTCTGGTCTGTCCAGCAGCCAGGGAATCATGTCAACATGAACAGTTCTGTTGCTGTCCTTGACATTCAGCATCTGCAGCAGTTCTGCAGGATTAGCAAAGCAGCCCCAGGACACCTGCAGACCTGCAAGGTAGTTCTTTTCTTGCAACTCAGTCAGTTGGAAACACTGCCTTTTTATAATCTGTTCTCTGATAAACAGCATTCTTCATTAGTGCTGGATTGATTCATGTGTTTGATTTCATTAGGCAGTGGGATGATGAACACTTACACTGCCCTGTATGTGTAACTTGCACTGGCCTAGTGTCGCAGGCTGGTGTGAGTTATGTGATCGTTGTTCACAAATACGTTCCTGGGGGAAAAGGTTGCATTTAAAATACAGATGAAAGAAATTTGACACCATTGTGACCTGAGAGAAGAATGCAAGTATCCTGTCAGGGACTGGATGCTATACTTTGTCTGTTAACAAAGAGATACAATTTCATCCATGATACACACAAGCTGTTTTGAACAAGAGACTTGTTAAAGCATGGTCTGCTTTTGCCAAGGTGGACTGAGAGTCCTGCCTCAATACTCTTTCTCATTCTTCTGCCACTAAAAATCAGCAGTCTGAAGTAAGACATTCCAGATCTTCATGTTATAAGATGGAGAGATTCAAGTGACAATTACTTCAACGTTAAGAACTGGGCAGTTTCTTTTGAACTCATGTACTGTTTTGTACATCTTGCCCCATGCCCATAGGACCCCGGTAGTATTACAGAAGAGTGGGAATACAGAATGATCTCTGGAGTGGCACTTTGTTATCCCTTGTGCAATATAACAACAAGGAATAATTTTTCCTCAGAAAGAATAGATCCTTTAAAAAACCCTTCCCCCTTCTGCACAGACCAGCCCGAGGTTATAGGTGCCGATAGTGTCTAATTACTCTTGCTTTCTCTAAAGTTCTAAGAAAAGCTTTACATTCTTTCATTATCTTAAGACAGGTGGAAACACTGTTCATTAAAAATTTAGCACCCTTCTCATTTATTCAGAGTAGATTAATATAGTGGTGCACTGTAAGGAGGTAGTTGCAAATGAAACCAGTGGTGCTGTTACCCTTGAGCCAGACGTGGCACTTTACTTAAAGGATGCTGCAAATGCACACAGTTCTCTATCAATCATGGTAAAGCCACAGGATTTTTCAGAAGTGTCTGTTAGTTTCAGGTGTGTCACTTCTGTGGTGCTTATCTTCACACAACTCAGGAGGAGCCTGATTTTCAAAGAGCAGGTGTCCATCATTTTGCAAAAATCCAGTTATATTAAAGTGTCATTCAGCTTGAGGTATCCAGATGTATGAAGCTATTTTTTGAAGTCTCATTCAAACCAATGTCTTCTGCAAGACTTTGTAGTCTAATTCAGCCAAATACAATGTATAGAATAAAAACAAGATGAGACTTGAGAAGAGAGAGACACATCAAAGGGAACAGAATGAAAACACAGAATTTGTTGCATCAGAGCAGACCATTGATCTGAAGATTGTATTCTGCTTCCAGCTGTGGCCAGTACCCTGTGATGTAAAAGAAGCACCAACAAATGCAGTTCATAATGTGCCCTACAAAAATCCTCCCAAACATTCTTGCTCATGTTGTTCATGAGGTGGAACAAGAAGCTGTGCATGCCAATTGATACATGGTGAAGGAAGTGTATCTGTGTCTAACATACAGGCAAAATGCTAGAAGATTAGTTCCTCCTTAAGAAAATATTATCCCTGTAATGCTGCCAAATTCTGTGCCTACCTGGGTTATGTCTGCCTTGAACAGAAACTGCTAGATTTGCAAGATTAATTTATTCAGAATGATTTATCTTTTTTTTTTTTTTTTTTTTTTTTTTTGGACAGCTCACAGAGCTTGTCTGATATTTCATTTATTTCTCCATTGTGCAGGGACTTATCACAGTATCAGTCAGGGCTGGAAGGGACAACAAGGATCATATAGTTAAAACCCCCCTGCCATGGGCAGGGACACCCCACACTAGATCAGCCTGGCCAGAGCCTCGTCCAGCCTGGTCTTAAACACCCCCAGGGACGGGGCCTCAACCACCTCCCTGGACAACCCATTCCAGGGTCTCACCACTCTCATGGTGAAGAACCTCCTCCTCACATCCAGCCTGAATCTTCCCACCTCCAGCTTCATTCCATTCCCCCTAGTCCTATCACTACCTGAGATCCTGAGAAGTCCTTCCCTACCCTTCTTGTAGGCCCCCTTCAGATACTGGAAGGCCACAATTAGGTCACCTTGGAGCCTTCTCTTCTCCAGACTGAACAGCCCCAACTCCTTCAGTCTGTCCTCATAGGAGAGGTACTCCAGCCCTCTGATCATCCTCATGGCCATTCTGTGGACATGTTCCAGCACCTCCATATCCCTCTTGTAATAGGGGCTCCGAACTGGATGCAGTACTCCAGGTGGCATCTCAACAGAGTTGAATAGAGGGGGAGGATCACCTCCCTTGACCTGCTGGCCACACTTCTCCTGATGCAGCCCAGGATCTGATTGGCTTTGCGGGCTGCAAGTGCACATTGAGAGCTCATGTTGAGTTTCTTGTCCACCAGCACCCCCAAGTCTCTCTCCTCAGGGCTGCTTTCCAGCCAGTCACTGCCCAGCCTGTATTTGTGCCTGGGATTGCCTTGACCCAGTTGCAGGACCCTGTACTTGGTCTTGTCCTGGAAGGCACAGATCACCAACTATGGAATTGCTTCCTCAAAATGCAGATGTAGGGCTGGGCACTGGAGGTCAACCTCTCTGTCGTGTCCTTCCTACTTTTGCATCAGTTCAAACTTTGCCAAATTACCATGTTACAAGAAGGTCTGAGCAGAATCACAGAGTGGACAAAGTTAGAGGGGGGTCTTTGGAGGCCGTCTGGTCAACAGTCCCACTGCTCAAAGCAGTGCTAACATTCAGTCAAATTACTCATGGCCTTGTCCAAAGAAACTTTGAATATTACAAAGGATGGAAATTTCATGACCTCTCTGTGAGCCTGTTTATTTATTTGACCACCTTTTTTATATTTTTTTTCTTCATATGTAATTGGATTCTCCCATGCCGTGAGTTTTGAGCATTGCTTCTTGTCCTTTTGCTATGCACTGCTGAGAAGAAGCTGCCTTTTTCTCATTTCTGACAGTTCTACCTGCTTTGGGAAACTGAAAATGGAAACTAGACTCTGTGGATTGAACAATCAGTTTCCTCAACCTCTCATTTTGTGCCATGTGCTCCACCAACTTGATTGGACTTCTGTAAGTTTGTGAATGTCTGTTTTGTTGTGGGAATTCCCAAAATACACACAACACTCCAGATAGGGCCCCTGAAATGCTAGATTAATGAGAGGAATTGCTTATTTATAAAATAGGTCGTGATTGATTTCCCCAACATCTCTCCACATTAAGACAAAAACTAAAGGAAACAATGCAGACACTGCAAGAAGGGAGAAAAGAGTTGCTGTAATGCTGTGCTTAATTTTTCCTTCTGGTTCTTAAGTTTTGCTTTCCTTTCTGCACAGTGACACAACTTCAAAAGAGGGGGCAGATGGTGCTGTTGCTGATCACAGCTGATCACAGCTATCAAAGAAACACCCTCTTGGGATGGAGAAAAGGGAGAGGGGCTTCAGCCAGTTCCAGCTTAGTCCCGTCTGTTGTTTGAAGGAATACACCATCCATTCATGGATGATTATGAAGTTAGCTATTCCCACAGATGTCCTTTTGTATGCAAAAATGCTATTGTCTTGGATTTTGAGGCTTTTCTGTGTTTGCCATATTGCAGGCATTCTGTGGCCCCTATGACAAATAGAGTGTGTGCGCCATACCTTAGGCTGGAATTTTGTATCTCTGGAAATAGTGCATGTGTTAATTTCTTTGGGAATTGCAATGCTTAGATGATTTAGATCTAAGAGGTGCCTTTCTAATTCCTAAGTTTCATTGCAACTTAGACTGAGGGAAGGCTCTGTGCTGGAGGAGCAAGGCACTTTCAAGACAAAATGACAGCTGAGTCTGGCCTCTGTCAGTTGAGTTGCCTAGGCACATAAAGTCCCATCTAATTGTCAGAGTCATCTTTGGAGGGAGGCTAACCATAAGAGGATGGAGGAACCTGGAAACTACAGGCCGGTCAGCCTGACCTCAGTGCCAGGGAAAGTGATGGAGCAGATTATCCTGGCGGCAATAACTGCGCACCTGAAGGATGGCCAAGGGCTCAGGTCCAGCCAACATGGATTCAGGAAGGGCAGATCCTGCCTCTCCAACCTGATCTCTTTCTATGATCAGGTGACCCGTCTGGTGGATGTGGGGAGGCCTGTGGATGTGGTCTACCTGGACTTCAGCAAGGCCTTTGACACTGTCCCCCACAGCAAACTGCTGACTAAGCTGTCAGCCCATGGATTGGACCATTACACTCTGTGCTGGGTTAGGAACTGGCTGGAGGGCCGGGCCCAGAGAGTGGTAGTGAACGGTGCCACATCCAGCTGGAGGCCAGTCACCAGTGGTGTCCCCCAGGGATCAGTGCTGGGCCCTGTCCTCTTCAACATATTCATCGATGATCTGGATGAAGGGGTAGAGTCAGTCATCAGCAAGTTTGCAGATGACACAAAGTTAGGGGCAGATGTTAGTCAGTTAGAGGGTAGAAAGGCTCTGCAGAGGGACCTCGACCGACTGGACAGAAGGGCAGAGTCCAATGGGATGGCATTCAACAAGTCCAAGTGCCAAGTGCTGCACTTTGGCTACGGCAATCCCATGCAGAGCTATAGGCTGGGGTCGGAGTGGCTGGAGAGCTCCCAAACAGAGAAGGACCTGGGTGTGCTGATCGACAGCCACCTGAATATGAGCCAGCAGTGTGCCCAGGTGGCCAAGAGGGCCAATGGCATCCTGGCCTGCATTAGGAATAGTGTGGCCAGCAGGAGCAGGGAGGTCATAGTGCCCCTGTACTCTGCTCTGGTTAGGCCGCACCTTGAGTACTGTGTCCAGTTCTGGGCCCCTCAGTTTAAGAAGGACATCGAAACACTTGAGCGTGTCCAGAGAAGGGCAACAAGGCTGGGGAGAGGCCTTGAACACAAGCCCTATGAGGAGAGGCTGAGGGAACTGGGATTGTTTAGCCTGGAGAAGAGGAGGCTCAGGGGTGACCTCATTGCCCTCTACAACTACCTGAAGAGTGGTTGTAGCCAGGAAGGGGTTGGCCTCTTCTCCCAGGCAAACAGCACCAGAACAAGAGGACACAGTCTCAAGCTGTGCCAGGGGAGGTTTAGACTCGAGGTGAGGAGGAAGTTCTTCACCTAGCGAGTAATTCGTCATTGGAACGGGTTGCCCAGGGAGGTGGTTGAGTCATCGACCCTGGAGGCGTTTAAGGGGAGATTGGATGTGGCACTTGGTGCTATGGTGTAGTCATGGGGTCTGTGTTGATAGGTTGGACTCGATGATCCTCGAGGTCCTTTCCAACCTAAGTTATACTGTGATACTGTGATACTGTGAGTCAAATTTTAACATTTAGGCAACTAAATGAAAAGGTAAGAAGGTAATGGCATTTGAGGAATTTTCAGCTGCCATGCCTTAGTTTCCTGTTTGTGACGTGAACACATTCTCTCCTTGCAAGGACGTCGCAGAGATGAAAGTACATGCTGAAGTCTGCAGAGTTCTCGGACACTATTTGTGTGTGGGCTATAAAGTTATTTCACCAGGTGTTTAGATAGAGTTTAATGCTCCTCCCATCTCAGTCCAGTCAATCCTTTTGTTTGGCTTGTTTGCCTTTTCCCTCTGGTTTTATCGTGATATACTTCTGATCTTAGAGAAGCATATGTTGATGAATACTGTTGGCTGAGTGAGTGCTATGGAAGAGGTGCCTACTTGTGGTTTTCTTTTTGCCATGACACTTCTACAAAAAATAACTGCAAAGCCATTCATGAATAAAACCCAGGCACTCAGTATCACTGTGCAGAGTATAAATCAACAAAGAGGCAGCCTCATGTTTGACTTTTAAATATGGAGCAGAATTGCCTGTGCATTGTCAGATGTTGATGCTATGGCTGCCATTCCTAAGTTGTTATCCTCCCTTCCCCCTGCCCCCTCCCCCCCCCTCCAAACTGCTTCTAATAAATTACAAACACATTTGCTCTCATTAATCATTCTTTGAAATGGCAGAATAGTCTTTGCTGATTGAAAATAATTATTAGCTTCTCAAAAGGATTAAACAGCCTGTTTAGATTTTCATTTATATCACCATTTTGATGGAGTGATGCGGGGGTATGTACACAGCCTTTGTCTTAAAAGTAATAATAATAATTAATGCTGTGTAACAAAGACTTTCAGAAGGACTTCAGACAGAGAGAAAGAAAAGGCAGGCAAGGTGAGCTGTGGAATAAATGTAGGACACAGAACTGAACATAAACTTGCACTGGGCAGGAAGCCTCCTGCAGCAGAGCAGTGATAAACACAAAGGAAAATACAGCATTCTCAACATAGCAGTGGAGAGACTTAAAATTTCTGGCTAACATTACAATTTAAGCAGTGTAATTAATCTGGAATTGAAAGAATACCACAGATGTTTAAAATTATTTTTTTTACTGAGTCAGTATCCCTCACATTTACAAATTGTAGGTTGTGGATTAATAGCCCCTGAGGTTCATTACCCAATGGGCCTTGCTCCAAGCTTTGAATTTGCTCTCAGGAAAATGTATTTGGATTGAGACAACTTCCTAAAGTTGGTCCCTGGGATTTTATAATAAAGTATGCTTGCTCTTAAGGTGTTCCATGGACACTGGGATGAGAGTGGTTGCTGGAGTGCCAGAGGTATTAAAATAAACAAACTGAAAAAACCCCAACCAGATAAGAGTTAGAACATGTACTTTTCAGAATGGGATGTGATGCAGAGATGTTCAGATAACATAACCTTATTACTGTCTTATACTCAAAACGTAACACTGCTAATGTGATATTTACCTGCTGAAGGGCAGAACTTACTAACTAGGTCCATGCTCTATACTAATTTGATGGTGCTCTCCTAGGACCTGTGTTGATGTATCCATGTAGTGCAGTGCAGCCCTTTGTGGAGGTACTAGCTAGTTTGGGTTGTTTACAGCTTACAGGCATGCCTTCCAGGATGGTGAGAGGTACAGAGAGACTATGGGTCATATTTGCTTAGTGTGTATTCCACCAAAATCCCTGTGCTTGACATTCCCTCTCTTCTCTGTGGACAGCTCTCTGCCTTGAGCCACATTTCAGCCCTTAAGTCACCCCTTAGAGTCTGTCAGATGCCTAGTTTTCTAGACATGGCACTTAGATGTAAATGGAGCTGTTAAAACACATTCCTCTGTGACTGTCCTGCGTCATTCATCCTCAGTGGCGTCCTTGAAGTGAGAACCCAAACATGGATTTTCTTCACCTGGGGCAAATGGGAGATGAGGCATTCCAGTTTCTACTCAGAAATATTTACATATTTTTTACAAAATGGAAAAGGCCCAGCAAGAAGGGTGGAAATTGTGATGGGTCACATAACAGTTGAATTAAATCTCTGAAGCAGAGGACTTTCATAGCTATTAAGTAGAGCAGCATCCAGAATTGTTCTTTATGTGCCACTGTTTACTTATGTGGGTTCTTGAGAGGGAGGTGGAAATACAGAGCCTTTGTGAATTTTTTTTTGGGACCACCTAGTTAACTCTAGCAGTGCAAAAAGGGGATGTCCTAAGAACTTAATGTTCAAATGGTGCCTTTAATGTTGGGCTCAGAATTCTAAAGAGGCAGATGGGTAACTTGAGAAGCTAACTCTGGTTATCCACAGCATTAATTTCCTGGTGGTAATCTTTGAATATTACTTTTTTTTTCAACTGAAGGAGAAACCGTATACAGATGCACTGCAGTAGTGTATCTTTTGTTCCTCATCACAATTTGTACTGAGAATCACAATACAAAAGCTTATCTGGATTTCTGCTTGGATAAATGGTTTTGTGACACAGGTCAAGGAACCCTTGACTTAATTATTTAACTAGCCTCCAGAGCGTTAGTTCTGTGACTGTACAATGAGAATCTTAATTTCTCTTGCACTTTGCTATGCTTAATTAGCATGCAAGGTCTTCTGACAGGTCTAATATCTTAAAATATATGTAAGCATTTTAAGAACTTATGCATTGAGATCCCCATTTTCACTTAGTGCTGTGGTGAAAAAGATAACAAGATGGGTCATGTGACAGGGTGCATGGCACAGAGTGCTCTGCAACCATAAAGTTAAAGATAGTTTCTACTCCAGACAGCTTGCAATCTAAATACTGGTGATTTATTTTAGCAGCTGTTTACATAAGTCTTATATCAGCGTGAAAATTGCCTATGAAAATATTTAAAAGTAAATGTAATTTATTCTTCCAAAGTTCACTATCCAGTTCCTAAACCTGGAGCTCCAGATGGAGGTTTATTTACTAGAAGTGTGTCTGTTACATTTTGTGTGGCACTATATATTCTTCTCTCCCTCTTTACAGGATGTTCTGATTCCTGTGTGCAGGCTCCATTGTGAACATGCTCAGTACCAAACATTTTATTTTTCAGTCACCTTGGAAGAAATTGCTGAGAACTGTATATTCTGAAACAGGGTCATAATGTTCTGATTTCTCCTATAGACCACTGTAATAAATTTTGCATTGATTCCTTACTATGTTAGTTGCTACTGTTGTGCCTGTAATTCAGACTTTTCCATGCACAGCTGTTGTTTAAATCATAGAATCATAGAGTGGCCTGGGTTGGAAGGGACCACTGAAGGTCATCTAGTCCAACCCCTTCTGCAGTAAGCAGGGGCATCCTCAACTAGACCAGGCTGCCCAGGACCTCACTGAGCCTCATCTTGAATATCTCCAGGGATGGGGCCCCAACCACCTCCCCGGGCAACCTGTTCTAGTGTTCCAATACTCTCACGGTAAAGAACCTGTTCCTAATATCCAATCTAAATCTGCTCTTCTCTAGTTTGAAGCCATGCTATCACCATAGGCTTCTGTAAACAGTCTCCCTCCATCCTTCCTGTAGGTCCCCACCAGGTACTGGAAGGCCACCCCTAGGTCTCCCTGGAGTCTCCTCTTTTCCACGCTGAATTACCCCAGCTCCCTCTGCCTGTCTTTGTAGCAGAGGTGCTCCAACTCCCTGATCATTTTCGTGGCCCTTCTCTGGACCTGGCTCCATCAACTCAACAGGATAGAACAGGTCAGACTTGCTTGTATTCTGCTTGCACACATAATTTGATTTTATGAGGGGAAGGAACTGATCTAACCTTATAGCTAATAGCTACAAGTTGCTTTGCATAACAAGTTGATGGCAAAGATTTCCTTGTCAATAATGAAAAGCAATATTGAATCAAAATTAAGGCAACAAAATGTATGTCTGTCTTCCACATGTTGAACTAATTGCTACTTTCTCTGGATTCCGATCTCCTTTGCAAGCACAGCCAGATAGGAAAATATTTTCCTCACCTCTTGTGTGCATGGAAGACCCCATTCCAGTCAGAACCATGATCCCTTCATGACACAGCCATGTGATGTGTAGGTAGGATAACCGTTGACTGAGTCTCTTCTAAACACAATCAGTGTCACGTGGAAGGGGAAAGAAAAACTTTGTAAGTTAAACTTGTTTGCATGTTAGCTCTCCTTGGTATACTGCAAGTTAAGACCCAGTTACATATTTCTGCACACAGGAGTGCAAGGTGTATAATTTTAACCACTGAGATCTTGATTAGAACAGAATAGAATAGAATAGAATAGAATAGAATAGAATAGAATAGAATAGAATAGAATAGAATAGAATAGAATAGACCAGGTTGGAAGAGACCTTCAAGATCATCACATCCAGCCCATCAACCAGTCCAAACCACCTAAACAACTAAACCATGGCACCAAGCACCCCATCAAGTTTCCTCCTGAACACCTCCCATGATGGTGACTCCACCACCTCCCTGGGCAGCCCATTCCAATGGGCAATCACTCTCACTGTATAGAACTTCTTCCTAACATCCAGCTTAAACCTCCCCTGGTGCAGCCTGAGACTGTGTCCTCTTGTTCTGGTACTGGGTGCCTGGGAGAAGACCAACCTCTGCCTGTCTACAACCCCCCTTCAGGTAGTTGTAGAGAGCAATAAGGTCACCCCCGACTCTCCTCTTCTCCAGGCATTATGATCAAGTCTACAATTAGAAAGCAGAAACACAAAGATGAAGAAAATAAGGGAATGCAAAACAGTAACATAGAAGGGGCATTTTTTATAAAGACATTGACATGGGATTTTGCAGAGCAAAATACATTTGTGTGTGCTAGAGACATTAAGAAAGTGGGAATAGACAAGGCAGAATCAAACATTTACTCTCTTTTTACACACTTTATTAGCTTGAGGTACTATATCTGTTTTATTATCAGCTTTGTTTTCAGTTTTAGACAGTTTGGGCCTGATCCAAGTACCTTCTTACCAGGAAACAATATTCTTTGAATGATTTTGTCTTTTGTTTATTTATTTTGCCTGCTCATTAGAGTTCATTTTCGTTGGAGCTGTTAACAATATGTCATTGTATCTTGAGAGTCTCTCTGGATTATTCCTTGATAATTGGGAGACTGTATAATGCAACAAATTATTAAAAAAGAAACAAATAAAAAAGGAGGTACGCTACACAGAAAGTTGCTGTATAATTTGTTGTAATTATTACTCTGCCTCGCTTGTCTATTCTAAACCAAATTTTACTGTGTTACTGCAGTTACTATATGCCAATAGGAAAATCAAAAAATGCCATATAGGCTTCTGTTTCAAGAGAGTTACCAATAGGAAAACTTGAACTTAACCCCAGCATTAATAAACAATATGTGTTTCTGCCTTTTCAAATCCAACAAAAGTCAAATAAATTGTGTGGATGAACCTGAAGTGTATTTAGAGTGCTGTGTTTTGCTTGGTGCTAGGATAGAATGTGAAATGAAATATGTTCATCCGAAGATAACCGAAGTTCCTGCTCCTGTTTAGATTTCATTGTCTGTTAGAAATCTCCTAGGTGATTAAACTAATGCACTGTAAAGGAATGAATCAGTCCTGCAGAGCTCTTCTCTATGCAGAGAATAACTTGCTTGGTTAAGTACTGTTGGGGTTTTACTAAATTAAAAGCCCAGGAATTTGTGTACATAATATATTTTATCTGTGAAAACTGTGAAAGATTTCATATGTGACTCTCACACTAAATTCCTATGGTAATTATTAAAGGAGATTTGAATACATTTCTGGTAGAGCCATCTTTGACCAATTTAATAACTTTATTTTCTTAACAGAGGAAAACTCTTACCTCTCAAGGCTTGTGGTAACATTGGGATACACCACAAAATGTTAAGAGAATCAGAGTTGGGTTTTTTTGTTTGTTTTTTTGGGAGAAGATGAATTCAGACAGGAGACTTATTTTACTGATTCAGGTGTAAGACATTCTTAGTAATTATTTACTATTCATATTCCAGTTCCTCTGTAGGTTCCAGCAGATCCCTGAAACTCTTAACAGGAACATCAAGTCTCCGTTGTGTAGCAGCACAAGTGAAAACATGACCTTTCCCCAATGCCGAACTCACTGGTCCCTGATAAGGCTGCTTACGTATGCAAAGCCAACCCCTTTTAACTATCCACTTGTTTACAGATCAACATGAACATTGTTATTTTGCATCTCTGGCAGGGCTAGGCAAAAATTGTAGTCAGATGTATATTATTCTAACATACATATATATACACTTGGGGTTGTTTTTAGTAGATGTAGTAGATTACATATAGAAAAAAGTCTTTGCTTTGAGGGTGATGGAGCACTGAAACAGTCTGCCCAGGGAAGTTGTGGAGTCTCTGGAGGCTTTCAAAATTCACTGTGCAACCTGATCTAGGCAAACCTGCTTTTAGCACGGGGGTTGGACTAGATGATCTCTGGAGGCCTCTTCCAACCCCTACCATTCTGTGATTCTATGTATTAACTGTTACTTACCCACATCCCCTCTTGCCCTGTATTTTTGTGACTGGTGTGCCAAGGGGGAATGACAAGAGCTGAAAGAGAGATAAGGAAATGATTTTATCAGTCATCTCAGAGTTGGCACTTCAGGAGTGGCATTTGTGATTGTTACATGGAATAAAAGTGCATATATGTTTATATAAATCTATGGGGTTTGGTGGGGTTTTTTGGAACTACTGATTTCCAGCAGCAACTTACTCTTGTCCACTCAGTGTAGTTGTGCATAAAGACTATATGAAATTCAGCTTTTGTAATCCAACAAAAGTCTTCTTTTATTGTATGACGTAGCATTATTCACTGTCTTAATTCTAATTTAATGTTAACTTTTGATTGTAGTCCCAGGCACAAATACAGGCTGGGCAGTGACTGGCTGGAAAGCAGCCCTGAGGAGAGAGACTTGGGGGTGCTGGTGGACAAGAAGCTCAACATGAGCTCTCAGTGTGCACTTGCAGCCCGCAAAGCCAATCAGATCCTGGGCTGCATCAGGAGAAGTGTGGCCAGCAGGTCAAGGGAGGTGATTCTCCCCCTCTACTCAGCCCTGGTGAGACCCCACCTGGAGTACTGCCTCCAGTTCTGGAGCCCCTATTACATGGAGGATATGGACGTGCTGGAACGTGTCCAGAGAAGGGCCACGAGGATGATCAGAGGGCTGGAGCACCTCTCCTATGAGGGCAGACTGAAGGAGTTGGGGCTGTTCAGTCTGCAGAAGAGAAGGCTCCAAGATGACCTAATTGTGGCCTTCCAGTATCTGAAGGGGGTCTACAGGAAGGCTGAGGAGGGACTTCTCAGGATGTCAGGTAGTGATAGGACTAGGGGGAATGGAATGAAGCTGGAGGTGGGGAGATTCAGGCTGGATGTGAGGAGGAAGTTCTTCACCATGAGAGTGGTGAAGCCCTGGAATGGGTTGTCCAAGGAGGTGGTTGAGGCCCTGTCCCTGGAGGTGTTTAAGCCCAGGCTGGACGAGGCTCTGGCCATGCTGATCTAGTGTGGAGTGTCCCTGCCCATGGCAGGGGGATTGGAACTAGATGATCCTTGTTGTCCCTTCCAACCCTGACTGATACTATGAAACTATGAAATAATTTGCTTGGCATTAAAAAAAAAAAAAAAAGTTTGTGCTTTTCCAGTTTTTAAAGTTTTCTTTAAACATCCCATGTAAACATCTTACTGCATTGCAGCTGGTAAGTGCCTGCAGGATGTACACACATCTGTAGACTGCTAAATCAGTGTTAAATCTGACTAGAGTCAACTGAGTTGTGAAAAAAAAAAAAAGTAAAAATTTTTATGCACTCCTATGAATTCAAATTTTAATTCAATTATTTTTGCTGCTGTTTCACACTTTCTGTTTGTAAGAAATTGATTCTTGATGAGAATTTTCTAAGAATATTTAACATGGAACATTAGAACAGGCTGCCCAGGGGGGTTGTGGAGTCTCCCTCTCTGGAGATATTCAAAGCCCACCTGGATGCATTCCTGTGTGACCTGGTATAGGTGATTCTGCTCTGGCAGGGGGGTTGGACTAGATGATCTTTTGAGGTCCCTTCCAGCCCCTAACATTCTGTGGTTCTGAGATTTTATGAAAACAAGTGTTTAGTACTAACAGGATGAGATTGCTTCGGTCCTTTTGTAATAAAGCTTTCAATGGCGTTGGGGAATAATGCTTATCTTTATAAAGAGCTGGCTGATGTGGAACGTGATTTGGAAGAGGGCCTTTCTTGATTAAAGTCAGTACTCTTACAGCAACTGGGGAAAGCTACTGTGTGTAGAAAGTAAAGCCAATAGTTTTCCTTAGGAATGTTACAAAGTGACGTAGATCTGTTTGATCTACTTGAAATGAGCAGTGTTTTCAGGAAAGGGTTTCTTGTGCAATAGCACTTGGCAGAATGGAAAAGAGGATTGCACAGTCTGGAAGGAGGAGTGGATAGCAGTTCAGCATACAATGCTTAGTTATTTTGGAACAGTACATTTAGTTGGCTTTTGACCTGGTGTCCTTCTAAATCAACAGTAAAGGTCAGACAAAGAAGAGAAATTTGATGCACTGGTAATTAAGGAGGTATCCTGATTCAGGGCAGTAACTTAGGGGAAATGAAGAATGCAAACAAACGGATGCAAATAGAAGGGAGAGCCATTCCTAGGCTACTCCAATAACCTTTGAGCTGTGTTTCTCCAGAGTACAGTACTTTGCCTGCTGTGAAAGGAAGGCTGATTTAGTTCTGTCTTCTGCTTTATCATCTTAGAGTTACTGAAGTTACTAAAGTAGGGACATGGCAGAAGTTGCTGTAAATGAGAATGATTACCCACGATTTCTATGTATGGCTTATATTTCTGTGACAAATATTTCTCCAAACATGAGAGCAGCGGTTGCTGACAGATTAGGACAAGGCAGATCCTGAAGTAAAGATCTCTCTCTCTTTTCAAGAGATAGCATTTTAATAATTGGCAGCTCAAGGAATTTCATTTTCACTGGAAAGGAGACTTGGAAGTTCTTTCTCCCCAGCCAGGAAAGCAACAGTCTAAATGGCTGAAGAATCCAAAGGCAGCAAAGTTATGAGCTGAGGAGAGCAACAAGCTGGATGGAGGCAAGCTAATGGACTTAAGAGTAAAATGGCTGCTAATTAAACTACACATTCTCTTATATAAATCAGGAAGGTAGTAAATATTATACTTATAAAAAGCCCCAATAATAAGCTGGAGAATTACAGACCAGTAAAGTCTTACTTCATCTCTTCACAACTTAACTGATAGAATGATAAAAAAATACAGTTACAAAAAAAAACCAGAAAGAGTTTGATGATATGGTAGGGAAAGAAATTGCAAGCATTTTGCAAAGAAATATTTCACATTCTTTAAATGTATAAAGGCTACAGTAGAGGACTAAAACCCTGCTGATTAAGTATATTTGTGTCCCTATCACTGATACTTCTTGAAGAGACAGCTAAGGAAACAAAAGCATGTAGCGTTCCCTAAAGAGGTGCCAAGAGGAGGTAGAAGTCTCGCATTTAAATCTTCCTTCTGAATCAGTGCAGAAGGCAGATTTGGTCTTAAATTCTCTGTGCTCAAAATAGCTGTTCAAACTTGTGGATTTCTGAGATCCCAAGGAGTGATTTTTTTCTCTCCCTTTGTTCTGATAGGATTTACAGTCCCTGGCAGAATGCCTGTCTCAGCTGAACTGATGCCTAAACCCCACCCATTTCCTCTGTTTCACTGCTGACTTGCTTTAGTGGTGTCACATTCAGCCAGCTTTAGGAATCTCTTTAGATGCATATTAATTGCAAGCAAGTATACCATTAGGCATCAGGGCATGTCTGAGTTAGGCCTAGTAATACTTTAGTATCTTTGATGTTCTGAGCAGAGTAATACTCTGGGAAAGTAACATCCTGTGTGGATTAGTGTACAAAGCAGAAAAAAACAACCAAACAAACAACCCCCCAGCAAAGAGTTCATTTTCCTCAGGGAAAAAAATAACCTTTGGAGTCTCTTTGGTTCCCACATGTGAGTGGAAGTTGGTCTATTTATTAACAATTTAGAAAACAGAAGACCAATGAAGTATTACATTAGAAATATACTCCAAAATAATTTAATTACAGTTGAAGAAATGGGGACAAACTTCAGGAAGAACTAATGAAGCCGATAGTAAAGTTTCCATATTGGTGGGCTAAGATCAGTGTTGCTAGAAAGTGGTGAACCTTAAATCATTTTATGCCAAAGGACTACTCTCAGACCTTCAGTTTTGTCATGGGAGGCTTTTAAAAATGTGAGTGCAATGAAGAGAACATCTCAAAAGAGTAATGAGGTGCAAATGAAAGAAGAATTCAGAATAAATTTAAGGGTGAAATGACTACTAGTGAAAGCATGTAGTTTCTTCTCATCATACTTTTAATGGATGAATTACAGTACTGCTTGATATCCTGTGGACTGTCCACAATCTACTTCTCATGGCTTAGCAGAACTCCATGGAAACCACAAGAATTTGGTTTGGGATCTCTGGGCCTAAGAAAAGCACTACATATTGAAAGGTACAGTTTTAACTATTTTTACATCTTAATGGTTTAAAAAAACCTGAGTATTGGTGGCTGCTTGTTGCTTAGTGAACTGTCTGAATTAGTAGTGCCTGGAGCTGAACTCAGGTTGCCTGTCTGCCCACCCACAGGCCAAAGGTCTGCCTGCCTTATGGTTTTCAACCTTTTTTGATTTGTAGTACCTTGAGAAATGTCTTGTAGAGGTGCAGGCTCCTGTGTAATAAGTGCAAGTGTTAGAATAAACCTTTATTAGAATAAACCTTTATTAGAATAAACCAAACCAGGTTGGAAGAGACCTTCAAGATCATCGTGTCCAACCCATCAACCAATCCAACCCACCCAAACTGCTAACCCATGGCACCAAGCACCCCATCAAGTCTCCTCCTGAACACCTCCAATGACGGCGACTCCACCACCTCCCCGGGCAGCCCATTCCAATGGGCAATCACTCTTTCTGTATAGAACTTCTTCCTAACATCCAACCTGAACCTCCCCTGGCGCAGCCTGAGACTGTGTCCTCTTGTTCTGGTACTGGCTGCCTGGGAGAAGAGACCATCATCAGCCTGTCTACAACCTCCCTTCAGGTAGTTGTAGAGAGTGATAAGGTCACCCCTGAGTCTCCTCTTCTCCAGGCTGAGCAACCCCAGCTCCCTCAGTCTTTCCTCATAGGGCTTGTGTTCCAAACCCCTCACCAACTTTGTTGCTCTTCTGATAGTAGGCTTACTTTTCTTTAAAATGACCACTTGCAGGTCCTAGGGTTAGATCCATGAGGATCCAGGGATCTTTAGATGATAGATTAAAAAAAAAGAGTCCTCCAGGCTTTTAAAGGAGCCTTTAGTTGAAAACTCAGATGATTAGAACAATGATACATAAGCACATGCTAAAGTGCATTTTGCATTTGGTGCCCTAGCTATTTTTAGCTTCCCGTCCTAATGTTTTTCAATTTGAACACAGGCCCATTGTTTTCACTGAAGTTGAAAAGGAAGACATTCTGGAGTAATTAGAATGTTACTGCTTTTTTCAGCCTTAGTTCTCCCTTTATTTTTACAGTAAAAAAAAAAAATAAAATCAAAGTACTGGAGTTCAGAGGCTTGGGTGCATGGGCTTGGAGGAGCAGCAGGGAAGCAAGATATTTAGTGTGGCGAAAGGTGAGATAGCAAACTTTTATGTACCCTGGGTACCAGGTATTAATCTCCTGATAACTGCTTTCACATTTGAACCTTCTGTCTCTTATGTGAGATCCAGCAGTCTTTGCTTTTTTCTGTTCTGGGAGCAATTTTCTGAATCATTAATTTTCAGTGGCCAGGCTTCAATTAGCTTAATCAAGCATTGATTAGATTTCTCAAGTCCCTGGCATTTATTTTCCACCTTGCCTATATGGTTCCTTGACTCCATTATCTGATTGTTCACTTATTGCATATAAGGTTGATTCCTCTCCATTAACATTCCATGATGAGAGGTCTCCTTAGCTATCCAGCTAGCCACTTTCATTAGTGATGGTGGCAATTCATGGTGAAGGCCAGTTTCCACTGCCCTTGCAAAGCAGAATATTTTCTTCGAAGTAGTGTTTCTGCAATCCACCCAAACGAATGTTCCACTTAGGAGCAATCCTCACCCAAAGGGAAAAACACTCCATTTGGAATAGGCATCCTATTTTATTTAAAAAAGTTGTGAAATTGTAGAAAATTAATGAAGTAAACCACTCTTTCTCCCCCCCCCCCAAGCATACTTCATGAAAATGTAGGATTTTTACCCACTTTGTGCTTCTCTTAGTGTCTAGCCAGTACTTATGATTTCTGAGATAGTTAGACATGGTTCTACAATCAAGGGTGGTGTAAGGCACATGCAGGCTCCATGTTAGAGGACACGGTCTCATGCTGCACCAGGGGAGGTTTAAGCTGGATGTCAGGAAGAAGTTCTTCACTGAAAGAGTGATAAGCCATTGGAATGTGCTGTCCAGGGAGTTGGTGGAGTCACCATCACTGGAGATGTTTAGGAAGAGACTGGATGGGGAGCTTGGTGCCATGGTTTAGTTGATTAGATAGTGTTGGATGATAGGTTGGACTCGATGATCCCAAAGGTCTTTTCCAACCTGGTTAATTCTGTTCTGTTCTGTTCTATGTTCCCATAGACTGCAGCCCCTACAGACCCATACCCTGTTCATAGATACCACTTGCTCAGTGGTAGCAGATTGTGTGCTGCTGATGTGTCTTTTGGGTAGGTGTGAGCATCCAGGCAAGACAGGATGAAGCTGGAAGTGAAGAATTGGACAGAGCTGGAAAATGGCACTTCAGATTCAGGTGAATTTTTCTAGGTTGAAAAACATTTTCTCTAAATCCTCTTCAGGGTCTCACATTGTCTGTGGTCAAATCTGTTCATTATACTTTGATTTTGCAAACAATGCCTCTGGAGCACAGACCTCTTTGTGAAATTCTGTTTTTAAAGTGTGTGTCTACACTAGCTTGAACTAGACAGACCTGAATGTGTGCCAAAATCGATAGCAGGGAAGTTCTGATAGCATGGAGTTTCAATTTTAAGAACTTTGTGTAATATACGGTAATTAGAAACTCTAATTGAAAGTTATTTTAACAATAAAATACAACTTCCAATTAATAAATGTGGAATCAGATCTTCAAGCATGTAATTTTCTATAGTTTATTTGACTTGGGAGAGTTGCCAAAGTATCCCTTTCTTTTTAACCACACCAAAGTTGTTTAGCTTCAGTTTTGATGAATATGATGTTTTGTTAGGAAGCTCCTGACCCGCTCTAATTTTTGTACACTTATAAAATATATTGTTTGTCTTCTCCCAGACCTAGGACATATACATCCCTTGTAATTTAAATGATAATGTAAATGTAATTTAAAGGGTAAAAAGGGATCCTCTCAAAGTTTAACATACTTCACCCCTCAAGATTATTCTCAGAAATAGCTCGAGAATCAGCTTCACCTTTTGCTCAAAAATGCTAGCACATAAAAATCGCAAAGAGTGTTTTCATGATGCCTTTCTTCTTAGCAGCTAGGTGAAACAGTGATTAGGTTGAGTATGAGACTTCTGAAGTTCATTTTCTCTTTTGGTACTCTTTGTTTTAAAGATTCATTGTGATTTGATAGATTTTTAGTCAAAGATCTCTTGTTTTTCTTACTCACTTTGTTGTTTATGTTGCATTATCTTATTATGCTCTCCAAAACTGTAGGCATTTCTGTGAGAAATGAACAATATAGGGGGGTTCATATGTTTTCTGTCTTGAACTTACTCTAGAATGATCTTCTAGGGGTTTGCCATTTCATATATATGATAAACATTCTTTGGCTTTCTTTCCCTGTTTTGAATCTTTCCCTCCCTTTTGAATCAGAGGTCCCCTTCAGCAAAGAAATTTTCATGTGTCTAAAGCTGTCTTTATGTAGAAACCATGTTCTCCTGTGATGAAAAAACTCATTGAAAGTATCTGACAGTTCATCTCTGCAATTAGTAATTTTCATTTACTACATTCAGAATGGCAAGGTGCATTAACATATAACTGTCTCAGAAGTCACATCCACTGTCATCACTCCTTTGGTTTTGGTCATTGGCTGTCACTGAGATTTCTGGGCTCACTGGAACAATTTTGAGGGCACTGTGAGTTTGGACCTTTGTCTTCTGTCTATTGAAAGCCATTGCAGATTCATTGCATTATTTAGGCAGTTAGTAACACTCTATGAACTGCTAGGAAGAGATATTTTAACTGCAGAAGCAATGATGTGGGGCTCATGTTGCTCCAGAATCAATGGCACAACTCTGGCAATCTTGCTAGCAGTCCAAGCGTGTCTCATTTTCAGTTTTGCAGCTAGAGGTTATTGATAGAGTATGGGTAAGTAGCCAGTTATGCTTGATTCTTTCAGGCATAACTTTACCTGGTCCACCTAGCTGATCTACACATAGCAGATATGAAAACTGTTGCCCTGAGGTACTACTTTGCCTTCCTTCTTGGATGGTCCTGAAGGGCACTATTGAGTGCTTGTACTTCAGCAGTCTTTCTACAGGGATATTTTAATAATCTGCATAGAAATCCCTCTAACCTCAAATATATGCATAAAATAAGATGCTGGATGGAGGAAGAAATTATAGCTCTCAGTGGAGGGTGCTTGTTAGACATCCTGCCCAATGCTGGAGAGTGAGAAAGGTGCTGTGGCACACATCCCCTCCTTTGTTTTCCATGCTGATAAGGCAAATATGCCTATGTATTTCAGGTAGCCATCTTGCTACACTTCATGTACACTTCATGTGTTGTTTTTACCTTCTCAGTAGCCTGTGCAAATGTTCCTTCATGAAGCAGTACCGTGAGATCTCAAAATTGAGCTTAGTAAGGCTGCTTGAAATATTGAAGTGGGTTCTTAAGAAAGTCCTGTGACATCTTGTTGCTGACAGCTCAAAGCTTCTGACTAAAGATGAAGGTATTGGATTTAATTAGGGCTGATCTGGATAAAAGGAACACAGGCTCAACAAAATTCTCATAAAAGTTCATTTCCATTTTAAATCAAAGCTTTCTTTCCATTGAAATTTTCTTAGAGGCACAGATTAGATCTATCTAAATTTAGGTGCTTAACTAAGTTGCCAAAGATCAGAGCTAAGTTTTTCTGGATTCTCTTTGTAGTCAAGGGAGAGTGTTGGGCAAATCTAGAAGGATTGCAAATCTAGTTTATGTGGGCTGGGTTGCACAGTGAAGAAATTTATCTTTTTCTACTGACTATAAAGGACAGATACAACAGCTGTATAATTTTTATACCTTGTGAAAATTAGCTTAGATGAATTGCAGTAATGGAGAGAGAAGAATCTGGAACTAAGCATCTTTACTGCAACGTGAATGAGGTGGCTAGACCTCCAGCTGTTCCATATGGTCTGCCTCAGGGAATGGACCTGGCTTAGGATAGAGAGGTAGTGATCAAACAAGCGAAGTGAGCCATCCTCTCTCCAAAGTTGTATATTAATGATCCAAGAAATATTTATGACTATTAGGCAAATCACTTCTGCTAGAATGACTTAGCTGTGGCTGAAAGGCTCCATCTAACTCCACAGGCCTAGATGGGACCTGTTGGGAAAGGAAGGCTTTCTCCTGTCACTTTCCTTTTCTACTGCACAAAGCTGGAAAAATTTCAGACTTTAAGTTATGATTTTTATTAATACAAAATCTCTCCGGGATAGATTCTGTCTGTCATTGTTCTTAGGAGTAATTTGTGAAGGAAGAAACCCAAAGATTTCTTATGACTCTGGAATATTAAACAAAGTCCCAGAGAGCAGGATTAAGATGCAGAGGTCAAAGATGCTCGATAAAGTTGTTTTTTTCTTTTTTTTTTTTTTTTAAATACAGTTAATTTTTCACATGGCTCTTACTGAATGTGCTCCTTTGCCCTGTCACTCTGCAGTGACAGCTAGGCAAATTTATTAGATGGTGAGCGTAGGAATTTCTACAAATGGAGGAAACTCTTTTCCTGGCCGACTGATTTAAAAATAAAATGGTTTGTCAGTGTGCAAATGCATCTGGAGGAAAAAGGAATGAATAAGAGATCAGTCAGTATAATCATAAGTGAATCATATAAATGTGTCTGTGTGCTCAGGCTGTGCAGACCTGACTGAGTATTCATTGCTCTCATGAATATTATGCTGGACTGTGATTTTCTTGAAGAATATTGGAAAACGTTGATTCAGTGAAACCAAATCTTTTTATAGACACATAGTTAGTTTCACCTGATTTCCCTGAAAACATTTTCAGGTATTGGGAGATAATTTGGGTGGCAGGAGAACGCCAGCCTTTCCCCCTGAATAATGCACTGATCGTGGTACCTGGCACAGACATGGGTGAGATGCTGCAGAGCTACCTGCCTGCACATGGCATGCCTGCCATGCTGCAGGAAGTGAACCTCTCATCTATGCCTGGGCTACTGTCTTTCCCCACCCTACTGGCACTGCACAAGGAGTCTGCACCCCGTGTGAATTTTAGAAAAAAGACAGTATTTAACAGATATTTGATTTTTTTTTTAATCCTAATAATAATAGTAATAAGATTATAGGGCTCTGAAATTTCAGAGGCAGAAATTTCAAGTATTCTGCAAGCTATCCTTGAATCCTCATATTTGCTTTTGGTCCTATTCCATATTTAAGCTCCTTTACTTAAGAGAGTTCTATTTAATAAGTCTCTATGTGCTGTTTCTTCTTTTTGATTCCTCCTTTTGTCATCTTCTTGTAATTCTGGCTTCTGACTTAGGGCCTCTGGACCTGAGGTAGACTCCTTTTCTGATATCCCTGTTTTCCCTATAACTCCTAAATCAAACAACTACTTAACAGAGTCTTCTTTTTTTCTTTCACCTCACTTGTAATTATCCCCTCACACTGCTCTCCTGTGTGTACAGATAACAGTTCCAGGTTGTAGCTGGGTCTTTTCCCTTGCATTATTCTTTCAGAGGTGTGCTTTTAAGGAATCTATAAAGTTTTAAAAGTTTAAAGGCCAAACATGAGGGGAAGGTCTGGTAATGGTGCAAGGGACTTAGCTATTCTCTCATTTACCCCACTTTCCTTAAAATGCTTTTTCCATTTGCAGTTTTACTCCATGAATAGCAGTCAGAAGCCCTTGGGGCCTGTTTATCTGATTGTCCTTAGTCTTGCACCTTTGGGGTCGAAATAAAATGGGCTCCAGGTACAACCACTCCTGCTGTTGAGCAAAAAAGTTTGACTATTATTTTGACAATCCCCCCCCAAAAAAAAACCCCCCCACCCCTCCAAGGGTGGCTTGTAGGCTTTTAAATTGAAGAGAAAGAAGCCATCATTTAATTTTGCTTCTCCTACTTCTAGCTGGTCTCTGGAAGACTAGAAAAGATGGGGTATACTGCTGGAGCACCCCTTTCTTCACATTACCAATTCCCCATGCCTCTCTTCCTCCTCAAGCACACACATGCACACAGGCAAACAGCGGGCTGCAACTACAGCTTTGTGTTTAACTGTATAATTGCTCTCTCAGTGGTTTCCCCCCCCCCCCCCCATCTCAATTTGTTTTCTTAATAACTAAGAGCAGCACATTTAAATGGTCCTTTCCTTAAAAAAAAAAAAAAAACAACAAAAAACAACCAAGCATACTGGATGTAACAAGATATGCAGCTAAAAACATTAATCATATTAAAACTAATTAAAAACTGAAAAGTTTCTGTGCATTCCAAGCACTGGGGGTGGGAGGGGGCGGGGAGGGCTTTGGTCTGAGCCCTGGAGTTTCCTGAGCACAAGCAAATGCCTGACACATGGACTTTGCCGAATTCCAAAATGTAGCAAAACAGTGCCTGCATATTTGGCAGGAATCACCACCAGTTCAGGTCAGTGTCTGCTTCAGCAAAAGACGAAGCTCCCCATGTTAACAGAGGAAAATAATTGAGAGGAAAACGGGAGGAACAACATGTGACATTTTGTAATTGCAGCACTTCTGTTACCCAAGGAGCACCACTCTGCTGCTGCTCTGTAAACACTTCCTCCTATGCAACTGCCTTTGAACACATTTTTTCAACGGGGGGGAGGCAGGCAGAGGGAGGGGTGAGGAGGAGGTCAGGGCTTTCAAGCTATATGAATGAGCTAGGGATTTTTTTTTTAACTTCTTTTTTTAAATGTTGAGTGCAATAAATGTTTTAAGGAGACACCAGAGAATCTGTGGCCAGAAGGATGTACAAGTAGTGCTACAGGACCCCAAACCTCAAATCACTGTGAGCTTGGAGGAGCAAAGGGGCAATGATGTGGGGAAGAGTGCAAGCGTGCAGGGGTGACAGAACACTGGAACAGGCTGCCCAGGGGGGTTGTGGAGTCTCCCTTGCTGGAGATACTCAAAACCTGCCTGGATGTGTTCCTGTGTGACCTGATATAGGTGATCCTGCTCTGGTAGGGGGTTGGATTAGATGATCTTTCGAGATCCCTTCCAACCCCTAACATTCTGTGATTCTGTGAAGTAAGAGGGTTCTGCAGTGCAATCTCAAAGTGCCCAGGGCAGGGGAGGACAGCTGGGAAGGGTGGGAGACCCCCTGAAGCCTCACCACCTCACCTTGCCTCCACCTTGCTGCTCCATCAGCCTCTCTGTGCTGTGGTTGTCAGACACTATTCCTCAATACTGGGGTGGGACAACCCTGCCTGTTCAGGAGCAAAGCCACTCTTTAAGCCTTTCCCAGTAAAAAGAAGATTAGGCCATTATGATTTAAAATACTGTTTTGGGCATTGTCTTCTTGTTTCTTGAATTTCGGCACCTTAAGCTGCCTTTGTTGTTGAGGAACTTGCTATTTCTGCAGAGATAGGGCTGGATCACTTGTTATTGTAACACTTATTGGTGATAAAGTTCAGTCTAAAAATTAAGCAGCTGCAATGTTGCAGCACAAATTAGTTTAATGTAAGCAGTCAGGAGCAGCTGTTTGGCTCAGGACTCTGCTTCAGTGGTGGGGGAAGGGCCCTGTGATGCTGACAGTGTTTTTTTTTCTCTACATAAACATTTTCGGCTGTTGCAGCTTTTGTGCCGATCATGTGACAGTGTCCCTAGGCAGATAATTTATTTCTGTAGCTTTCATGAGCAATCATTAACCTTCAGACACTGAGCTTGCTTTCTGCTTTGTGGCATTTGTTATTTTTTTTGGTATCCTAACTAGTTTAATTCACAGAGTGTCAGGAGAAAATTACAACCAATTTATAATAGACTGTAATGCATAATGCTTATGTTTCTATTAAAACAGACCTTGCTTACGAGACCATTCTTATGGCTTAGCTTGTGTTCATGGATCAGAATAATTATTTTCAGTGATGTAAGTGCAGCTGTCATCATGATACTCCCATAGTGTCTTATTCTGAATGCAAAGCCCTTCAGAGTCCTGATTTGGGACCACCCTTTTGAATTCCCCTTTGCCGGAGACACTGCAGAGTTTATTGAGATGCAACAGGCTTGGGAGAAAGGGCACAGCATTTATTCTGGTGATTGCTATTCTCCCACCATGACCGGCTGCTGAACAGGTATTGACTGCCACAGAAAGTGTGTCTAGAAGAGAGGCGACGCAAGGCATTACTGATAACAATTGCAGCTCAAATCTGCACTAACATGGTCTGGGGTTTCAAAGCAGACTTCTCAGATAGGGTTGCATCACAGGGCAGTTGTGAATGTTAGAAAAAGACTTCATTTTCATTCCTGTCCATTTTGTTAGAGCAAGGGAAACAATAAATTAAGCGACTTTGTCAAGGTCACTGAAGAAATAAATGTCAGGATAGGAATTTCCCCTTCCCTGATCCTTTTCCCTGAAGTCCTGTGCTTTTGTCTAGGGAAGATGACAAAAGAGTGAAAAATACTGAGTCTTGGGGAAAATAACTAAAAAGTAAATGATAAAAAAAAAAAGGGGGTGGGGGTGGGGGGAATAATAAAAAGTGCTGAAAGCTAGATGACTGCTTACTTACTGTGAATATAATTTCCCTTCAGATCTGAATGTGATTTTTGCTTTTGTTCACTGCCTCCCGGCCCCAAATCCCTTTGCTAACTGGTCATTCACAGCACTAGGAAGTTCATCTTTTTCTTTCTTTTCTTTTTTTTTTTTTGGTATCTGAGAGCATGATGCTACATTTGTATACGCTTGTGAATAGATGTAATCTGCACATAGGTACTCCTTGGTTTCTTTTTTGATAGCTGGTGTCACAATGGAATCAGGCATTTGAGACAGAAGTCCTACCAACATGATGTTACACATACAATGGACATGACATACACAGGGTGGAGGGGAACAAGGTCAGAGAAATAAAAGGATTTTTCCAATGCCCTAAGGAGGAAAAGGGTCAATGGAAGAGCAGTAGCATCCAGATAGCTCAGCTACTGCTCTGCCCCTTAGGAGCCAAAGGATACTTTGCCTGTCCTGTGACTGCTCCTTAACTTATGAAAAAGGCATGTAACTGGAAGTAGACCAAAACATACACTTAGTCTGAGATGTGACAGTGGCACATGCTGTATCATCTTGTAAAATATAAAAATATGTGGACAGATTCTGCTGTCAGTGTCAGGAAAAAATATTTCCTTTCTCATTAGTTAAAAATAATAGTCTGAAATTGGTATTTTAGTGATGCTAGGTTTCTGTTTGGAAAGATGAATGGATGAGTAGCTCACTGTTTGAAACCTCCATCTTTCAAAATGTTTAATGAAAATGAAAGCACAACATATGGTAACTGTAGACTAAAATCAGGGATAAAAAAGCAGAAGCCTGGGATGCTCACTGAAGGGCAAACGGAACTACACAGGGGCTTGGTGTTGTGTTACATATTGAAGTGGGTAACATTTTTGGATGCATTAGAGTGATTTAGGAGCTATCATCCCATTGACTTCTGTCTAGAGTCAGGATGTAACTGCCTAAGTCAATTCTGAAAATGGGAATTAGATTTTTAAGTCATTTTAAGGTGCTTTTGAAAATTTTACCTCTAATCCCAGGGTGATTAATTTGTAACAAGGTGATTCATTCGTATCTTTCATGTCTTCAGAAGCCTGAATGACACATTTGAGATGCAGTCTAAAAGCACAGGTAATAGTCAGAGTGCTACCTCAGCTACTTTAAAAGACAATTGATTAATTTGAATTCATGCTTTTCTTTGCACATTTAAAGGATTCTGAAAGTAGTAGTAGCACTTTGGAGCTGCCTGTTTGCTTGGTTTGAACTGCCACTGTCATACCCTTTCCTTCATTAGGGCTCTTCCTTCCTTCCTTCCTTCCTTCCTTCCTTCCTTCCTTCCTTCCTTCCTTCCTTCCTTCCTTCCTTCCTTCCTTCCTTCCTTCCTTCCTTCCTTCCTTCCTTCCTTCCTTCCTTCCTTCCTTCCTTCCTTCCTTCCTTCCTTCCTTCCTTCCTTCCTTCCTTCCTTCCTTCCTTCCTTCCTTCCTTCCTTCCTTCCTTCCTTCCTTCCTTCCTTCCTTCCTTCCTTCCTTCCTTCCTTCCTTCCTTCCTTCCTTCCTTCCTTCCTTCCTTCCTTCCTTCCTTCCTTCCTTCCTTCCTTCCTTCCTTCCTTCCTTCCTTCCTTCCTTCCTTCCTTCCTTCCTTCCTTCCTTCCTTCCTTCCTTCCTTCCTTCCTTCCTCCCTTTCTTCCTTCCCTTTCTTCCTTCCTTCCCTTTCTTTCTTCCTTTCTTTCCTTTCTTCCCCCCCCCCCTTCTCCCCTGAAAGTTGTTCCTTGTCCCTCCCCATTGCTAGCAACAATGTAACCTCTCTGATCACAGCAAAAACCAGGAGGTCTCAGGCAGTAGCTGCTTTGCTGTACAGAATGGCTGAGTAGCTTTCGGAAAAACGGTGTCCAGGAACCTGCTGTGAACTTGTCTCCACTAGTTTGCACTGGGAACTGCAGGTACATTTGATAGAGCCACCCCACACTTAGCAGCACTGAGAGAAAGAGCTGGTCAGACTCAATTAGCAAGACAAGGCTTTCTTACCAGCTAACCTGCTAGTTTGTTCAAAGATGAAATAAGACTCATCACTTTGGTATTTTTCACCAGCTGTTTTTCAGAATCGTGCTAAGAACATACTGTAGTGCTTTGTGAACTGTGTTGTTTTGCTATTACTGTCTTAATCTACTGGTGGAAATCTGGAACTCTGGTAGTACTTTTATAGATTTGGTCAAGACATTTTATAAATCTATATAAACTGCTGCCTTACGTCAGCAACATTATTGCAAAGGTCAGTTTTCATTGCTCCTGTTAGCCTCTGTTTTAGGAAGTAACCAATGATACAAAAGCCTTTCTTGAGCAAAATGAAGACTGCCAAGCCTGAGGGATTTCTTGAAAACATTAGTGCTTACCAGTGAAAGCAGACGTCACAAACCTATCTAAATATTTGAGTGTACTTTCAAAATCAAAGGATCTCATGATTGCAACAACTTTACTTTTGTCCCCTGGTACGGTCACAACCAAACAGTCTTCTCAAATCACTTTAGAAGACAATGACTGGTATTAATTGTACTGTTTGGAGGAAGGAACCCTAGGTTTGCTTGAATATCTTGAAGGAGAGGAGTAAAGGGACTGAATGCAATACAGGTTTGATTTATGGACAATTATCTCCTACTGTGAAAAATATTTTACGGAACGGTTTGTTTCATGCAGTTTCAAAATAGTCTCCTTGAGAGCTACAAAGTCACCTAAGTTTTCTGTGCTGCAGGTTGGAGAGAATCCTGGTCCCAGTGAGTCCTCACACACAACCTGGTCTATTCTATTCTATTCTATTCTATTCTATTCTATTCTATTCTATTCTATTCTATTCTATTCTATTCTATTCTATTCCATTCCATTCCATTCCATTCCATTCCATTCCATTCCATTCCATTCCATTCCATTCCATTCCATTCCATTTTCACAGTATCACAGTATCACCAATGTTGGAAGAGACCTCAAAGATCATCGAGTCCAACCTGTCACCACAGACCTCATGACTAGACCATGGCACCAAGCACCAAGTGCCACGTCCAATCTCCTCTTGAACACCTCCAGGGATGGTGACTCCACCACCCCCCTGGGCAGCACATTCCAACGACTAATGACTCTCTCTGTAAAGAACTTTCTCCTCACCTCCAGCCTAAACTTCCCCTGGTGCAGCTTGAGACTCTGTCCCCTTGTTCTGGTGCTGGTTGCCTGGGAGAAGAGATCAGCCCCTTCCTGGCTACAACCACCTTTCAGGTAGTTGTAGAGGGCAATGAGGTCACCCCTGAGCCTCCTCTTCTCCAGGCTAAACAATCCCAGCTCCCTCAGCCTCTCCTCATAGGGCTTGTGTTCAAGGCCTCTCCCCAGCCTTTTTGCCCTTCTCTGGACATGTTCAAGTGTTTCGATGTCCTTCTTAAACTGAGTGACCCAGAAAAAAGTCATCTGGGACCTCACCAGTGAGCCAGGACTGGAGGAAAATGATGGAGAGTGGCTTGGCCAGCTCATCTGCCAGCTCTCTCAGCACTCTAGGATGGATCCCATCCGGTTCCACGGACTTGTGAGTGTCCAAGTGGCTCAGCAGGTCCCGAACCAATTCTTCATGGATTTCTGGCGCACTACACTGCTCCCCGACCCCATCGCCCAGCTCCGGAGGCCACTCATCCTGAACTCCTGCCTTGCTGTTAAACATTGAGGCAAAGAAGGTGTTCAGGACCTCAGACTTTTCCTCATCTTCAGTCACCATGTTCCCCTCTAGGTCCAATATGGAGTGCAGGTTATTCTTGCCCTTCTTTTTAGTGTTAATGTATTTGTAAGAATGCTTTTTATTATCTTTCACAGAGGTGGCCAGCTTAAGTTCCAGCTGGGCCTTTACCTGCTACCCAGGGGACTTTACAAATAAGTTTCTTAAACAGGCTGAAGTTCGCCCTCCTGCAGTCCAAGGTGAAGGTTCTGTTGGTGCTCCTCCCTATCTCCTTGCATATTGAAAACTTCACTATCTCGTGGCCACTGCACCCTAGGCAGCCTCCCACAATCACATCTCCCACCAGCCCTTCTCTATTGGAGAAGAGCAGGTCAAGCAGAGCCTGGCCTCTGGTAGGCTCTCTTAACAGCTGCATCAGGAAGCAGTCCTCCATGCACTCCAGGAATCCTCTGGACTGCCTCCTCTCTGCTGAATTAAGTTTCCAGCAGATATCTGGCAGGTTGAAGTCATCCACAAGGACAAGATCTGATGACCTTGAGACAGCCTCCAATTGCTTATAGAATAATTCATCAGCCTCCTCATCCTGGTTGGGTGGTCTATAATAGTCTCCAACCAGGATGTCAGATTTGTTAGGCAGCCCTCCAATTTTAACCCAGAGGCTCTCAATCCCTTCTTTCTCCACCTCAAGTTGTGTGGCAGAGAGTGACTCCCTAATATACAGAGCCACCCCTCCCCTTCTACTCCCTCGCCTGTCTCTGCTAAAGAGCCTGTAGCCCCCCCAGTGCAGCACTCCAATTGTGTGTGTTATTGCACCATGTTTCTGAGATGGCAACTACATCATAGTCACCCTGGTGGACCAGGACTTCCAGCTCCTCTTGCTTATTGCCCATGCTGCGTGCATTGGTGTACATGCACTTCAGCTGGGCTCCCGACTTCTCAATTGCCCCTAATTTGTGCCCTACTCTTTCCTCTGCAGAGGGACTGATATCCTCACCCACCCCCTTCAGACCTAATTTAAAGCCCTGCTAATGAGCCCTGCCAACTCTAGTGCTAGGACTCTCTTACTCTTTCTAGATAAATGCACCCCATCGGGACCCAGCAGGTTGGGTGCAGTAAAAGTTGCCCCATGATCAAAGAAACCAAAGTTCCACTGCTGGCACCATCCCCTGAGCCAATTGTTGATGGTGTGGGTTCTCCCATTCCTCTCAGTGTACACCCCTGCCACTGAGGGAACTGAGCAGGACACCACTTGAGCTCTTGCCCCATCAATCAGTTGTCCAAGGGCCCTGAACTCCTTCTTAATCTCCCTGGTGCCCTTCTTGTCAATCTCGTCACTCCCAGCCTGTATTACCAGCAGAGGGTAATAGTCAGTGAGCTGGATTAATTTAGGGAGTCTCCTTGTGATGTCCCTAACCCATGCCCCGGGTAGGGAGCAGACCTCCCTGTGGGATGGGTCGGGATGACATATGGGTCCCTCAGTATCCCCCAGGAGAGAGTCCCCAACAACTATAACCCTTCTCCTTTTCTTTGTGGAGCTGGTCATTATAGCTGGTGAGGACCGCTTGGCCTCAGGCTCCACTCCAGATGGCTGCTCCTCAGCCTTCTCATCCCCACTGCCCTCGGCCTGCAGGGCCTCATACTTATTATGCAAGGGCAGTGGAGGAGGAGGAGAGGGCCGGGATGGATTTCTCTTGCCACCCCTGGCAGGGACCTGTATACATCCCTCCCCATTTCCGGGGACCCTTCCCTCAGCAGGGGAGATCTGCAGAGCCTTCTCCCACAAATCTAACTCCCTTTCACTTTCCCTTGTTGACCTCAGCCTAGACACCTCCTTTTTCAGGTCGGCCACTTCATCCTTCAGCTCTGCCATCAGACTGAGTGAATCAGCAGTCTCAACCACTACACATATTTTGATGTAAGGATCCCTGAAAGCTCCAAAAGGAAAACAACAGACACCTGATTAATAGAGGAAACATGCCTCTAAGAACATCCTCTAAAGCTCCCTGTTCTCACTCACACAAGAGAATGTTAAAGCTTCATGTCAGTCTGGACTGCAGCAAAGAGGCTTTTCCTTCATGGGTCCCTTGTCTTGGAAAAGTGCTGCAAATCATTTGGTCCTTGAGGAATGGATCTCCTTGCACTGAGAGCAACCCTTGCAGGTGCTTCTGGCTCACCTCCTTGTTTAGGACGTTCAGCACTGAGTTAATGAGTGACAGAGCTTTCCTGCTCTGTAGCCCAGAACTGTAAATGGAATACCCAGAAGAACTAAAGGCTACTGTAAATTTTACCACCATCAGTTCTTTGAACTTTACCTTTTAAATAGAAACTGACACCACATGAGTGTGTATGTAATTCTTAAATATATGCTATATATCCACAGTGATCTTAGGAGAGCATAGTAAAGCAGCCTTCTTTGTGCAGTAACAGAGCTCAGAAACAGTGACAAACACAAGGTAAGGATGTGCATGGAGGATGGTAAACCTGCTCTTTCAGTGACTTGAACTTCTGTATTTATTTTCCTTGCTTTTTCCTTGCTTTTTTCCTATTGCATGAAGGGGGGGGGGGGCAGAAAAAAACAACACCCCTAAAAGGCAAACCCACAAAACAAAACCCTAATCCAAAAGCCTGCAGAGGAAATGAAACCACAGGAACATTTTCCACAGTAGCTAATTTCAAGGGTCTGGCATCTACACAGCAAGCCTAGGAAGTTCACAGGTGCATTATACTGTTCTCCAGAATGCAGATGTGTTGGGCCTTCCTGTGAAGAACACTACACATGCGCTTTAATGTAGTTTTAAGCATCTCTTTTTCTTCACTTTGATTTTTTAGCACCTGTAATCCACTCAGTTTTTTCACTGCCACGCAGCTGACTAAATTGAGAGGCTACACATTGGAGTAATCCCAGAATGTCTGTCATGTAGAGAAAATGGGGCAGATGGAAATTATTTTTACAAGAGAAAGGGACAGTTGGAGGGAACAAGCTTATAGTTTGCAAATCAGAAACTATTTCACTTATCTGAACTGCAAAACATAAAAGAAGGGAGGAGTTGGCTAGAAACAGGAAACAACGAGCTAAAAATATATTTTTGACACAGTTATTCCCTCCTGAAAATAAGCAACATAGAAAAAACAATGGCTTACTATCCAGAAACATTGGCTCTTCTTTGTAAATTTGTTTCCCTTTATGTTACCTGCCCAAAATTATAGGAGTCTGACTACAGACATGAATATTTTGTCTTATTATTTTTTCCTTCTCAAGAAAAGTTGTCAACTTGAAAGAAGGCAGTACCTTGAGACCAAAGTCCTTTTATGGAGAATGTGTTTCAGATAAAAGGATAAATACCTTAGAGAAACAGCAGGAAACATCAACATTCATTACCTCAATTTAAGCTTAATAGTAAGCTTTTGAAATGTGCTTGTTCATTTGTTTGCTGACAGTTTGGGTTTGCTTTCTCCCTGTTTAAGGTTGTTTAGAAGACTTGTGTGGGGTTTGTTTTGTTTTTGCTCCCCCCCCTTATTTTATGAGCAAAAAGAAAGGGCTATTTTGGGGAGTTGAACATTGAAGTTGTTATTAAGCTGAGAATGGGTGAAAAGAAAGAGGAACATCTATGTTATAATAATAGTTAACCATATCACTTGAGTACCTTTCACTGTTTTCTCTTGCTATACACTAGGAGATATACCTCATACCATTATCAAGAATGTTTAATAGACTCTTCTTACAACTGACTTCTCCAAGAGAAAATGTGATACCCAAAATATGGCTAAATGGACAAAAAATTTCCCAGAATCTTCCAATTAGAGAAAGTTTCAGAGGGAGGTATAAATAGAGCATAATTGAGACTTAAGTGGTACATACCCTGTTGTGACCTTTTGCATAGAGGACATATTCACCCGTAGCTAACTATTTGAGCAAAGATATGTCTGGCATTGGTCCTCTAGTAAATAAAAGACATTCCTTCCCTTTAAATGTGAGCTACAATGTGATCTGCAGCTCCAGCATGTCAGTTTGGTTTTCTTGGAGGGGAAGAATCTGGTGTCTGTAAGCTGCTTTCCAAGTAGTTATGTGTATTTGAGAAGCAGGCAGCCATATACTTGGTGAATAAGGGGGAAAAAAAGTGCTTGAAGAAATGCTCAGATTTCCCATTCAGAATTTAAATAGAAATTCTCTTTGTTTGTGTACTCAATATGTAGTAAAAATAGGACCTATTATAGCCAATTGCTACTCTGAGTTTAAAACTAGTTTCTTCACTGAAGCTCAGATTTAGCCTAGTATCTGTCCTGGGAAAGAAATACGTATGTGAGATGAAATGATGGAATTTGATGTAATATAGAAATAGTCCAGCCTGGTAGAATTGGGGATGTAAGGGAATGAAAGTGAACAAAGAAAAATGTGTGCTGATAATGAGGAAAAAATCTCCTAGCAGTGAGGTCTGTTAGTCTGCTGAACAGTATCCCAAGAGAATGAGTTGAACCTTCATTGCTTTAGTTATTTTTAGAATGAACAAAACAGTCAAGATCCTTGTAGGGAGATACTCTTTATTAACAAGAAGAGAGAAAAAAATAATCTTTTTTTTCCCCTGTCTCCACTGTTCATGACTATTGTTGTAGGCAAGACCAGGTTTGGCAATAGAATTATAGATTTCCAATTTTCACAACAATTTTGCAGCACTGTTGTTCCATAATAATAGCAGCAGTGCTTTCCCACTTTTCAATTGCTTCTGTAAACTTTGTGCCTTACTTTTCCTTCAGAGAGGGCTGTTTTGTGACTAGAAAGAGCTGTCAGGTAGCATAATTTACTTTAAATAATACTACTTACAAGTATAAGATAAATATTTGGACCTTGTGCCTCATGATTTCCATCAAAAACTCTTCAGTCAGACCCAAGGGCCAGGGCAGCAGTACTGAACAAAATGTCATTGCCTGTATCTGTGAGTCACCCTGTGAAATAAGGAGCCATGACATATACAGTGAAGTCTTGGGCTTGTGTTGACTTCCACAAACATAAACTACAAAGGCATGAGACGTGGCATATCTTTGTGGTCAGTGTTTAGGGCTCTTTATATAATTTCTTTCCACAGAAACTGGTCTTTGGTGTGGAGTGTTATCACATTAGCATGAGGGCTGGGCAAATGTGACTCCTGCTCCTCTGACTGGGCATCTCTGGCACCTACCACTCAAATCTGTCACTGTTCCCTCTCCCTTGCTCTCAGAAACTCCCCATTGTCTTGGGTGGTGGACTGGCTCAGGCAACTGATAACAGTGAAAATAACAGAAGTAGAATAGTGCAAGAAGAGCAGCAGTGGCACGTGGCATTTTTTTGGGCCATATTCTCAGCAGCTGTTTTTTAAGATGACAGTGACATTAATTTTAATGGTTAACACTGACGTAAAACTGAAGTAGTGCCACAATGAGTCAGATCCTACTTCTTCGAAATGCTGTGCAAATATTTACCAGTTACTCTTCCCAGTAGCCAGTAAGCTACGCAACCTTGCTGCTGCTGTATCAGAAGACAGATTGGTTGAGGTAAAATGCAGCAAGTTCTGATTGTTTTGTTGCAGTTACGCAGGCAAAGATTGTTGAAGCTCTGCTACGAAAGGAGCCCCAGATAAACTTTTGAGTAGTATGACCAAGATGACTAGACTATAAAATGGACAGAGACATAGCACTAATGTATATTTGTTAGTGATTTACTGAGATGAATGTTCGTCCCAAGAGTTAATCCAGGAACATCCAAACCACTGTAATTATCCTTGCACAAAGGCTCTCTATTATTTGCCTGTGAAATAACAAAGCCTTTTCATTACCTAGCACTGACATAACTTTAGCTGTAAAGGCAGGTAGGCAGCGAACAAGCATCCCCTGTTTGTGGGGGATGGGATATCACAGGGATGAAGCCCTCTCCCGCAGAGATCTAGCAGAACATGGCTAAACTTTTCTCTGAATAAAGAGCACTATCATTGATAACATGCCAAATTTCTGATACCACAAATAGCTGAAATGTCATGAACAGTGCAAAAAGCACAAAGGAGAAAACTCCTATCATGCACAGAACTGAAAATGTAGAAGTACTGGCCACGGGAATGTAACTGTACTAAAATTGGGAAAGAATCCAGAATCTGTAGTACCTCTCTAATCTGCAACACAAGAGCAAGGATTTTCATTATGTTTTGCATTCCACATATGCCTTTGCTTTGGAGCTGTTATGCAATTGGTGATGCAGTAAAACCATTGTATTCATAATGATTGCTAAGACGTGGATGCTTCCAGGGTTTGACCTATTTTACCACTCATGCATTATACACTGGGTAAAGCTACTCTCATAAGGCAGAGTCACGAGTCCTTAAAATGCATCCATCTACTGCTGTCCCTTTTCTCCTCAAGGCTGCTGATTTTTTACAATTCTAAATCAATTATTCTTTATTCAATAATTTATGTTTATATGCATCAATGGAAACTGCCCATGCACATTTAAAGGAGAGCTTAGCCTGTAAAGATACTGTAAGGGGTTACAACTGTTATTAGCCCATGGCAAATACTTCTTCTGTTAAGGGTTTCTTGTAGTCTAAATATGAAATTAATAATTTAATTGTTTGGATTTTTTTTTTTACTTTGGAGCTATAAAAACATACTTCCAGTGCAACAATGCAACTCAGGTGTTTTGGAAGGCAGTAAAATTCCTAATTTCATGGATTAGTTTTACTGGGAAGAAGTCTTCCCTAGCTAATTCCAAGTCTCTGTAAGTGTCTACTGGACTCAAACTTTGCTCTGCTACAGTAAGGAGCAAATATCTTCCAGAACATCGATGTAATGCTCCAGGAGCTTTCCATGAGTGAGACTGGAAATGTTGTGTGTAGCAGTCATCACTGCAGGGACAGTCCTTTCGGCTTCTTTATGGAATATGCTAAGTTGTACTAAATAATGTTAAGAATTAATATCTTACAACCCAATGATGTAGTTCAGGGCTTATTTTCTTTAGATCCTGAGCCATCCTTCCTGGAACTGCCAGAAAATTTGAACCATGAAGACAGCACTGATTTCTACAGGCTTTAGCATGGACTGACATGGTGAAAACAGGCTCAGAACACGTGTCCTCCCACTGCTAAATTGTCATCATGGGTAAGGCATACAGCATATATGGGAGATGCTGAGAGTAGGCTCAGACTAAAATGTTTGCTTGCAGTGGTGGGGGAAGCCAGTGAATATCACTTTTGCCCTCTCTGTCCTTCACAGCTTTCTGTGGGTCAGAATCTTTTCCTTTCTCCACAGAAACTGGATTAATCTCTCTGAAGCAGCTATGGAAGAAAAGCTTAGACATCTGCCCACAAAATTTTCCCTCAGTATCAGCTGCACCAGTAGCACTGGGGCACAGATCTTCCTGTTGCTAGCTGGGGAGAGAAAGGTTATTCACCATTATGTCAGTTGTTTTGACTCATTACTGGGAAGGAGATGTTACTGTGCTGCTGAAGACCATCCTTTGGTCACTTCAATGCTGGGTGATCCAGGGCAATGACCAGGTCTACTCGTGGGTGTGAAACCATGCCAAGGCTGAGGTTTTTCTCACTTCCCACTCTGGTCTTACACCTTGGCTCTGGGCTGAGGTGGACCGTGTTTCTCTGGCTGGCTCTGGACACTTGAGTGCTTTGGGCCAAAGTGTGGTCTCTAATGAGAAGTTAAATGAAACCTTTGCTGTTTCTGTGACCTCCACAAATAGGGGGAAAGTGAAAACAGAGACAAGAGTCAATCAGCCAGTGATTACATTAAAGAAAATGGTTCTCTGTGGAAAGCATGAAAGAGAAGACAGACTGGGTGCTGGGACTGAAGAAAAGAAAACAAGGCTAGTGGAGTTATGCAGTCTTTTACTTTATTTTGATCTTTTCATAGTGTATTTTAAATTCATAAATAATGGAATAAAAAAGCCCCCAACAAAATTCATCTAAATGATCTTGAGCCCTCAAGCCTCAATCAAAAAATAAACACTATAATACTTTTAAAAGGAATTAGTAATGCACAGTTATAGTATTCCATGTTTAAAAATAAAGCTGTTGAATAAATGAACAATACCTTGGCTGAAAAGTATTTCAGCCGAAGAGTGAAATCCCTGCAGAGAGTGATCTGTGAGATTCTGCAGGAAATCTGCATTACAATACAACATTTCCATTTCCAGGGAGGGACTCACAGAAGGACACATGAAGGAGAAAAAAGAAATGAAAAAGCCCCAGCCCTTTATGGCTCAGTTGTAGGGGGCCTTGGCCCATCATTCTCATGCTAAACAGTTACTTTTTCTACAGGTACCCAACTGAAGTGGGAATATTTTTTGAAGGAATAGTAAATGTGAAAAAAAAGCTAACAGAATTGGTTCTTTGGTTAAAGAAAACTGTCTCCATAGCTTGCCTAGAATGTCTGAATGTGGTAAGCACTAGGCTACTCTGCTGCTCTTTGCCTTCTGCTGGTCTATTCCAACTACTCCACCTCTTGTTACTAATTAAATGCCTTTGTAGTGGAGAAAAAGTTTCTAGCTAGATCATTAGCCAGCTAGTCAGCCAGCTCAGGTGGGATGTGGCAGAACTGGGTCCTAAGGCTGGTCCAGTGACAAACTGTTGGTCTCCCATGCAAGGGACTACAATTACCTTTGCCTAGGCTTGAGTTTTGAGTTTTCTTTTAGCTGTAATTTAGCAGCTGAGGTGATGGCCATCCAGGCAAAGTATTATCTCCTGGCTGACTGCCCCTATCTGAAGGCTAGTATTCAGTGGACCAGCCTTGCTTGTGTGAGGAAAAACTTACACAGAGCTGGTTTCCTTTTCCTGCAGAGTAGGAAAATTTCTGAAATCTCAGAACATTTGTGGGATAGGAAAAAGAGAAAGCCAGCAAGTGGAAGAAAAAGGAATAAAATTCCTGGCTTCAAGTCCTTAGGTTGTTAAGCAAGCCATAGCAGAGTGTGGCTAGGTCACTGGTCTTGGTCTGTTTGTGTGTTTACATCAGTGAAGAGTAGCACTAACCACATATATGCTGTCTGCACCAAACAGTGTGTGTGTAGAAAATGTATTGAAATATGGAAGAAATGGGCCCATCAGCTGCGTAAATCTATTTGTTGCAGTCACCAACATAACTAATGCAATGGGCTACTATACTACCCTGTTGTAGCTGATGAAGATGGTCTCAATAGAAGTGATGTTTCTACTTCTTTAGCATATCATTACACTTGTGCTTCTCTTCTGCTTGAACATGTATTTAAAGGGAAAAGAAAAACCTACAAAATTATCAGCATCTGGTTATTTCTGCTACTCAGAAGTCTGTGGTGATCTCACATAGGCATAAAATTTACTCACAAGCTCTGTTCCTGGAGGTCTGACACAAGCATTTCTTATGTTTTCTGTTAGAGTGCCATTGTTTGCTTATCTCAGCATCACTGTATATGAGAGTTCAGAAGGGACTTCAAGAGATCATCGAGTCCAACCCACCTGCCAAAGCAGGATCACTTAGGGTAGTCTGCACAGGAATGCATCCAGAGAGAAGACTCCACAACCTCTCTGGGCAGCCTGTTCCAGTGCTCTATCACTCTCACTGTAAAGAAGTTTATCCTCATGTTGAGGTGAAATCTTCTATGTTCAAGCTTGAACCCACTGTTTCTTGTCTTATGAGTGTGCACTACTGCAAAGAGCTTGGCCCCCTCCACTTGACACCCACCCCTCAGATATTTGTACACATTGATGAGATCCCCTCTCAGTCTTCTCAATACTAAACAGCCCCAGGGATTTCAGTCTCTCTTCATAGGGGAGGTGCTCAAGTCCCCTAATCATCCTCGTGGCTCTCCATTGGATTCTCTCCAGCAGGTCTGTCTCTCTTGAACTGGGGATCCCAAAACTGGGTGCAGTATTCCAGGTGTGGTCTTGGCCGGGCAGAGTAGACCTCATTGTGGCTCTGCATAATATCAAAATGTGATCTAATTAGGGATATAGTGATTTGAAATGTCTACATTCACACAAACACAAATATCTGCCATCATGCATAGATTTATTGCCATGTACACCCGTAGCCTGTTGCATGTTCTTACATATGTGCATGTGCCTATGAATTTGTATACTTGTGTTTGTGTGACTGTGTGGATGAAGGCAAACACTTCAAATATGCGTGCATGCGAGGAGGCAGATTTAAAAGCATACCTTACGTGGTATAAAATATACAGCAACATAAATCACAGGAAAAATTCCATCTCTAAATTAAAGTACACTCCAGATAGAGCAATTGTTGCCTCTGAAATGCTTCTGTTAAATTCACGAGACACCATACAATTTTATTCATGTTATCATCTGCAGTTGCCTGAGAGTGTTAAAAAAAAAAAAAAAGTCTTAGCCACTAGCAGAGAAATGTGCAAAATACTATCAAAGGAGTGGCAAAGGTCACTTCTGTTGCCTGCCTTTTTATGAGTTTCATTTTTGTCTTTTTTTCTTTTCCATTGCAGTTTGTTTGTGTACACTGCTAAACTTTAATGGAAGAAAATATGAGGGGGCAAAATAAATATAAAGGAACAGACTACTGTTCAACAGTGCTGAGCTGGTATTTCCATGAATGATGTTAGGCTCGTGTTTAGAATAAAGACTTGGAGAGTCCATAAACAGAAGGGTGCAGTCTTTTTCTCTTGCCTTTTGCACCTGATACATTGTAAGATATACATCTATTCATGTGCAATTAGATCAATGTGTTATCATTAATCATGACAGTACGGTTTCTGTGAGGCACAGAGAGGCCATCAAACAACTGGACTGTACATTTTTCTTTGCTGCTGTAGATGCCCCATTGCTCAGTGCATGGGATTTTGTTTGCTGTGCAAGTTCAAATTCCAAACCTGCTTGCTTAACCCCTGTAATAATAGCAACTGATGAGGGTTTAGCACAGCAAATAAAATTTCCATATGCAGGTGCCTAACATCAGGTGCAGAAGTCGTCACTGAGATCTCTAGGAAAAAGGCATCATTTTTCCAGAGGTAGCAGCAAGCATTTACAGTTCTTGCTGAATTCAGTTGTACTGGCATGTCCTTCATATTGCTGAGAAGGAGAAACCCTTAACTCCATTTAATCAGCTGAAATATTCTTTTGATCTTCTCAGCAAAGTGCGTTAAATTCAGATGAGCTTTTCTTTCTCAGTATCAGGCTTAGCAAAGTGTATAAATAAATGCTTAGGTAAAAGGCAAGACCAAAGATAATCAGATACTTCAGTGCTTTGCTGTATAAGGGCACACCTTAAGTATTTGCTTCAGTCAGTCCCAAATTGTCTGTTATGCCTGCCTTGAAATGAGATTTACAGATGTTTTGGCAATGTTGACAGGTGATATAGTTTCATAACCATTTCTATAGCCACTTCATTGTTTTTTGGGTTTTTTTTTGTTGCTTTGAGTTTACTTTCTGCCTTCTTACTGCAACATTTCTTCAAAAAGTAAAGGAAACTCCACATAAAATATGAGCAGTCCCTGAAGGAACAGTTTATTCTTCGAGATAAGAAAAAACACTGTAAGTAAAATGTGATGGATAAGTTGACCTCAGTAGAAATAAATGTTCCTGTTTCTGCACAAAATATCATTTGGTAGGTTATGGCATAGGTTTTTCAATCCCCACAAGAGGCTGGAGAAGGAACTTATGACAAAAGCAAGTGGAGAAAACAGTGGAGAAACAGTGACATTTCAGTTAGTGGCTGCACTTTGTATGCAGATACAGAGATGACACTGAGAAAGACTAGTACAAAAACTGGGCAAGCCTTTCCCATCTGCCTATGAAAGTACTGGCAGAGGTCACTGCAAAAGAGAGGATCAGTAACAGAAACAAAGACGCCTGTGTTACTGGGCTGTGCTTGGGTGCTGGCAGTGTCAGCTGTACTGCCAGGACCACAGCAAAGGCAGGTAACAAAGTGTATGAAAATATTTCCAATGAGAAGCTAGAGATTCCTGAAGTCTCATTTTGAACAGCCTTAGGAGAATTCCACCATAGTTTTTTCAGATCAAAATTTTAGGTTTCTGAGCTTTTAGATGTCTGGGCTAACCAGGCTGATGCTAGAATCTTTAGGTTCCTGCTATAGACAAGAGCAAAACATTGAAAATTCCAATCTAGTGATGTAATTCACCTGCCTAGTAGCAACAGTGTATTTCTAAATGTTTTTATATTTACTCCAGCTATAAAACAGGTTAAATGTGGACATGGAACATTTTCCCAACATTATGAAGCTGCTTATATTTGAAGATGTTTTTCCTGTTAGAATGAACCCAACATGCTTTTAGTGTTTTTCCCAGAGAGAAAGTGCATCATGGAATGGTTAAGAGCCTACTCATAGTGAATTAAATGAGAGGCCTTATACACCTCAGAGCACTGACTGTTTGGGCTGGAATTTGTGTATTCCCATTTTGGACAATCCATGTATGAACCTGTGGAGCTCATGTTTTCTGTCACCAGAGCTTTTACGATGAAAGAGACAGGAAGACAATTACACTGCTGTGAAAATCACTGTTTGCAAATAATGTCCCCATATGGGTCAAAGCATTCTGTGCCTACCCAGGCTTCTTGTTTTACTGCTCGCCTCCTAAGCCAATAAATAGAACTGATACATTGTGTCATTTACCTAGAATAAAGGTAGAGGAAAGCCACATTTGCTTTCACCTGGTCCTTGACTGAGATCAGCTCTAGTTTCTGGCATGAACCAAGCCCTGAATTTCTTAATTGGCACTGACTTCTGACTTAGACACTTGTATGTTCTCCCTGACTCACAAACAGTAGCTTAAGCCACTCAGCTCCTCTTCATACTGCTGTATCTATAAGCATCCATCTAAAAAAAAAGAGGGCAAAAACAACTTCTCTGTTTGCCCCACTGGTAAAATAGTTTCACCTGACTACCATTCTCAGGTCTTTTTGAAAGGGACTCTCCTTTAACTGTGACTTCTGCAAGTGACTACATGCATTATTTTTGTTTGGTAAACAGGAAAAATAATGCTAAAATTAAAACGATTTTTTTTCCTTTTGGTCAAAAGACGTAGCTGGAATGCTGACAGCCACTTGGCTAGAATGGAGAAATCTTACTCACATTAAATTATCTGGTTAAACTTAGCAGCTCATCTTAAAAGCCAGCAACTTCTCAACCCCAAGCAGCAGATCACAAGTAAAGGCAGATGGTCGAATGAAGTAGAAAGACTGACTATAAAAAGCTCAGCCTTCCATTAACACTGCTGCCTCCCAATTTTTTCATACAAATCTCTCCATTTCGCCTCCCAGAGACTCACAATTAAAATTCTATTCTGCCTGTCTAATCAAGACAGCAAATCTATTGAATTGCATAATGCTGGGGATAATCAAGGAAGGATGTGACATGAATCCATTTTTCTTTACAGGTAGAAAAGGAAATATTTTCTCTTCTCCCCTGAAAACAGATCGGTACCTGAGGATTTTGTTATTTGGCCTAGCTTCTCCCTCTTGTTTCTTCCTACCTTTGGCACCAGCATGCAGTATTGGGTAGATCTGCTTTCCAGGCATGAGGTGCATCAGGGCAAACAGGTTATGCCATTTTAGTGGTGAGGGTGTCTTACTGGGTGGGAGAGCTCTGGTTGCAAGTGGATTTAATTGGCAGTGTTAATCTCCTTGCTTCCCACCCGTTTTTACCAAAGGTCATTTTTCCAGTAGCCAAGAGAACTGAGTAAAATTTCTGTCTGCTTCCTGGTTGGCATAGCCAAGCCCCATTTATTAACACACTACAAAATCTCTTCTACCTCTCCTCTAATTCATGTTCTCATCCTTCAGAGCTGGTCTGTGCTATTGAGAAGAAAGTAGGGGCTTGCAGAATTTGATCCTGCAATCTGTGGTTTCTTGGTTAGCTAAGGGGCCAAGTGCAACCCTGAAGCAAGGGTGAGTTGCTCCCACTCAGCTGTGTTAAGAGGAGCTTATGCCATGGTTGAAATCAGCATATGGCTTCCTATCCACCAATAAATCCTTGTGCATCAGGGTGAACAAGCAGACTACTTTTGTGTAAAGTCAGAGAGAGAATCAACCCAACTGGGCTGAATTGGTTTGTAACCCGATCATGCTTAATTTGGTTACAGAAAAAACAAGGCCCACAGAGTTTCGACCTTGTTCCCGTGCAACATCGGGAATCTGATTTGTGCCGATCTCATAATCGGGCGCAGACAACAAGGAAAACAAGCCCTTGGAGTGGTTTTTTTACTGAGCCTAACAAACCACATCTGATAAGCTGTATAATTTGCTGCATCAATTTGTGCCAAAAATAAAAGGCACAGTCCTCCAGAGCAGCACGTTTCTGAGAAAAACAGAACCCCACCCCTTCTCTGGGTAGCATCTTTCTCTTCCTTTTGCTTTCTCGGTGAGACTGAGCTGATGTCTTCCATCCCAGCTGACTGGCTTTGCTGCCATCAGGGTCCATTGCCTGACCTACTCCCCAAACTACTTTCCCCTATAGCTCTAGAGTATGGTCCAAGGCAATGGTACTGGCAGGGTTAGGAAATGATGACAATACTGTGATGACTTCAGTAGTGAAGGCTCTTTTATGGCTGAGTGGACCTGATTGGAGGAGAGGAAGCTGGAGTTCTAAATCATCAAGTAATATGTTACACAAGTTTTTCTAAAAAACAGAAGGTTTACTGCTTTTGTTGATTTGATAGAGTTATTCTAAACTTGTAAGAAATGTGTATCTTTTTAGTTCAGTGACCAGAAAAGGAACTAGCTCTTCATGTGAATTGTACTTATCAGGCCCCCAAAGGAGAAAAAAAAAATTCCTATGCTTTTTTAGTGTTTTTTTTTCCCCTGCTGCTTACAGGGAGAGGGGAAGAAAAAAAGCAAACAACACAAAATTCCAAAGAATGCAGACTGTCAGCTATGCTGTGAAATAACTTGGAGGTTAAATGTGAATCACTGCAGTATGTTTTCTAATTTGGGTTTTGCCAAGGTTACCTTAAAATCCTTAATGCCTTTTGCAGTGTTTATGGCAAAAACTGCAGATGTGCTTCTTGGTTATTAAAGGGAAAGTGTATGAAAGGGAGGTGGGCTAAGAGGAAAGGAGAATGAAAGGTCAATGATTTTAATTCTACCTCACTGGATTTCAAAGTTTGAAGGGACATATTTGTTTGAAAGGCCATGCTATGGAAGGGAAGCACCCTAAAAGCAGCATGTTCAGAGTTGTACAGTGAAATAAACAAAAAGGTAACTTGTCGGGATGTTTGTGGGTCAAAGGTGACAAAACCCCTGTCTTTCTTTTCAAAGCCTCTTGACTCTGATAACTCAGTGGGATAAGGGCTGGAGTTTAAAGGCAACAGGCTGGCATTTGCTTTAACTCCTTAGATAAAAACCCAATCCAGAAGCCAAGAGAATTTCACTTCTTACTGAAAGCAGCTATGAGCAGTAGGCTTCATATCAGAGGAGTATTTAAAACTTTCAGTGTTTGGGCTTGAGTTCACAGTATGTTCCCTTGAATATAAAAACACTAGGAAAACAAGTGCTGGGCATGGGGATCTGCAACACTGGCTTCAATTTAGACAGCATAATGAAAATCCTGCTGATAATAATTTTAAGGTGAAATATGTCATACTTTGGTCCTTTCCTTGCACAGCACAGAGCACAATGGGTTCATAATATATGAGTAGTTCCTTGGAACAGTACAATACAACAGTGAATACTAGTAATGTTAGTTCTTCAGGTAAAGTTACTTGGAAGGAAGCGAGACCCTTCGTAATATCAAGACTGTCTTCCTTTAATATCCACCACTCCCTCCTGCCCCCCTGGCCAATTCTTGCTTGATTCATTAATGCACTTTAGCTATACAGTTATAACTGGAAGGAAGGAAGGAAAGTTCTTACATTACTGAGGCGCACAACAGAATAAGTGACTTATACAAGGTCATGCAGGAAACTTGACACCGTGCCAAGAACAGAACATAAGTTCCTTAAGTTCTTGTCAAGCTCTTTGTCCATTTACCCTTCCTCCTGCCTGCTTGTCTAAGCCAAATAAACAATGGCAGCTGCACACACACACACACACACACACGCCCATGTAGTACATGACAGTACACCTGCAAACTCAGATATTTGGAAGCAGCAGGCAATGTGTGCTCATGCACCTTCAGTGTTAGCAGCAGTGTCTGTATGCATTTACAGAATACAGAATTAACCAGATTGGAAAAGACCTTCGAGATCGAGTCCAGCCTACCACCCAACACCATCTAATCAAATAAACCATGGCATTGAATGCCCCATCCAGTCTCTTTTTAAACACCTCCAGTGATGGTGACTCCACCACCTCCCCAGGCAGCTCATTCCAATAGCCAATCACTCTTTCTGTGAAGAATTTTTTCCTAACATCCAGCCTAAACCTCCCCTGGCACAGCCTGAGACTGTGTCCTTTTGTTCTGGTGCTGGTTGCCTGGGAGAAGAGACCAACCCTCACCTGGCTACAACCTCCCTTCAGGTAGTTGTAGAGAGCAATAAGGTCTCCCCTGAGCCTCCTCTTCTCCAGGCTAAGCAACCCCAGCTGTCTCAGCCTCTCCTCATAAGGCTTGTGCTCCAAACCACTCCCCAGCTTTGTTGCCCTTCTCTGGACATGTTCCAGCAACTCAACATCTTTCTTAAACTAAGGGGCCCAGCACTGGACACAGTCCTCAAGGTGTGGCCTAACCAGTGCTGAGTACAGGGGCACAATGACCTCCCTGTTGCTGCTGGCCACACTATTCCTGATACAGGCCAGGATGTCATTGGCCTTCTTGGCCACCTGGGCACACTGCTGGCTCATGTTCAGCCTACTATCAAATAGTACCCCCTGGCTGCTCTCCAGCCACTCTGACCCCAGCCTGTAGCACTGCATGGTGTTGTTATGGCCGATGTGTAGAACCCGGCACTTGGACGTGTTAAATCTCATGTCGTTGGACTATGCCCATCTGTCCATCTTGTCAAGGTCCCTCTGCAGAGCTCTCCTACTCTCTAACAGATCAACACCTGCCCCCAGCTTGGTGTCATCTGCAAATTTACTGATGATCTACTCAATGCCCTCATCCAGATCATCAATAAAGATGTTAAAGAGCATGGGGCCCAGCACTGATCCCTGGGGGACACTACTAGTGACTGGCTGCCAGCTGGATGTAGCACCATTCACCATTCATTTGGATGTGTGGTGCCTAAACAAACTCAACAGTTTAAAACTGCAGCCCACTGAGCATACAGGAAGCGTAATCTTGGAATGGATTTTCATCTGGCAGCATTTTGGTGGAATATGGTCATCCTAGCAGTAAATCACACTGGATTTGAAGTTCCTTCCTACAAGTGTATAGGCACATGGGCTTTTAAAGAAGTTGCCACCATACTATTTTAGCATGAGGAACAGCTGATTTACCTCTGCCTTTATTATCAGAAATCTTTACATGAGGCTGAAAAGTAGCATGAGCATTGTTAGCCTGAACCACTGCAGTCTGGCAGACACCAGCAATGGTAAACAGAACTGTATAATGGTCTCAGCAACTTTAGGAACTGCTCGTGCTGCCCAGCCTATATTTAATCCTGCAGTGAGTTTGACTCTGTGATTAGGCTGTACTCCTGTATCCCTACAAACAGCTGACATTTTGTCTCTGCCTTAAAGGAGAGCAGGATCAGGCCTAAAAGAAAGGGACTTTTATTTTTCGCAAAGCTGTTCTCAATGAGCATGTTTTGGAAATATATCAGCATGACCTTTCAGCAGTATGCCAAAAAATGGGAAAAAAAGGAAAGACACTGGGAACTGCCAACCAGGAAACATTGTTTTGTTTGTTTAAAAAAGAAAACCAGAAACCTGTCCAAGAATGTTTGTGTAAGTTAGAGGCTCAGTCACTCTCCTTTATAATCACTCTTCTTTTTCTGGATACTGTATTTTCAGTGAGGGTAGATAAAATCTGGCAACATGCTCATTGGCTCTCTGCTTGGATTCAGTCCCCTTGACTCTCATCGGCCTCCATAAACTTTCATCTCCTAAACCCAAAGCAAGTTCATACAGGAAAGGAAAAAGAAAGAGGGAAGGGGGATGGGAAGAAGGCTGGCAAACTGCACAATAAAAATCCAAATTGCAGCTTCTGCCATTTCTCAATGAAGAAAACATTAGCAATGGCCAAGAAGTGCAATAAAATGCCGTAAATCACCCAGCTTTTATTTCCTGTTTGGGAACCCTACATACAGATGAAGTTCTGGCAGTTGCTAGATACACACAGGTTCTGCAAGCATGATTATTTCATCAGGTTGTGTTGTGCTGAGTGCTTTCATAACACTTGCAGAAAGTAAATTGAATAGAGACCAAAAGGTGAAAAGCCATATCTACTACTCCTTCACCCTCTCCCTGCTCCCTTCCCCCTGCGCTGGCTGTTTTTGCAGTGTCAGCCCTCCATGCATCATCAGATCCCTACAAGTTATGGAAACCCCCTCCCCAGAAGTCAGAGGCTTGCACAAAGCCATAGGATTTGGCTATCCCAAATGAGCTTCTCATGCATTTTTTATTCTCCTGCCTCCCTCTGTTTACATTCCAGCTCATTTCTCATTTTCCATGGGAAAGAAAGAGATACTAGCAGGTAACAAGGGGCCCTTTAAATATTTCCTGATTCTCACTTTCTAATGTGACCCTGAAACATACTGTGTTTTACAAGGGGTTCTCAACACAATGTGTTTTTAATAGTAACATAACTCTTTTATTGAAGCTTTATGCTAAAGTGGGGGGAAAAAAAAAAGTTCAAAATGAATTAGAAATACCTTTATTGCTAATTGTTAATGTAAAGTGGAATGATCAGCACTTTTTTTAAGTGCAAGTCAGTTTGACAAACCCAGTCATTTCTCTTATGTGACTGCTCAAAGGAATACTGTCATTTGGTTTAGACTCCGATTTAATTCACTTTAAAGCTTATTCTGATTTCATAGGGAATTGCAGATACTTTATATTAAGTGTACCTGACCTCACAGGGTAATAAAAAAAAAATACCCAACAGCCAATGTTTATCTAGGATGCATTAAAACACTCCCCAACATTTTATGCCCCCTCTAGCTTTACAACTTCACTTGGCTAACAAGCACAGAGCCAAATATTGCCTGAGTGAAACATATGCAGCCAGCCTCCCCTGCCCTTAATGAGAGCTCCATGCCTACATCTAAGGCAGAATTTCACCCACATTTTTTTTTCCCCAGGATGGTAAGGGGCATCTTCTTTCTCTTGTTTTGCTTTGCTGATGGATGAGTCCAGTACACCAACACAAATAATCGTGATATAGATCCTAAACATAAATGCAATGTTAATTTCAAGGTCTATTAGCAGCATCATGAAAAAACCCACATGTTTGACAGGACAAAATCTACAGGGGAAAAGAAAAAGAAACATTATTCTCAAGCTTCAGGGAGGTTATTATTACAAACAATGGAGAATCAATAAATTATATTTAACACTATTAAAGGTAGCTGACAGTGTTCCTTTGAGTGAGCACGCTGAGGTCCTGAACACTGTGTGACTGCAGCCTGTGTGCCCATTGCTTGCTAACTTGCCACCAGGTCATGTTGAGAACAGTCCACACAGCATTCGTGGAAGAGCTGCTGGCAAGCATGTTGCGCTGGAGACACACACATACACAGACACACAGAAACACACACACACACACACACAGAGAAACACACGCACACACAGACACACACGTACACACACAGGTGCACGTGCAGACACACATACATACACAGAGATACACAGACACAGGGATACACACATACACACACAGACATATACACACATACATGCACACAGATGCAGAGACACAGAGACACACACACACAGATGCAGACAGACACAGACACACGTTCATACACGTACATACACACAGACACAGACACAGAAACACACACACACACATACACCCCACATACACACAGAGACACACATACCACATGCACACACAAGCACACACACATACCACATACACATACCACCCCCCTCATACACACATAAACACACACATACCACATACACATACCACACACTCCCTCATACACACATAAACACACACACATACCACATACACATACCACACACCCCCTCATACACACATAAACACGCACACACACCACACACCCCCACATACACACATAAACACACACACACACCACATACACATACCATCCCCCCATACACACATAAACACACACACATACCACACCCCCCCTCATACACACATAAACACACACACATACCACACACCCCCACATACACACATAAACACACACACATACCACATACACATACCACACACCCCCTCATAAACACATAAACACACACACATACCACATACACATACCATCCCCCCATACACACGTAAACACACACACATACCACAACCCCCCACATACACACATAAACATGCACACATATCACATACACAGAGACACACAGACACAAAACCAATTAAAACACAGCCTTGTCCCCCTCCCCCTCCTTGTTATGCTTAATTTGTGAGTTGGTGAAGTGAGCTGGTGTGCACCCTCGGAGTAGGTGTTTTTTTGGTTGTTGTCATTGTTTTGTGTTTTTGGTTTCTTTTTTCCATTTGAAAGCGAGTGGAAAGACAAAAGCAAACAGGGTTTTGGCTACAAAAGGATGACCTTCCTTGTAAAGAATTTAAGTCTTTTAACTTCAGAGGGGAATGAGGCAGGAATGCTGTTTGTATCACAAAACTAACATGGGGAAGGGAGGGGGGAGGGGAGGGAAGCAGCATCTTCTTCCTAGCACTTTGTTGCTTTCAAAGATCCCCATTTCCCAGAACTACCTCTGTAGTGGGATAATATAATTATTAGCAGCTGTTAAAACAAACAACAAACAAAAAACAAAAAGCACACACACCAGGACTGGCATGTCTGCACATGCCTGAATGCTCTGACCGTTACACTGAAAACTTAACAAGAGGCCCCCTTTCCCCACACCGCCACTCAAGCCAGGCCTGGTAGAGCTGGAGCGTGGTACGGCAGGACGAAAACAGCAGCCAGAGGCACTTATTTTCATCCATTCACGTTATGAATGCCGAACACTTCTCCATTTGATGAGCGGAGCATTGATTCTTTTGCTTCTCAAACATGCTTTCCCATAAACAAAGGGCAAAAGAGATGTCTTACTGCAGATTCAGAGAAACACGGGGCAGGGGGAACAAATGAAACAACAGAGGGAACAAATGTGAAAACTTCCATGCTGCAGGGAGAGGGGCAGAAGGAGGTTAGACAATTGCTTGCTCCCGTGGCTCTAAAAGCCTGACAAGTGGTATAATTATTGATATTTTTTCTTTTTTCTTTTCTTTTTTCTTTTTTTTTGTCACATGGCTCTATTCCCGAGATGGCAAAAGGGGATGCAGATCTTTCTTTTCCTTACTTTCTAATGGGAGCCTTCAAGGCCTTATATTCTGGATAAAAGTTTATAAACATGAACCTGGGAATCCATAAAATCCAAAAGCAAATAAAAGAAATCCCATGTGAATTGTTTATTAAAATCACATGATTTTTGAGTAGCTCATGATTCCTTGGGCCAGTTTCACCATCCTGGATGCTCAAGGCTGGCAGTGTAATTTCTACCTGCTCCCTGGGACGACTTTTTCTTATTAGCTGGCTCTAGGCAGCTCCTTGCTCTGCAAATTCCTGTCCAGAAACTTCCGTTCATTTATTAACAAGGCAGAGGGGCACAGGTAGAGTGTCAGCACCATGAATATGAATGCCCTGCTTGGCTGATTCTTGTAGCAGGCACCAAAGCAGAGACTTAGAGCAATTTAAAACGTGACTGCCTTAGCAGTGCCCACCCTCCCTCTCTGCTCAGAGATTTCCATGCCTGGAACAGCAATCCAGTGTATTAATGCAGAGCTACCTTTATCAGCCCTTTTAGCTGTAGTCTGTGAATTGCAGCGAATGAAGCAGGAGTAGATCTTTGTTTGTTGTTGCCGGTGCTCCAGGGGAAAGCAACATCTGCCCCAGGGGCAGGGTGGGCAGGAGAGTTTTAAACCTCTGGAGCAAAACTGGCTCTCACCTCTCCCAGCCTGCTCACTCTTAATCTGCAGCTAAAATGAAATGCAAAATGGCACATACCTCATGCCTGTCCCTTTTGTTTGGAAGGGAGAGACTTCACTCTTTAAAGGGGCAGTATGCAAAGGAAGCAAGGTTTCTGTCGTTGCTAAGCTTGCTGGTATGTTTCCAGGCTGGATAATAATTGGCAAATGTCAAAGTATTAGACAATATTTAGTGGTAATTAAAAATGTGACTGAACCCCTAAGGCTGGCATTAAAACCAGGCAAATCCCTTTAATATACTGGGCCAAACCCACTCTAACTCTTTCCTAAACTTTGCAGCTTGGACCCCTCTCCACTGATAATGATGGTCAGTCTTGTTATCATGGACCTCTTTCTTTGTCCTTTCCCTGCCTGCCAGGCAAAGAAGCTATGCTGCATACATTTTCTTCTTGACCCTCCTTGTCCTTTTCTCAAGTGCCTCTTATGTTGGTTAGATAAAAGGTAGCAGTGTTCTAAAACGCTGCCTCTGTAGTTTCGCTATGTAAAATGACATTCATTCTGAAGAGTGGTAAGAAAATAATGATCTCATTAGAAGAGAGTTTAGCTGTGTAGTGGTTCCTCTCTGTAGTGGAGATTAAATAGCAGCTAACTACAAACAATAGTCATTTAAACAAAGAGTTGGCATCAAAGTTATTATCTCTCTTTCTGCCCTTCAAGAACATCATCAGAAATTGATCCTCTCACCACTGCACATTTTCATCAAAGGTCCTGAATTTTAAGCTTGAAACACTAATTGTTTTGTGCATGTGTCTATATGTTTGCTCCTAAACTGGTTCCTTGGGTTGGTGTTTTTAACTAATTATTGGTGACATTTCACTTTTCTTTATAATGAACTTCCTCAATTGTTTGGATTTTTTGTTTTTTTATTGCTCAAAAAGAGAGAAAACAAATCCTGACTCAAAGTGAGAGGTGAAGTAGCAGAAATAATTAAAGGAAATAACAGTGTAAACAGCTTTCTCTCTTCTGCAGCTGGGGAATCCTAGAAGTGCCTGGCCACTGCACATTTGGGAAGTAGAAAAAAAAGTGATGGCTCAAACAGAATTACAGATGCTGCCAGGGCTGTACTCACTGTAAGAGGAAGATGAGAATGGTGACACCAGGATCACAGAATTAACCACACTGGAAGAGATCTCCAAGATCATCGAGTCCAACCAATCACCTAACCCTAAATGACCAACTAGACCATGGCTCTAAGTGCCTCATCAGTCTTTTCTTAAACATCTCCAGGGATGTCAACCCCACCACCTCCCTGAGCAGCCCATTCCAATAGGCACTCTTTCTGTGAAGAACTTTCTAAGATCAAGCCTAAACTTCCCCCTGTACAGCTTGAGACTGTGTCCGCTTGTTCTGTTGCTGGTTGCCTGGGAGAAGAGACCAACCCCCACCTGGCTACCACCACCCTTCAGGTAGTTGTAGCAGTAAGGTCTCCCCTGAGCCTCCTCTTCTCCCCAGCTCCCTGTGCTGCTCTTCATAGGGCTTGCATTCTACAATTTCATGCCCCAAAATGTTTCAGGGTAAGCTACCCTGAAATCACAGCCATCCTCCCCTCTGAGTCAACACACCCCACCTCCTTGGGGGATGGTGCATTGTTTCCTTTCTGAAACAAGACCCTGCCTTGCTTGGCAGGTGAGTGCTTACAGCAGATCTTCCTCTTTTTACCCTCATCCAACTTAGGAGCTGTAGAAGGGGAGAGGCATGAGAAGCACATGGTGCAGGCAGACGTTACTTAAAACTGGAGGTGTCTTGTTGCTGCTTATGCCATTGAAGTTGCAGTCATGCGACACCACTGAAGGGTCTGTGTTTCAGGGGTGGCAGCAAAAAACGGAGTGGGGTATGACGGTGATTGTGATGCTGATGCATATGTGGATCCACTCAGGACATCTCAAGTGGTCTGATTTGTGGCTAACTCAAGGTCAGGCCTGTATTCCATGTCATTCAGGATGGAACAGTTTGTGAGAACCTTATGCTCCCTATAGTCCATAAACATGTTTCATTATTCTAACCATCTTTGTTCACTGTGAAGCCCTAGATCAGTGAGGATGCAAAATGCAGAGCCATCACATTTTTTTTAAAGACAAATGTATTTGTGAAGTCACCTATGTGCATTATAACATCCAAATGCCAATTATATCCCTAGAAAATGTGAAAGAAAAATGTCAGGGTTTTTTTTTGTTAGAGATTTCTTGTCAAAAGTGAAATCTTGGTTAAGGCCTCAGTCTAATTTGGGTTGATCTGATCTGATCTGAATCAATTACTAGTAACAATCCCTTTTACCATGGAAAACACTATGAAAACTTCCCCATCCCATCCTCTGAAAAGTAACTTTTCATTGAAAGAGACATTTTTTTCTTTTACATGAAAAACATTTTGACCAACTCAACTATGGACATAATAGTACCCAGATACTAGTGAAGCTAAATTCCTGACCTCTGATCTGGGCAAGTTAGTGAAAGCATAATGTTGAGAAATACCAAAGAGGAAGCAGAGTGTTATAAAAGATAAAACCAATGGCTTTTACTACCCATATACAGTCAAAACCCAAGTTATAGAAGGAGGTTACACCTACAGAAGCAGCTGAAAAGAAAGCGGGAGGAAAAAGAAAACAAATAATGATTAAATGGCAAAGTTCAAGATACTGTTTGAGGAATGTGATCAGCAGTGCAGAGTCTAGTTGGAGGCCTGTAGCTAACAAGTGTTCCCCAGGGGTCAGTCAGTACTGTGTCCGGTCTTGTTCAGCATCTTTCATCAATGACCTAATAAAGGGGTGAAGCGTAACCTCAGCAAATCTGCTGATAATACAAAACCAGGGGGAGTGGCTGACACATCAGAAGGTTGTGCTGCCATTCAGCAAGATGTGAACATGCTGGAGAGGATTCTGCATCTAAGGAGGAATAAACCAACACACCAGTGCAAATTAGGAATTGACCTTCTGGAAAGCAGCTCTGTGAGAAGGATCTGGGAGTCCTGGTGGACAGCAAGTTAATCATGAGCCAGCAGTGTGCTCTTGTGTGAAGAAGGACAGTGGTATCATGGGGTGCATTAAGAAGTGTGGCCAGCAGGTCAAGAGAGGTTCTCCTCCTCCAGTTCTAGACTCCACAGTTCAAGAGAGACAGGGGGAGCTACTGGAGAGAAAAGAGGGCTAGGAAGATGATTAGGGGACTGGAACATCTCTCTTATGAGTAAAGGTTGAGACCTGTACTGTTTAGTGTGGAGGAGAGAAGTCTGAGAAAGGATCTTATCAATGTTTATAATTATCTGATGGGTGAGTGTCAAGTAGTGCCCAATGATAGGATAAGGGGCAATGGGCACAACCTAGAACATAGGTCCATCTGAACATGAGGAAAAAACTTCTTTACTTTGAGGGAAATGGAGCACTGGAACAAACTGCCCAAAGAGGTTGTAGAGTGTCCTTCTCTGTGGACTTTAAAGACCTGCCTGTACATGTTCCTGTGCAAACTGCTGTAGGTGAACTTGCTTTGGCAGAGGAGTTGGACTAGTTCATTCCCAGAGGTCCCTTCCAACCCCTAGCATTCTGTGATTTCATGATTCTGTAAGCAGGAGTCCCTGGAAAATGGAGAGACAGCAGGAATGAAGCCAACAGAAAAGAGTGTGAGTTATGATAAGAAGAAAGAAGATGGAAATTCTGAAGAATAGCAATTACTTGATAACAAGGGTTCATTTAAGTACAAGAGATACTGGAAGCCTGTCCATCCAAAGGATTTGAAGGATGCAAGCAAAGCAATTAAAAGTAGCAGGATTTGTCCAGAGAGTTTTGACAATTTCTTTGTTTGCCAGCAGGACAGATGCTAGAGAGGAATTCAGTGAATCTGAGAAAGAGTCAAATTAGTTTCACACTGGTGCTGTGCAACCGTGCACAAAAGCATTGTATTGCACAGCAATATTAGACCCACTGTATGAGGTACCAGAGGTTGTGGCTGGAAGCACCTCTTGCCAGAGCTAGTGGCAGCCTGCAAGACAGGGACTTGTGTGGCCAAGCTGCCTCTGTTAGTTCCAAATTTTTTTTTTCCATGCTATTAAGACCCTCTGGGAGTTCAGCTTGTCCTGCCCCTGGGGAGCAAGACAGTCAGGACAGCACTGGCTAGCAAAAGGTGCACAACAGCAGGAGGGTCTTCCATCCTGATTTACTGATTGTGGCCCCAGGTTTTACTTAGCAAAACTCCTTCTACTCACAATACAAGTTTAATGCTGTCTCCGATACAGTGCATGGCTACTGTACCTTGACTTTCAATTACATTAAATCCTATTATAATCACTTTCTTTATAACAAATCCTCTTTAACACCTGAAAAGCTCAGTTCCCATGGGTGCAGTGCTGCGTTCCTGAAATCAAAAACAGAGGAATTCTAATGGAAATGCATTAACTGGGAGAATACTTTGAAAATGTGCCCAGCATGAAAGGCCTTCAACATGCAGCTTATATTCAAATAGCAGCAGAGGAAAAAAAAATTCCCAGAGCCAAGCACTTGTACACCAGCTGCCTTAAGATAGAATGTCTGAATCACTGTGTTATCACAGTAAAACATCTTATATGGAAAATCATCACTATCTGAAGACAGGTCAAGTACAGGTTATCTAAGTACTATTATTATAGAACTGAATGTTTCCCATCAAAACAGGAGCAAGAATTTGAAGAGATTTACAGTGATGGCCAAAACACTCAGTGGTATAGTTGATAAACCATGAAGCTTCTTTGCAACTTTTTGTTTTATTGCCTTTTTCTCCTGGCTGACAGCAAGGCACTAGAAGTAGTATGCCACATTCTGTTGCAATTCTTTTCATGGTTCTACCCTTCCTGGAAAAATAGTTTTTGCATGATTCACATGATGTTTGACTTTTCTTATATAAGAAGCTACTGTGCTGTTTTCTATTGAAATGAGAAATAATGGCTCTATCATACTTCATTGGGGGAAGAGAGAGAGGGAGAATGCATCTAATACAGATGCAAATCTGATACGTCCATCCAAACAGCTGGGGCTTTCTCAATGCATATTACATATAGTTTGAATATGAAATGCTCACTCAAGAGTCCTAGGAGAGAGCAAGTGAAATGAATTATATAATTCACACCTTTAGCATACTGTCCTCATCTTGGTTCTGTTTCCTATGCTAGTGGTGTTTGTTGAGGGAACCTGAAAGCCTGAGCTGCCCCTCTTTGGCTGAGTTACCTGTGGAGTCCTCTGACATATTGGTCAAACATTGAAGAGTAGATAACACTTTTGTGTATAGATTTTAGCTGTTGAAAAATCCTCAGCCATGTTCCTATCCTGCCTGAGTACTGGCTCATCTCTGGGCTTTCAGTACAACACCTAAGTGGAAACAACATTGCAGAGACACTGTAGTAAATATTTTCTGGCATAAATCTTGCTTGCAAAATATTTAAGCACAGCCACTGTAATGCACACAACTCCTCTGGTACACATGTACGAGGAGAATGCCACCAAACTGGGTCACATTTCAATAAATGTCTATCTTCTTATTTCTGGCAGTGGCACTTGTAAATGCTTTGCTGAGTTAGAAGGACTTCCCACAACATCAACAACAAAACCATGAAATAATCATCATGATTTTCTAGTGTAGGCATCTGCCTTCTGGCCTGCAGCTCTGAGTATGTGTAACACGTCTGTGACATTCCTGGAGCTGTTCCATCTTGCATGGACAAGGACTTCTATATTTTCTTCATGAACAAAGGCTTCTACATTTTCTTCAAGTGTACTTTCTGGGATGCTGTGTTGCAATATGCACTTGTAGACACCATGTATGGGTCATTGCTAGGGTATGATTATACTTACTTTCTTGGTGACTTCAGCAACTCTTCACCACCCCACTGTCTTTCCTTATTGGTTTTTATTTTCCCTGCTCATGCTCCTGATCTTTCTCTCTTAGCTGAAAATGGGTCTTGCAGAAACTCCACAGGTTTTGACTGAGCCACATCCTTGATTTTTCTGTCCATCATGCCACATAGTTATACTGGCAAAAAGCGGTTGTAAGAATGCAGAGCAAGGGCCCAGGGGAAGGCTGGCAGGGCCTGTTTCTGTGACAGTATGGCTCTAGGTCAGCTTACAGTGATTATGAGCACACACTCTGAGGGGCTGAAGTCTGACATTAAATATGTACACAGATTTGTCCTTGATTTTCAAAGTAGGGAGACAGGAGTACATTCTGTCAGGTTCTGCCACATATTATTAGAAACAGGGCAAACCATGATGGCTTTGCTGAATGGTGAATGTGCACTGCAGCATAAGGCAATACTGTCTTCCAAAGGGTAAAACCTCCTATTTTTTTTTTCTGTACAGAAATCTTATAATAGATTATTGTATGTATAATTCTGCAGAAGTAGCATAGTTCTTTTTACAAAGTGGAGCTACAAAATTGTCTGCATTTTGTGTAAAGGTTATGTAACTGTACTCTTTCTTTATATAGTCCTTTTTATTCAAACTGCTTACTTTCTCATCATTCAGGGGGGAAAAAAAAAAGTAACACATATTTTCCTAGCACAAAAGGTGAATTCCAAAGGACTGTAATTAGTTCATGAAAACCCTGCCTTTTGTCATATCTCCTTGGCTGAAATGAAAAAAAAAAAGGATGGACTTTTTTCATTGTTAAAACAAAGCCATGGCATATGAAGCAAGGAAACCTAAAGGAATCCTGTCACAAGTTGTATCTTAGGTCTACAGAAAATGATAGTGCAGCAATGCTGTGGATTCATGACTTCTCACTCTGCCAACTTTTGGAAAGCCTGCAATTGGCAACTCTCGTCTATTTCCATGCTCATTTCTTGGAGAAAAAGGTATAGTTCAAATAATGAGGAGTTAAGAATGTTATAAAAGCCCTCATCCTGCAAGGTGACTTTAGTAGTCACATATATTTTTGCTGTCTAAGGATCATCTGAGTTTACCATTGTTTTGTTGGCCCTGTTTTGACAAGAGGAAGGGATACTAATGTAAGGAAAAAGACTGACAGAGATTTAGGTAAAAGGAAAGGGACGAGTAAGGAATTAAAAAGAGAAGAGGTCAGCTGAAGGCAGTGGGTAGTAAAGAATGGCACCTGCTGAAAAGGAACGGTCTGGCAAAAAACAGATTTACAAAAATGATTGTGGTTGTTTCATTTTGAGTCATGTTTTTGAACGCTAGGAAAACATCATAATTTGTAGCGGTAGCCTCAAGTGTTTTAGCCAGTTTGGGAACTATGCAATGAGGACATGGACTACTTTCTGATTAAACTTAATTGAAAACTTCTTATAACAAGTTTATATCAAGAAAAATAAAAGAAAGAAAAAAGAGTTACTCTCTCTTATGAGAGAGTAACTAAAACGTTCCCTCCCTCTCATGCTTGTCTTTCTTGTATGTTCTTAAAATGAAACAGTGCCAATGAGTAATTTCTTTATAATAATAAACACATGATGCACCCATTTCTGTTGTGATATCTTGGATTATGATCATGGATGAGGAATGGAGAAATACTGTCTGCAGAAAGGTTCCTCTTTACATAAAGATATAGCTAGTCCCCAAATGCAAAAAAATTATGCTGTGAATAAATCTGAAGCTTATAAATAGAACTTAATTTTCAAAGGCTTACTTAAATAGGCCCAAGCCACAAAACAGAAGTTTATTGAAATGGAGTTTTAAATAGAAGTTTCTTTGAGTAGGCACAAGCCACAAATTTCAATTCCAGATTTAGAAACCCCCAAACTTTAGGAGTGTTTGGAGCTATGGTTTTTGTTTCATCCCATTATAATACTGGAGGTTACTTGTCATTCAGATTGGAGTTCACATTCCATATGTATCCAAAATCTGGACTTTGACCATGTGCTGTAGTTAAAAGCTATAACTGCTGAATGAACAAGAACCTATTTTTTTTTTCCCCCAATTACATTTTCATCAAATTCTATCATTTTCTTTACCAGTCTTGTTCTATGCTTAACAACCATTTTTAACCTGAGGTTTTTAAAATGCAAGTGTAAAGACATTGACCATTGAGGTAATGAAATCAGTGAAGGTAGAAAACCTATAAAAACATTGCAAGATATTTCTAAACATGCATCTAAGCAGATTGTGTGGTTTATTACTTGAGAAGCAATGTGGGATACTGTAACTAAAATCTGTTTCATAATTCATATACACAAGAGAGTAGATTTACAGTTGCAAATGGTGTAACTCAGCATAAATTTAATGGAATTGTGCCAGTTTATAACAGGAGGCTCTCTGCATCTCAGAGGGGTTGGCTTTGGCTTCTGTGAAAAGCTATCAATGTAGTGACAATCTCTCCCACTGTATCTGGCACTGAGGAGCTCAGTGGCACAAAGCTCGTGCTGGACCTGCCTCTGTGCGCAAGCAATGGCCATACTTTGCCTAAATGGTGGTCTTGGTGTGGCTAGTTAAGAAGAGATACACTATCCTCTAAGTAGGAAAGACAAGAAAGAAGCTGCTAGATAAGCACGTTGCCAAATCTGCAGCAGCCCCAGCGATGGTCTGCCTGATTTCTCTGCCAGAAGATGTGCTCTGGTAAAAGGGAAGAAACACTAAGGAGGGCAAGGTAAATATAGCAGTTAGTGATGAAACTGTGTGTGACTGGATCTTTACAGCAGAGCTCCTGGCTAAATCTGATGAATCATTATGCGTTGGGGAAGCAGAGGAACTTGTGGAAATGGAGGATTTTGTTCATAGGGAACTGCAAACATCTTTCCTGCTGCACCACAGGCTGCTACTGTGGCAGGTAGAAAGATGAGTATTAAGAAATGACAGCAGCTTGCTCAACACATCTGCTTTTTGGGATTAGTTCTGTTTTGCAGCAGCAAAGCATGCTACAGACTCATTGAATGAAATCCTGATCCTGGTGTAGACTGTCAGTTTTTTGTCACGGCCTGCAGTGAAGCAGAGATTTTAGCTATAGGTCACATCTGCTCTGAAAAAATAATGTAAAGAAAACAGCCTAGGTCCCCTGAGACTGGAAGTGTCTAAAATTCCCTTAGCACATTTTTTCCCTTTGAATACTTTATTTACACTTTCTAGGTGACCTGACTGCACATGAGAGCTGGAAATTTGTGTGAGGGGGCAGGACTGTATTAAACAGGTATTTATCGATTATAAAAATACAGGCTATGAGAAATACAGAGAAGTTTCCTAATTTTTGTGAAACTACATGGCCATCCTTAGTGGACTTCTCATGGACTCTGTGACATTTTACTCATGGGATTCAGTATTTTGCCGTGTCTGCTTTCAAATCAAGAAGACTAAAAAGAACGTTTGCTCACCATTTCATTAATTCCTCTTTTACACCTGATTCTTTGGGCTCTAGCATGCTCGCAGTTGGGAGCCTGTAGCATAAATAGTAGCTAATCCACTGGAAATAATGCAGTACCCTTGCAGAACTGTGATTCAGTGTTTCAGAAATTTTATGTACCTCCTTGTGTAGCGTCAGTAGGTTGCTGGAGACCTAAAATGGAGCTCAGCTCAATTAATACAAGGCAGCCGAATCTTTTCAAATAGGAGATAGCCTTTGAGTTTCAGGAACATATTTTATGCTTTTGGCAAAGGTTGATGAGTCATATATATTCCTTGTGTGTTCAACATGAGGATCAGGCTAAAATTAACCCCATTCTGAGCCAGAAGGTAGCTAACTTGACACTGTGATCCATTATGCTAAAGAGAAATGCTTCTGTCTAAACCCAGAGGTAAACTGCACAGACAAGAAGTCATTGAAATGAATTATGTGGCCAATCTTGTTAGGCCTAGGTCAGAAGCAGAGATATCTCTCTATTTCTGTCCCTCCACCTCCTAAGTACATTTAGCCTTTATGCTATTAGACTTCCCTGGGCCCTTTTTTAAAATGTCACCTGCTCTACAGATTCCAGCATTTTGTATTTTTAGATGCTGGGGTCAGGATGAGTGCAAAAATAATGACATTTCTGCCCTTACAAGTAATTCCTTCGTTTTATGGCTTGTAGGAATGAACCATAATATGGAATGAAGGAAAACTGCTTAACCATTTTAACCTCTCACAGTCTGAGAAAGAAATTACAAAGAAAATGAGCCTCTTCCTAAGATGATAACCCTCCTTGTACCTACCACCTTCATGAGAAAAACTCTTCCTGGTGTGCTTTTGAAGCTACTCGCATGGTGGACAATGAGGGAGTGTATTGTCAGGTATTATGCTCCTGTGACCTTTCTGGAAAGCAGCTTCACCACAAAACCAGCTGCTCTGATGTGCTTATTTCAATAAGAACTATTTTTTAAAATTTCCTTTCACACTTTCCCTCATCCCCCCCCACCTCCCCCCGTCAGAACAGGTCAAACGCTTATTCTATGCCTCTTTGTCTGTCTTTGAATAAGATCCTTTTCTCACCCTTTCCTCTGCCTTTATGTGCAAGGCTACTCCACTCCTGAACAAGGAATGGAAGTAGTTTTAGGTGGAACTGATTATTACTGAGAGACCCCAACAAGCAATTTGTGAATGGGAAGCTCTTGCTTATGTATTTTTTTTTTCTTCTAAGAGATGCTGCTGAGTCCAATGATTTTCCATTTTAAATGTAGAGGTATTTTATCAAATTAGCATAAACTTTCAAAACAAACAAACAAACAAACCCCTTAAAACCACATTTTGCATTTTTACCTAGAAGCTGAATTATATTCAAGGTGTGGTGTTCAAGAAGGGGTTGGACGTGGCACTTGGTGCCATGGTTTAGTCATGAGGTCTGTGGTGACAGGTTGGACTTGATGATCTTTGAGGTCTCTTCCAACCTTGGTGATTCTATGAATCTGTGGTCCTGCGTGGGTAATATCTTCTTAATGTCATTGCCATATTGCAAGGTTTGGATCAATGAAACACAGACTCTTACATACTTCATGGAGAATCTTTCCTTCTCCTTTCTGTTAAGTTGTGATGGTTTAGGCTGGGTGCCTGCCTCTGATGACACTGCACAAGCCACAGCTGTGTTGTCCCAAAAGGGTCCAGTCCAGTGGGTGGGCACAGGAAGCCAGGTATTTCATCCAATATTGCCCTCACATCAGTGAGGGGTCCTCTCTTCCTCTTCCTTCCCTAACCGCTACCTGGGTAATGGGGTAAGCTGCCTCGCGGCCCCTCTTGGGGCCCTGGGGGTTTTTGGGTGTACCCCCAGGTTGGGGGTGGGATGCCTTTGGGTATGCTTTGGGATCTCTCTTTTCTCACTGTGCTTGTGGTACTCTGTAAAACTTTAATTGTTTTTTTCCATTTAAACTTTCCACCATTTTTGCAATCCATTTGTGTGAGTCTTTTCTTTTGCTCATGGTGGGAGAATTGGGACACCAAGCTGTGTGGTGCAGCAGACACGCTGGAGGGAAGGGAGGCCATCCAGAGGGACATTGACAGGCTGGAGAGGTGGGCACAAGCCAACCTCATGAAGTTCAATAAGAGCAAGTGCAGGGTCCTGCATCTGGGTCGAGGCAATCCCAGGCACAAATACAGGCTGGGCAGTGACTGGCTGGAAAGTAGCCCTGAGGAGAGAGACTTGGGGGTGCTGGTGGACAAAAAGCTCAACATGAGCTCTCAGTGTGCACTTGCAGCCCGCAAAGCCAATCAGATCCTGGGCTGCATCAGGAGAAGTGTGGCTAGCAGGTCGAGGGAGGTGATCCTCCCCCTCTACTCAGCCCTGGTGAGACCCCACCTGGAGTACTGTGTCCAGTTCTGGAGCCCCTATTACAAGAGGGATCTGGAGGTGCTGGAACGTGTCCAGAGAAGGGCCACAAGGATGATCAGAGGGCTGGAGCACCTCTCCTATGAGGACAGACTGAAGGAGTTGGGGCTGTTCAGTCTGCAGAAGAGAAGGCTCCGAGGTGACCTCATTGTCGCCTTCCAGTATCTGAAAGGGGGCCTACAGGAAGGCTGGGGAAGGACTTCTCAGGATCTCAGGTAGTGATAGGACTAGGGGGAATGGAATGAAGCTGGAGGTGGGGAGATTCAGGCTGGATGTGAGGAGGAGGTTCTTCACCATGAGAGTGGTGAAACCCTGGAATGGGTTGTCCAGGGAGGTGGTCGAGGCCCCGTCCCTGGGGGTGTTTAAGAGCAGGCTGGATGAGGCTCTGTCCAGCCTGATCTAGTGTGGGGTGTCCCTGCCCAATGCAGGGGGGTTGGAACTAGATGATCCTTGTTGTCCCTTCCAACCCTGAATGAAACTATGAAACTATGAAACTATGAAACTATGAATTGGCCTCTCAACCTACCACATCAGTGGGAAAAATAAGTTTATACGTCCACAGATAGATAAAAAATATATATCACACCCAACATATACAGACTCCTTGTGTTTAATTTCTGTTAATTCTGGTCTTCCGCTCTTTCTTGTCTCAAAATGGTGTTTTCTGTTCCTGCCTTTCACCAGCTGAGATTGCTTCCAAATATGAAAAGCAAGACTGTTCAAGAGAAAGGACCCTCTCATGGAAGTATTCTCCGACACAGTGTATTAAAGTGAATCTTCTGGGAGTGAATTTTTAAAAGCGGATCCGATTTACTGTAAGGCTGCCTTGCAGTGGTTAACCTGGCGTAGTTTTCCACAGGGAAATACATCCAAGTGTGGTGGTGGAGTGAAGAAAAGCATGTGTTTTTTATTAAAAACTTTTAGCTCTTTACCATTTCTGTAAGGAAACACCACCGCAGATGATAACTGAGCAAAGGAAAGATCATATATTAAGTGAATTCCTTTGCAATCAGTGATGATTTTTCATGCCTTTTCATCACTTTTATTGGTATTTTAAGGGAACAATAAAGAATATACAGCTATTAAAACCATGAAACCCTCCACAAGCCCTTCAATGCAAAAAAGAAAAAAAGCCAACCATCTAAACCGCTGATTATCATTTCAGCATTTGTCAAAAACACGATTTAAAAATAGAAAGGAAGGAGAAATTACATGTTGAGTTATATTTAGTGTAATCAGGCTTATGAATGAAGTTTTGAGGCCCATATTTTCATAATTGTGTGTGTGAATCTGATTGGAATTTTATAGCAGGCAAGTTTTCCTTGAGGGAGGGAGATAGATTACTGAGTCAATATTTGAGGGCTTTTTTGTTTTGCTTTGTTTTAATGTTATTGAAATGTCTGGGTGGCAGCCATGATAGTTGCTTTATAGCTCACAGATTAGAAAAGAAAGAAGAAATAATTAGGCATAGTCAACAATCAATTGGTTGCACATGATCAGTACTGGGGAGCAGCAGTATAAAGTATTTGTCTTCTGTGCTTTACATCCATGGAAATAGCATATGAAGCTGCACTACTGATTGAGTTAATTTACTTCAGAAGAGACTTCTGGATCAAGTTATTTTGTGTTTCTTAGAATTTCACCTCTCCCTTGCATGCTACCTGTGAGGCATTTAGTGAAGTGAAGGGGCAGAGGAAGAAAGGTGTCATGCTTTCTGTTAAATACTAGTAAACCACAAAGCAGAAAGTATGCTTACAACGTAAAGACTGTAAAGCATACTCCTCCAGTGCTCTATGATGTTCTTAATGTCTCAACAAATTTGTGTTATTCTCAAAAATATATTGAAAAAAAGAAAGAGACAAAAAGAGTACATCCTTATATGGGTGGATACCTACCTCCATCTGTGTATAGGTAGGGTTATTCCACCAGGATGCAGATGACCCTTGGACCACTACTGCCTACATAAACTATTTTAAGAATTCTGGGAAACACATTAAGAAGTTACATTTCTGGAAACAATACTCCTCTGTCAGATCTTGTAAAGCAATAGAAACCAGAGAGATTCCATAAACTTTTCAGGTTTTGTACAGCCATGTTTCCTGAAAAACGCAGCTCCCCTGTTGCCCTTCTCTAAGTAAAATTGTTGACTTCTCTTATGCCATGTACTTGGAATAAAATGAACACATTAGTTTAATGATATATTGTCAGTTAAAGTAGTTGAGAGATCAGATTTTCTTCTTTTTAATTTCTTCTAAATGCTTTCCAGAACCAAACATTAATTAAAGTATAGGGAGACACGTGTGCCTGCCCATATGTGCACAGATGCAGATGTAACCCTGAATGAAGCATGCATTTTCTCTCTCTCTTTCTTTCTCTCTTTCTTTCTTTCTCTCTTTCTTTCTTTCTCTCTTTCTTTCTTTCTCTCTTTTCTTTCTTTCTCTTTCTTTCTCTCTTTCTTTCTCTCTTTCTTTCTTTCTTTCTTTTTCTTTCTTTCTTTCTTTCTTTCTTTCTTTCTTTCTTTCTTTCTTTCTTTCTTTCTTTCTTCTTTCTTCCTTTCTTCCTTTCTTCCTTTCTTCCTTTCTTCCTTTCTTCCTTTCTTCCTTTCTTCCTTTCTTGCTTTCTTTCTTTCTTTCTTTCTTTCTTTCTTTCTTTCTTTCTTTCTTTCTTTCTTTCTTTCTTTCTTTCTTTCTTTCTTTCTTTCTTTCTTTCTTTCTTTCTTTTTCTTTCCTTTTTCCCTTTCTCTTTCTCTCTTTCTTTCTCTCTTTTTCCTTCTCTCCTCTCCTCTCCTCTCCTCTCCTCTCCTCTCCTCTCCTCTCCTCTCCTCTCCTCTCCTCTCCTCTCCTCTCCTCTCCTCTCCTCTCCTCTCCTCTCCTCTCCTCTCCTCTCCTCTCCTCTCCTCTCCTCTCCTCTCCTCTCCTCTCCTCTCCGAACCTCTCCTCTCTGAACCTCTCCTCTCCGAACCTCTCCTCTCCTCTCCGAACCTCTCCTCTCCGAACCTCTCCGAACCTCTCCTCTCCGAACCTCTCCTCTCCTCTCCGAACCTCTCCTCTCCTCTCCCCTCCTCTCCTCTCCTCTCCAAACCTCTCCTCTCCGAACCTCTCCTCTCCGAACCTCTCCTCTCCGAACCTCTCCTCTCCTCTCTGAACCTCTCCCCTTCTCTCCCCTCCTCTCCGAACCTCTCCTCTCCTCCCTCTTTCTTTCTTCTACCAATTCCTTTAAAAACTTGACCTGAAATGCATTTGGTTTCATTATTCATCATTTCCAACCCTTTGTGTTTCCTGTAGTGGAGTTGTGTATTGTCATTGGAGAAAATGAGAAAAAAGACATACAAACTGAATTTCGTAAGTTTGAAATTCACTAAATCAATGGATGTTTTAAGGAAAGTTGCCTTAATACTGTGGTTTCTTTCTGTTATATTATGCATAAAAATTTTATGCCAGATTGAATATTGGAGAATTTGTATTAAAAGAAGTTGCAGAGCAATGCTTTCTGGTTTATTCCCACATTAGCCTAGGCTACTCACTACACTGTCTAGCACTCTTCTGGATCTTTAATTGAGGGGTTTGAGAGAAAAGGTAAGTGTATGTGTTCCAGATTTTAATGCTCTGGAACCAGAAACAAAAGTGATTTTCGGTGTCACTCTTGAAGCCAGTGGCAGAAACAGGGCCAAAATCCAGATTTGCTGAGAACCAATATAATATGCTATCCATTCTCCAGAGACTTAAAAAGCATTCTTCCCTATCATGGGATATCACAAACACTCTTCCTCAGGCTACTTGTCTACCAAGCATGAACAAGAATGATTTTTTTCTCTTGTTTATTATCACTCCATCTATTTTTCAACCTGGAACTAAGACCAAGAGACCCATGATAAATTTCACAGCTCAGAATCAGATATTTTTGCAGGAGCCTTGTTAAACACCCCCCCCCCCCCCCCCCCTTTTTTTCTTTGCTTTGTTTTGTTTGTTTTGTTTTTTACAGTGAGTCTACATCCTTTGTTCTGACATTCCTCACAAAAATGGCAAAATCATTTCCATCAGAATTTTCTTTCAAAAAGCATCTCAGGCACTGTCTAATAATGAAAATTGAAAACAGTCCTAACATTGTTTTGAGAACTTACATCCATGAAATTGTGTCATCTTAAAAGGAACATGCCTAGACAGCCTTTGTTTGGAGACTGCTAAGGTAGGCAGCCATATGCATGGCCATGAGAAGTGATTGTGACATCCCACAATATTCACAGCAGCTCATGCATGCTGTATGGCTGGCTGAGCTTTTCTCCCAAGAGCATGAATTAAGAACCTAGTATATGTAGGTGGACACCACTTGAGTTTCAATGAGACAAGTAGCAAATTACTTGAGATTTAGGCTGAGACAATGACTGCTGCCATTAAACCAGTCCTTAGGAGATCATGACAATCCAGCATTATTTATGACCAGGTTTTAAAAAATAAAAATAAGTTTAAAAAAGTAAAATCTCAACTACTGTTACATCTTCTAAGGGCCTGTGTGGTTTGCTTTGGCAGACATCTGCTGAACAGAGCGGATATGGTAAGACCTCTTTATGGCCAGCTTTAGTTTGGTCTGAGGGAAGGTGGAAATAAAATTTTATTAGAGAAGCTTTTTCCTTCATAGTGGAAGAGCTTTCTTGCCCCCCTTCAGCTCTTGGGCCTAAACTTGTGATAAGATGACTGGAAGAATGAGAAGGTTGCAAGCACTGCTTGAGTTACTTTGGCTGTGGAGCAACAGCAGTAGAGAGCTGGGCTTGGTGTTCACGTTTTTCTTAATCCTTTCAAAGGAAATTCACCTTAAGTGGTGTCATCACCTGGCTTAGTGATGATTTTGTAGTCAGCTGACTTGTTACACTGGGATAAAATTCACTGCTCTTACAGCCATATCCAGCTGTGGAGTTTCATGCAGGGGTGCCACTGACTTCAATGGGAATTCCATATATGAAACAATGACTGGAAATGCCTGTAGTATTGCACATAGTGACACTATATCCCATGAAAGCAGCATAGAACAATAGCCAAAGGTCTCACTAGGCCATAAAATGATGTCTAGTTTATCTTTTTTTGTTTTTTTTTTTTTTTTTTTTTCCCCTTTTATTCCCCTCCTGGGAAGCTTCCATGGTATGAAGTGTAAATTTTAGGACTCTTAATTTCTGATATTCCTTTTCTCTGAACGAGATCCTAAAAATATATCACGACTTAACTACTACTGACAAAATATCCACTGAAGTAGCTTTTAATACAAAAATGGACACAACTGACATTTGGTCTTGTAAATTTTCTTCTTCTAAAAAAGGAAATTAAGCAGTTTTGTTTTACTAAAATTAAACAGTGAGCCGTAACAATAAGAATGATATTGGGCTTGATCCAAGCCCCTCTGAAGTTAATGCAGAGGCTTGCAATGATTCCAGTGGGCTTTGGGTCAGACCAATTTTGAATTAAACAAAAAGCATGAGCTTCGTTACAGAACTGTACTTGTCCTCCTTTTCTTAGTATCACAGATCTGCTGTTCATGTAGGGTGCATATTTTTACCTGTTTAATATTTTTCATGTGTGATAGAAGTGGAATGAAAAACATAGTGTGTGTGACTATGTGTTTGCTGGGGGTGTCTGTAGATAAGTGCGTGGATATGCAATCTACAAAAACATTGACACAAGGACTTGCTGCTTTTCCAGGACACTAATAGATGGAATATTATCCTGAAGAAAAAAGAATCACAAATTTGATGTTTTCTGAGAGCTTTCTTAGCTATATAAAGCTATGATATTACTTTCTCTGAATAGAGGGTATGTCCTTCACAAATTACCTGGGCAAGGATTTTCCTCTCAATGATCTTGTTGGATAATGAAGTGCCTCCCTTGAACTGCTCCCTTTTCCTTCTATATACTCTCAAGCTTAAGCCCTTCTTTGAGGAATCAGGGTTTGCTTAGTCATTTAAGCTGCTCACCACGAACAGGATTCATGGGAGTAAATTATTGCTTACAAATGTGTTAGCAAAGTGCTTATCTACAGATACCAGAATTTATTCATTAATAAGCTCACTTATTTAGGATGAGTTTCCAAAATATTTGTTCCCTTTACAAAGAATATGGTACCCTGAGATGACAGTTTCCTCCATACAAGTTAAGGTCAAATTACCATGCCCAGATAAGTCAATAGCAAATGTGACTCAAATAACAAAAAAGGTTTTCCTCTCTACAGGGGAAATAATTTTTAAGTTTGAATTGCATCGCATCTCATCAGATAATGTTAAACCTTATTATCTAATGCAGTACTTACAGTAGCCATAAATCACTCAATCTGACATAAATGCAAAGAATATTCATTCTTTTCTTTGAGCAGAATGCAATGATGCCTTAATACTGCCTTAAACCCAGTGAGAAGTCATATCCAATAACTATCCCAATTATCTCTCAGCACAATGTTTTCCACCTGCAAGGAATGATTATGTGTCAGTAACGATGATAAAGTCCTTAAAGAGATGTTGATGCCTCCTGGAAAAATTTGAAAGACATATTGTTTAGAGAGTGTTGTGCTTACAGACTGCATCATACATATTTGAAGTATTTATTTTCCCTATTTTTTATTACTAAGGACATATGCATAAAGAGAAATTGTGTCTCAGGGAAATAATCATTATATAGCTAAAGTAAAAACTGGCAATTGTGTGCTTTACTCTTGTTTTGGCAGAGACTTCTCAAATGACCTTGGGGGAAGTTCTGCAAGTGCTTCGTGTCCTACTCCAATGTAAATTAGCGACGATGCTTTCATGACGCTGAGTATCAGTTTGTGGAAGGGCGTTCCATACCATTGGATTGAATCTGCCAGGAGAGAATTTATAGCATGTTCTTACCTATTTATGCCAGGAGTTGTATTTCTCTTCCTCTTGACCCTATATGCATATATGAACACCAGTCCATTACTGTGTTAGGTGCTGTAATAGAAAACATACTGAAAAAAATTTACACTCTAAGCAGTGAAAATCAAGGAAAAAAAAGGAGCAGAGGTGACAGTGGTATTGAGAAGTGCCAATCTTTTATGGAAGTTATGGAGTGTTTTGGTACCAAAATATGTAAAAGAATCTGTATTTCATGTCTTAGTTTTTACCTTTACATGGGGAGAAGGAAACAGAGCTGTCCTAACCCCATTTGAGCTCTAACCTGCCAGTGCTCTTGTATCAGTACATTAGTTGGAGTCTGGTGCTATACGAATGTGGCTGGGTAGTTTCCAGACTCAGAGCTACCAGAGGAGCTTTGGACTCTCTGTGCCCTACATTGACCAACTCTGGGTTTCACAACATAAAATGTTTACTAGACTACATCCTATCTGACTGCTGGAAGTGGTGAATGTGCTTGCATTGCAGAATTCCACTCTGATTTGCAGACCTCACCACCATTCATTCAAAACATGCTTTCCTTGCATCATCATCTTAAGTGTGTTTTAATGAGCTGTTCCTCCTGCAAAACAGGGAAAGTGCCAGAAATGTGTTGCTTGAAGTTACCTCCCTCTCTTTTTCCTCTGTCTCTTCTGAAATCTTCAGAGAATTCCTCATATTATTGAAGGGGTTTCCAAATCATGGAGTCCAGATTTCAGGGTTCTTTTCACCTGTTTCTGTTCTTAAAGCATTATGAGGATCTTTATACCAAATATAAGCTGTTTCCACCAGGACCAAATACTAATATCCATCAGCAAAATGTTCAGAAGTTGAACTCTTACAGACTTGATACTTGTACAAATACTTGCACAAAAGTTTTAACCACCTGCAGGTCCCAGTGATCTTACCACAGAATCACAGAATCACCAAGGTTGGAAGAGACCTCAAAGATCATCAAGCCCAACCTGTCACCACAGACCTCATGACTAAACCATGGCACCAAGTGCCACGTCCAATCCCCTCTTGAACACCTCCAGGGATGGTGACTCCACCACCTCTCTGGGCAGCACATTCCAATGACAAACGACTCTCTCAGTGAAGAAATTTCTCCTCACCTCGAGCCTAAACTTCCCGTGGTGCAGCTTGAGACTGTGCCCTCTTGTTCTGGTGCTGGTTGCCTGGGAGAAGAGACCAAAGCCCTCCTGGCTACAACCACCCTTCAGGTAGTGTAGACGGCAATAAGATCTCCTCTGACCCTCCTCTTCTCCAAGATCCCAGCTCCCTCAGTCTCTCCTCATAGGGCTTGTGCTCAAGGCCTCTCACCAGCCTTGTTGCCCTTCTCTGAACATGTTCAAGTGTCTCAATGTCCTTCTTAAACTGAGGGGGCCAGAACTGGACACAGTGACTGTTATGCCTATACAGAAAACTCTCTCTACAGAGGTCTGTGCTTGAGTTTGTAGGACTCGCTGTAGGCAGCCAGGAGGGAGAATTATGGTCCTTTGCAGGGTCCCTTCAGCTTGTTATCATGAGACTGACAATCAGACAAGTGAAGCACAAAGGTTTACATAATCACTTAACTTTTAATTACACCCCTGTACTGAATTAGCTCCCATCATTTTTGAATGTATCTATTCCTTGTTTTAATTGACTGTGCTCCTTGATCTGGCTGTCACCATGCAGAATGTATTGTTAAATGGCTTTAACAACTTCCTGCATGTGCTGCAACCCATATCTAGCATACATAAGGGACATACACCAATCATAGTTGACTCTTGAATTTTGTTGCTTTTGTGGGTTTAAATCAGATCCTTAATGTTACTTGAAATCTTCTTTTGTGGTTACATTTTCATGCTTTTTTGCTAAATCTTCCAGAACAACGTCCTTTCCTGGTGGCTGATATGTTGAAACCACAAGTGCCAGAGGGGAAAAAAAACCCTGCCATTGAAATGCTTGAAGATATGAATGATGGACTGTTCACTTAACTTATACCTACAAAAATATCTGCTTTGTCCTTCCTGGAGTGAAATGGCTGCTTTGACATAATTGTGGTGTCTTGTATGATGTTAATCCATAGTGTCGGAGCCATTATGATTCTGGCTCAGATACGCACCTTTTAAAGAAGAATTAAAAGAAAAAGTAACTTTACCTATTCAGCCATTGACATTTTTATGTTAATAATGTTATATTTAATTTATAAAAAAAGTCAGGAAAATATAGAAATATGTCACTACAGGGAATTACTGGATTTAGATCTGCTGGCTAAAAAATGTCTCTTTTTTTTTTCCCCCCAGTAACTGTCTAGTTTCAGTTTTTGCTTCATGTTCCCTATCTGCTTAAAGTCTCAGAAGTTCCTTTCAGAAGTTCTTTTCATTATTGGTGATCTTTATACCGGTTCATTAGAAACTGTGGGGAGTCACAATCAAATTCATGTTCAGTAATTCCTTTAGAGCAACAAAGCACAGCAATGCAGTTTCATCTGCAGCCAAGATGTTTCCTGCCTATTAACCCATATTTCATTATCAATCCCTTCTCACAGAGTCGTGTGTGTATTCTGAAAGCTTACATAGCACTGTATTGAAATATAAATATCTAACATCAATTTTCAAGTAATGTAAAAATGTTAGGAGGAATATTTGAAGAAACTGATTCTCAGTCTCCTCTTATGTCCTGCTCCCTAATATCACAGTGACATTTTTATCCCTTTTCTGTTTGAAAATACTGGGAATGTGTAGCTCACTTTGAATGTTATCATCAAAAAAAGGCAGAAATCTTCACATTTTTAGAAGGGAAGCACAAGTCAAAATTTTATTTTAGTTGGGGGTTTTATGGTAATGGTAAACCCCACAAAAGTATTGAACTGAGAATACGGTTAGGGTTACTCCAATTTCAATGATCAGAGAAACTGAAAGTATCTTTCCAACACATGCTGAACAAAGAGAAAGGAGGCTGCCAAGCTGGGAAAGCGTTCAAAAGTTTAGCTTCAGGGCATCAAAACTCATGGCCTATGTATTTTCCATAAGAAATCGTATGATAAAGTTTACATAGCTCAGAAAAATGTTATTGAAGGAAATCAGGCGACCTATTAAACCTTAAGAATGGGAATACTGTGAGGAAAAGATGGTTTAGTTTTATATTGTCTTGGTCAGACTCTGAAAGATGCAATACATTAACATCCAGTTGTGGAAATAAGCAAAAGAGAAATGTGCTTTGTCTTAAAGTTGGTAACATCGTTCTGTGTTATATGTATTGATGTATAGCATATGAGTTGCAGGTCAGAGCCAGATGCACTAGGTAGTGCACAGATTAAACAAAAAAAAAGGACAATGGACTTATCCAGAAAGATGAGGTAAAAGAAGACAAGAACCGGATGAAACTATATTGCCATGAATTATTGTTTCATCATACCAGTAAACTAGCTCTTTGAAATCCTTTTGTGTAATGATTACATCTTTTTTAGTGTGAGCTGGTATGAAAGCAGGCTTCCTGAGTGTTTCTGGAAAGTCATTCCAAATTTGGGGGGAACCTTGGGTGAGTGTTCAAACAGCAACAGCTGCTGAAAGGATATAAAAAAAGAAAGTAGTACCTGGCTGAATCAGTTGATTAAGAGGGTGGTGCGTGTGTATGGACAAGAGATGGTGTGTATAGGTAGGAGAACTTAGAAATGCTGCACAGGTGTTGTGGAACATAGTGTTGGGATATCTACAGAAAGGTGCATGACATAGATATTTCTTACCTGTAATACAGTGGAATAAAAAATGTGGATTAGAAAGAATATAGACTGGAGGTGATGTAAAGTGATGTAAATAAGGAACCCGTTAAAAGATAAATGAGTCTGTTCTGGCTTGAATTAAGCAGACTGTTGTGCTGGGTGGCTTTGCTCTCTAATTTCACACTCAAGAGTGATACACTACTCTTCCACATAAGATAGGAGCCTGGCTCCACTTCAGGCTGGTCTTTTAGGACAGTTCCTAGCTTGCTTTTTAATTAAACACTTTGCTAGTGACAGGGTAAGTTATATGTGAGAACTGAATCCAATGCCTATAGTATATGAGGTTGATATCTGTTTTGAGATTTCTATTGTAGCAAAAAGTTAAAACCCCCAAAACTCCACCAGACTGAACAGTATGGAAGCCTTAACTCTAAAATAACTTTATACACTCTATGTGTTCTGTAATTGCTACTCTATTCTTATGGCACTAATGTATTGAGAACACCAGCTATTTCATTTCCCATGCTACATACACAGTCACAAGGCTCTGGGGTGACTTTATAGTTGCTTTTCAGTAACAGGAGGAAGTCTACAAGAAAGCTGGGGAGGGAATTTTTACAAGGGCTTGTAGTGATAGGATGAGAGGGAATGGATTGAAGCTTGAGGAGGGTAGATTTACAATGGATATTAGGAAAGAAACTCTTTACAGTGAGGGTGGTCAGGCACTAGAACAGGTTGCCCAGGGAGGTTGTGGATGCCCCCTTCCTGGAGGTGTTCAAGGCTAGTTTGCATAAGGCTTTGAGCAACCTGATCTAGTGGAAGGTGTCCCTGCCCATGGTGGAGGGGTTGGATCTAGATGATCTTTAAGGTCCTTTCCAACCCAAACCATTATGTGTTTCTATGTGTTTCTATGTGTAACTTGGTGTCCTGGTTTTCTTGGGACAGAACTACAAGCTGGCCATGGGCCATGGGCTGTAGGCCATTAGCATTTCCAAGTCATCCATGACAGCTGACCTGAGTTGGCTCACAAATGTAGCCCATACCATAAACATCAGACTATTATAAAAGGGGAAGTTTGATAAGGATGGGGTGTTTCTGCTCTTGCTTGAGTATATTCTGACCCTGCTCCTCTTCCTTCACCTAAGGTCTGCCTTCCTGTTTATTATGACTGCTGTACATTTGCTGAGCAGAGTATGACATTCTCTACATTAGCATTGGTATCAGTTTGGCTATTTCATTAACTCTGTTTTAATTTTAGCCTATGGGTTTCCTCTGCATTCCCTGATTCCCATTCTCCACTGGGGAGGTGTTTAGCTGTAGTTTAGCCCCAGCTATGTGTTAAATGCAGATGATTTGGTATGAGATTGCCATGTGCCATTTGAAATTAAGGAAGAAATTGTAAACCTATCATATCTTTTAGCATGAACTGGAGCAGCACCCCTTGCAATATGTTGGGAAAGCTGTGTGATGGTGTACAAGCAACTTCTATCCTTATTTTGTTGAAATAAGGCAATAATGGTAATTCCTCATGTAAACTATCAATCAACTGTATTGTAGAAAGAATGTACTAAAGACTAAGATGTTTCTGCCTACTCAGAATTTGTACTTCTACTGCCTCTATGCTACTGCACAAAAGCTTGGTTTTATGATAGGTTGAAATGAAAACAAGTTTCTAATGCCTGAAAGTACAGCTGTGACTTGAGATCTTGGATTAAATCAACAAGAACAAGCAAGTCTCAGCTTGGTAGTTACTGTTTTGGTCAGCCTTATGATATGGCACAGAACACAGGGCTGCTGGTTCACCCGAAGATTTCTTGAAGGATATAGTTCCTTTTCCTTGATGGTTCTTTTGTCTGTAGAATTTATAGTTCAGAAAGCAGCAGAGTGGGATTTTTTAGATAAAAAAATAATTCAGTCAGTGAATTCGTACAAGCAGTGTGTATTTCAGTCAACTAATGAGCAGTTAATTGGATGTAGGAAAAGATACAAAGGAAAAAGGAATGGTCAGTATGGCCAAAGAGCCAGTATAGAAGAATTTCATGGTGTAAACTGGCATCATTAGGACCACTGGTCTCTAGCTGCTTTTTTTATTCATTGACCACTTCCTTTGCCAAGTTATCCAATGCCTTTTTCCCATTGGAGAGCTCTTGGCTCTTTCTGTGCCTGTCCTGCCTTCCTCAGAACTAGCTCACATCTGTGAACTCTTCCTGGTTTATGAAGACTGAGTTAAATTACTTTTAAAATTGTATTTCAATGAGAACTCTTTTCTTTCAAGTCAGTGGTCAACAGTGATTGATGGAAAGATGCAGGAAAACATTGGCTTTTCTCAGGATATACTGTAGATGACCTTATGTCCTATGTCCTTGTTTCATTTGAGAAGAATAATTACTAATCAATATTGAAGGGTTAGGTGACACAGTAGGTTAATTTACTAGCCTTTTGCCTCTGGAGAGCTGGATTCTGGCTCAGGTCGCATGTAAAATGGGTTTGGTGGTTTCAACCTTGTCCCTTGTGAATGTCTGGCTATATCACAGAAAACAAGCTTGAATTTGATATGTGTTAGATGGCTGGCAGTTTCTGCTTAGGGAAATCTCAGGGCTGTGAACTGTGGGGATCCAAGCGTGGGCAGGATGGGCACACGCTCACATCTGCAAGAGGAAACTCAGCACAGCATTCCGACCTCTCTGACTGCAGGGGACAGGGCCCTCAACAAGAGTTAGGGGCATGATTCCCTCTGAAGCCAGGTGCTTCCATATCTTTAAAGACCTGAGTTTCTCAGCTGGACTTGGTGATCCTGAGGATCTTTTTCAACCTGAATGTTTCTGTGATTCTGTGGTTCTTTCTCCCTGTGTCTGGTGGAACCCTACAGGGACTATCTTTCAGGACTTTCCTTCATAAATTTAAGCTTTCTGTTACCTTTCATAAAAAATAACCATCCTGGCAGCTGCTTTCAGTATGCATATTGAGTGAAAATATTTTATCTATTTATAATTTGGGAAAAAAAATATAGTTTCAGTCACTTGTAAAAATTTGTACATCTATTTACCCACCAGCTCCAGACTTTCCATGCTTTCAATAAGGCTCTCGACATTTTGCGGGAGGCTACCCTGGTGCTGAGGTCATATACAAGCACAGGATCACACAGAATGTTAGGGGTTGAAAGGGACCTCTGGAGATCAAGTCCAACCTCCCTGCCAGAGCAGGACCATAGAATCTAGCACAGGTTGCACAGGAGTGCATCCAGATGGGCCTTGAAAGTCTCCAGAGAAGGAGACTCCACAACCTCTCTGGGCAGCCTGTTCCAATGCTCTGTCACCCTCACAGTAAAGTTCCCCCTCACGTTGAGGTGGAACCTCCTGTGCTGAAGTTTATATCCATGCCCTATCACAGGGTTCAACTGAGAAGAGCCTGTCCCCTCCCTCTTGACACCCTCATGTGCTTTTTAGTGTTAGGATTGATTTAACCTTCATAACCAGCTGAATTTTTTTTTTTGTTTTGTTTTTGAAGTGTAGCTTTGATACCAATCTTCAGCATAATTTTGATTTTAATATTAATTTTTTTTGTCTATAAACTGTCTGACCTTACCACTGAGAGTAAAGCTCTGTATTCTTTGCTGTTTGGAGTACTCTCCTTTTTTAGTGATCTTTCTTGTTGACTGCAGAAGGTGGGAGCAGTGAACAAATTTAGGAACTGCAGACAGAGAAGAGGCCTCTTGCATAGTGCTCAGCTGCACCTGGATTGGAGTGGAACTATAATTTGAGAATGTAAAGTACTGTAAAATATGTTGGACACAGAAAACTAAAGGAGAATTTTGATTATTTTGTCCTTATTCCCTCTCTGCTGTAGGAGGGACTCTTAATACATATTCTTCCCCACAGGACTGTAGATTGTCATGTCTAAAGGCTTCTCAAGCATCAATATGAATAATGTAGTGAGGAGTTGGAAGGGGTGAATAATTATCATAATCACTGCAGGTTTTGATAGGCATTAAAAAAGTTCAAATAATCAATGAGGAAGACCAAATGAAACTTTGAATAGTCACCCATTTAGAGACTGGTCCAGGGGAAGCCCATGGGGAAGAAAGTATATGAACATGTGAGAAGAGAAAAAAGGATGCACAGGTAATCTTAATTCTGGCACTTCATAATCTCTGAAAGAATAAATGTGCCTCTGTGTGTAATATACACACAATGCATTGTAGTTCTGACATGGCTGATGGACTGCTGTTGTGCTCGTGTGCCTAGGCTGAAATCCCAACTGGCATCTGAATTTTCTTGCTGCCTCACAGAAGTAGGCTGACTGTAGCATGCAGTAACACTACTCTTACCTATATCTGCCCTGATGGGCGCTACTAGTGGGAGCTGCTTGTGAGGGCACAATGCCCTGGAACCTGCACATTGAATTATTCTTTCCACGGGAATGAAGAGGCAACATGGGAAATAATTTCTTGAAGAGCTAAATGCCTCAGGCTTCATGCAGATATCTCAAAGGGTCTTTCTCGCTGTTACCATTTTGATTTGATCACATGCTTCATTGTTTTAAGCTTTCAAGACTTAAAAAATAAATCCTCACACCTTTCTAATTTGTAATATATACTTATTAGGCTTGCCGTGTTGTGCATGTTAATTGTGAGTTCTAACTGACTGGTTTAACAATACTTTGCAAAGTAAGCTCAACACGTAGGTCATAAGTTCGGAATGAATGAATCCCTGGATGTTTACCAAACACCAAAATTAAATTACATTCTTAATTGTTTTGCAAATACTTTGGCCTAACTAATTAAATAGGAATGACTCTCCGTGTTGCTATAGTGCAAGGAATATTAAAGTCTTTAGGACTAATTTCAAATTAGCAAACTCTACTGCTTTCATTGTACACTATATGGTCAACTAACATTTTTTTTTTTGGGAAAAAAAAAGGCAGTTCTCATACCCTTCCAAAACAGACAAACCAAATAACTAATAACATGATACAACTTCAGCTGTAAGAAATATCTCTTGAGGACAATTATTAGACTGAGTGTGTTCACTGTTACTGAATTTCCACCTATGTGCCTTGAGGCTCTTGGGGAGTGTGTCTTAATAACTTCCTAGACTAGGAAGAACATGTATGAATAAATAAATATTTACTTTGTGTTATTCCCTAAGTGAGGAGAGCACGTAAGTGGAAAGGTAATTTAAAACACAAAGTTCTCTTTTTTGCACTGAAACATGTGAAGTCTTGATTTCTTCCAGTCATGACCCTCCTCTTCATGTACTAGTTCCCTGTCTTCAAGTATGTTCTTATATCAAGTTTAACAGTTTCTTTGCTCTGGGATAATATGGGTAGGGTTGTGAACAGAGTCATGTTGAGTAAGCTAGACCATTCTGTGAAGGCCTTTGTAATGTTGGAATTGACTGAATTCAGAAGAGCTGTGTAATCTCTGTGGTCTGATACTGAGCAAATGGACTGCTGCTTCTGAATAATGTATAGCTTTTTGGTAGAAGAAGATGCTTTCATACTCCTGTGCCATGCTACAATGGATTACAATAAGAAACCAAGCATGATGTATATCCAGTGCATCCCTCTTGCAAAGGCATAATACTGAAACATCAAGAATTTTAAGGCTCTGTCTCAACTGAATCATTTGTTTCTTGAGGAGACAGGCATTTCATCCATTTGCTGTCTTCATCCAGATCTTTGCTGTCAGCGCCGTTAGTGCCTAACAGGTGTGTAGTGATCTGTGTGATGCACTGGCAAATTTAACTTCTTTTTGAAACCAAGTGAGAAAACTCTGTAAGAACGTTTGTACACACTCTGCCACTGGGATAAATACAGCCTGTGTAGGACAGGAAAATAGCTTTGAGTCCAGCCTGGGTCATTTTCAGACTCATTCTACAAGGCAAATTAAAAATGCAGAAGATTAAGGAAGAAAAATAAAGCGTTTTGCACTGGTCTCAGAGATAATTATTAAAATATTCATCCTGAACCATCATTAAGCTATGCTGGGAAAATGTTGTGACCCTTTTCACCTCTCTGCTAGATTTCAGAATTGGTTGTGTGTAAAGCATCTGATGACATCAACCATTAAAGTAGAAAATGGTTCTACAGCCCTCTGAACCAGAAAAAAAAACCCAAAACCAAAACCAGTTTGCTAAAATCTTCTCCCAAGCTGCCAGGGATTGATTCTGCACTAGTTAGCTATTCCAGTGAGTGGCTGGGACATTGGTACAGGAAGGTGGGCTGCTGTGTCATGTTTTCTAGTTAATTCATCTATTTTTTCTTTTTATGAGGCCTGGTTGAACACTCCTGAGAATCTACATAAAATTCTTGGAAATTAAATGACCACAGAGGCCTAGATAGTTACACAAGGAAGCAAGAAAGCAGCATGTGTTTGTGTGTGTATATACAGATACATACACACACACACACACATATATATATATATATATATAATTTGTAAAGTAAAAATACCTGAATATGTCTGAAATTCCACCAGGGATTAAAGTTTGGGAAGTTACTTCCCCTTTACCTCAGAATATAATAATCCTCACAATAATGTCTTTTCAGAAAGGCAAAAAAAAATCCCCTCAAAACCAAGTGAAGGCAACAAGTGTCTTTCAAAGTCAATTTTTCAAACTCTAAGAACAACATTTTTGCCTAAGGAATGAGGTATTTGTTCATTCATAGATCAGAGGTAATTGTGCTTGTAAGAATGTGTATGCTGAAATACTCTGACACGCACGTATTCAACGTGCTAATTGTGAAGGGCTGAATAAAACTTAAACAAAACTACCATTTTTTAAATGATATATAAAAGAATGGGTTTTGCTGTGATGAAATTCCTTAAGGATAAGTGATGAAACTAATCTCTTGGAAGAGGAATGTAGCAGAAAAACAACCCCAAAACACAAAATACTGTTGAACTAGAAGTACACTGTTAAGCATATTTTGTATTTTGATGAAAGTAAATCAAATCTCATTTCAGAGAGCTGGTGCCTCTCAACTGATTTTATATAGAAAATGAGGAAGGGTTTGTTTACTTGGTATAATTCCCTTCACTGAAGAGACTACATTTTGTGTGTGGGGTTTTTTTTTGTTTAGTTTTGTTTTGTTTTTGAATATTTACTTCCTGCTTCTACTAGAAGCTCTCAAGCAGAGAGATTTCTCAAGTGATAGCTAAATAAATCCCATATTCAGTCCTGCTGAGAATCTTCATTATAAACAAAAATGTGTGGTTTATTGGTGTCAGTTGGGAAAGAGGCTCATTGCTCACTGTGTTGCTCATTGTGTTTCTTTTACCACAGCTCTTACTTTTACTGTGCAACTGTAAGTGAAAGCCAATTACTTGATGGGGTGCTGAGAGGTTACGTCTCATGTGAAACAACAGTTTTAGTGCTTTGTATTATATATTTTTTTGGTGGCAGAGCCCCATCTTGTTTTTCACTCACCGTAGTATGGCATGAACTTTTCTGTAAGAAGGTTCTTTATAGAGAGCTTGGGATCAAACAGCTTAAAAAATATCTGTTGCACTAAGTGAATGCACTATTATAAGGGAACTACATCTGATTTATGTCACATCTTCTGAAACAGTGTTTGTCAGTAATTTTGGGCAGTGGTTACCTTACTTCTGTCCAGAATGAAACCTGATATGAACCTGAAGAGAGTTCATATTTCAAAACTCAGAACAAAAAGTTCTAACTTCTATTATTATCTACAAAAATGGTAGAGTTCCTCAAAGAGATACAAGAGGACAAACAATTATGAAGTCCAGTCATATTAAATGTGAGAAGTAAAACAGAGCCCTGATTTAGGTCTGTCTGCCCTGTAAACAGACAGGCAACACTGAAAATTAGAGATTGCAGCCTTTTTCCCCTAGGTGCTGTTTATCTCTACATTTCCCTTTATTGACAAGATAAACATCTACAGTACTTAGAAGTGAGACATATACAGCACTTAGAAGTAAAGCCTCAGTTTTGTTGGGTAATCTGAGAGTTCCAAAGCTCATACCAGAAGAAACTCAGAGGAATAATATTTTTAGTGATTTTGTTTTTTGTTTTTTCTTCCAAGAACAGAATATTCCATGAGGCATACAATGACAGGAATTACTGCACACAGTTTTTGAGAAGGATGGTGATTTAAAATACTAAAACTGGCTAACCATTTTAAATAGTGTATTCTAATTGCAACAGCCTCTTTGTAGCGGGCTTTACTAAGAGATAATTGACCTCTGCATTGGTCAAGCACTCTCACATTTGGCTTGGAAAGCATAATTCACATCATAGCCAATTACCTTGTGATATAGCCTTTGAAGAACCCCTCAACTACTGGCTTAGCTTTGTCATTTCATTCCCTTTCTTTTTCTTTTCTTTCCTTCCTGGCTAAAATATTTGAGCTGCTTTATTTGTCAGATGGCATCTTTGTTCTCTTCCACCTATCCTCTACTTGTAGAAATCCAAAGAGCAGAAAATAACTGACTGAAAACAACTCCACTGTTTCAGTGTATAAATCTAAACAATGATTTACAGTGACACAGAAAATAACTCTCTGTTAAATATTGTTTTTTACTTAGCTTTGTATATAAAGCCTTTCAAACTAGATGCTGAACTGTGTGTGGTAAGAGAACCTGATAAAAGAGATTCTGTGTTTCTTACTGCTATAGAATAGTTTGTTGTTGTCAAGTGCTTTTACTGTGATTTAAGCAAAGCCATTTTATTACTCATGGTTCCTTAACTGCTTCTTTCAAACCTGTTATACTGACCATCATGTTGGCACCTGGTATTTTTTACATAAATTAAAACAGCATATTAAGAAAATATGACTCCTTTGGGAATAAAAGTCTCAGTAACTGTGCCTCTGTCTCTGTTATTAACAATAGCCTAGAGGTCAACTAAAATCAGGGGATTAATAGATCTAGGAAAGTCTTGATGACTGCCAGAGCCTAGTTCCCTACTGAAAAACCTTAAATATTGGATCAGGGTGACCACAAGTCAAGGAATGTTTGCAAGACTCATCCTTGGTTGGGATAAACTAAGAGATGACTTCTCTGGTAAATGAAGCTCAGTCTTACCCCAATAACTCACAAACGAAACCCTAATCCACCTTCACAGCTTGCCTCCTGATGACACTATCTTGTCTAGGATGACTCTAGTTGCTCCAGTGGTCACCACTGTCCTTGTCAAGCAGAAACCAAGGAAATGCTAACACCAGGCAATACTGTGTACTGAATTTTCTGGATGCTGAAAGACTTATGACTCATGAGTTCTTTCCAGGAATGCATTGGTAATGTTCTGTGACTGAATACACTTGCTAAGTCTTTAATTTGCTTAATATCTATGACAAGATAGTTATTAGAGGCTTGAATTTAAAAGGTGGTGTAATATATATTGTATATACTGTATTTATATTAAACCAATCCCATGCTTCAGGAATTCAAATGATTACTTTGGGGGGCTAGAAAGACTTTCCTTTTTCGCCTTCCTCTGGGCAATGGAGACAGCCAGGCAGAGATGGATGCAGTATTTTAAGTGTTGTTAAATTCACGCATGCCTGGTTTGTATATATTGCTCATGCATTTAGTATTACACTAATGATCAGATCTGGGGTGAAGAAACTATTTTTCTGATTCTGAGACTGACCACCTAAATGGTAATTATCTGTTCTTAACCTTTTCCTGTACCATGGAACATCACCTGTTTCCCAGCATCTTGCAACAATTTTTCTTGAAAAACCCTTTGTTTCCAGATATTGGTAAGAACCTTGATCTCTCTTTTGTGGCACAATATATTTATGTATCTTAGCTTTCTATGAAAGGACTGACTATAGGTACCATAGGCATTGCCTGGGGTATAGATAATCTGTGGAACAGACCAGATAGTAGATAAAAAACCATCTGTAGTACAGTTTCCTATGATTGCAGTTTTAGACACCTGGTGCATGTAACTCCATCAGTGCTGTTTTGTTGTTTCAAACAATCACATCAGAGATGGAATGGAACTGAACTTGATATCTGGCACAAGTTTTCCAGCCCAAATATTTTCTTTAGTTCTGTAGAAAGAACCAGACAAAGAATGGGAAGATGAGAGTAATGAGTATGGAAATCCAGTGGCTGGTTGGCTGAGTGCAGCAGTGTTTGGAATGGACACTGGGTACAGCCTGTTATATGCAAAGCACATTGGCTAGAGAGGTATGGAAAGTTTTGTTTGCCTCCATTTCTATTTTGCACTGAAAAAAAAAACAATCATGGTTGCTTCTAGGTTACACATACTGCTTGTTCCCAGATCTGATGCCTCATGTATTTTTTCTTTTCTTCACCTAAAGCTAATAGTAGTGTAAGTGTGGGAAACTGTAGATATGTTTCTGATTTAAACAGAGTACAATGTGAACCTATCAGATTAATAGTTATAATGAAACCTGCATGCATTTCTCTTGGCAGTCATTTCAATCACTTTGTTGTAAGCAATCCAACTTTCCTGTGTTTCCTCAGTCAAGCATATTTCCAGAGATTTCAGACTTTCCAAGTGCGTTGTCAAGTGCTGATAAATTTTTATGAGCTTCAGCTAATGGGTGACAGCCACCATAGATATCAAAAATTATAGGAGAGCACTTACTGTCTGCTAGTCCTCCTTTGGAGTACATCTGCTTTAAGTGTCAAATCACGACAGGTATAATCTTTACCTTTTTCCTCTCTGCTGTTGAAGTAATAACTACAATCCTCCTCAGAAAACCCAAACAAGGTTTAATTAGACTTGTAGACATTTCATCAAAGTTAATTTCTAATATCACAAAATCCAGGAAATCGGTGACTCTTTTGGATGCTAGGACACTGTATCTTTGCTAACCCATTCCTTCCTCAGGGCATGTGGCAGTGAAACTACCTAGGAGGAGGCTTTAGCTGACCTATACCATTCTTAAGTGACTATCTCCTGTGCTGAGCTGGGACACATCACAAAGATCATACCAGTCATGACAGGATTGGCCTATCTGCTGAGGCCAAAATTAATTTTACCTCCCTTTAGGCAACTGAGATCCTTAATCTGGAAACAGGGAGCCCTTGCTATACATAATCAAGGGAAAAAAAGGGATTTCAACAGCTAAGATGTCAATTTTTACTGTAATATGCTTTTAAATGAGGAGAAAAAGCTATGCATTTCTTAGGTATTGAAAAAAGTGGACATGGGAAAAGCAGAATACAATGACAGCATCTATTTTAATTATTTTGTTATGTACTTAGCTATAAACTGTTAAGTGCCCCTGAGGAAAATAGCTATTTACAATATTTTTCATCCTGACACTTTTTTTTTTTTGTCAAAATGGTGAAATTAAAGTAGAGAAATTCTACAATGGCTTGCCTAAATATATAGCAGAGTGAAGTGTCCTGTTTTTCAGTCTAGTGGGCCATCTAACAGATTGCATCATATTAAAAGTTTGCAAAATGCATCAGTAAAACTTTTGGAGCAATAGTTCAAAATGATTGATCTAAATATGCTTTAGACATTCTGTGTGGGTAGCCCAGCAGTAATGATCTAATATAGGTAATGGGAGGAGGAGAGGAACAGGAATGCCTAGATTCGGTAAGATCTTCAACAGAGTGGCCGCCTTGGGGCTCAGTTGGTGGACATCCTTGCACTCACAAAAGAGAAGAAATGGAAGCTCTATAAATAAAATCTAAACAAGGGTTACTTGAGCTGGAGGGAAGGAAGATATCTTAGTGAAGCATGGAAAGAAGAAACAGAACAGAGGGGATAAACAGAGATGGTGAACTGGAGTAACTAAGGTTTTAGGGTGGGGAGGGTGGTGGTGTTGGAAGGGGGTAACTAGCTAATAGTGGCAGAAGCAGTTTCTGCATAGAAATGTATGGCTTGTTTCTATGGCATAAGTCACAGCACAGTTAAAAGATCCACTAACACTCCTTCCAAGAAGTGGATTCTGCACCAACTAAAGGTTTTGTAGCAGCCCTTGATGTAGTCTGCACTTCTGAGTACTGTTCATTTAATTTTTGACATATTTAGTTAGAGTATAATGAGAATGCAAAGAAAAGAAAACATCATTATATGTAACACAGATGCACCAGAATTTATTTTTACATTCCTCTGAGTTATCAGATTTATACTACAGCACCATCTGCAATCCCTGGCAGAGCTGAGGCATTCTACAGATATATAAGAAATGACAGGTACCCTATGACAAACAGCTTACTGCCTAGCACACTGAGTGAGCTGATGAAAGAAAGAAGGTAGAGTGTGTGAGTGAGCAGGCTGAGATAGTGAGGGAGGTAACAAAAAATAGAAAATAAAATTTGTGTAGGCATGCAAGTCATCTAGGAACCAAACTCAGGAGTTAGCAGGTTTCAAAAATGGATGGTGCATCATTGCTCTCCAGCAGATCTTAGTTTCTCAAATGCCACACTATCTCCAACTTGACGTGTTTGCTCTCATACAGGTTCACACTCTGCATACAAAAGGAAGTGCAAAAGGTTCTGGGAAAGCAGGGAAAGACATGAGAAAGAACAAGTTCAGCTTTATGTCTGTACTTTACTTACACCATTGTGTATGAAAACCTGCTATCTACCTGAGGGGCTATCTTGGCCTCTCAGTTTAAGAAAGATGTTGAGTTGATTGAACATGTCCAGAGAAGGGCAAAAAAGCTGGTGAGGTGTTTGGAGCACAAGCCCTATGAGGAGCAGCTGAGGGAACTGGGGGTGCTTACCCTGGAGAACCGGAGGCTCAGGGGAGACCTTATTACTGTCTACAACTACCTGAAGGGTGGTTGTAGCTAGGAGGTGGTTGGTCTCTTCTCCCAGGCAACCTGTGACAGAACAAGAGCACAGAGTCTCAAGCTGTGCCAGGGGAGATTTAGGCTGGATGATAGGAAGAAATTCTTCACAGAAAGAGTGATTTGCCATTGGAAAGGGCTGGCCAGGGAGATGGTGGAGTCACCATCACTGGAAGTGTTTAAGAAGAGACTGGATGAGGCACTTAGTGCCATGGTTTAATTGATTAGATGGTGTTGGGTGATAGGTTAGACTTGATGATCTCAGAGGTCTTTTCCAACTTGGTTAATTCTGTACTAAGACAGTGGATTGACTTATACTCTCAGGGTTTCAAAGCATTTTTAATAAAGCATTAATATAGTAAATTACTAAGTTGTCTAAGTAACATAAACTACAACTTTGACTTAACCAAAATGGACAGTCTCAAGGTCTCACTAGGCTATTTATTTCTTCTGAACCTTCATTTACATTGCAAGATAAGCCTAGGATATAGCTTGCCTGAAAAAAAGACTCATTGATAGATAGAGACTTATAGACACCACAGTAGGATGGAAACAATGAATTGAATGCATAACACAACAGTGAAGGCACTGCAAGATCTTTGTGTCTTGCACTTTGTTTATTTATTTTTATAACAGAAGCTTTCCCTTCTCTAGCAGTGTAGCAGGCTACACTGAATATTTTCTTCTGGAGACTACACTGAATACCTTTTCTTCAGTTCAAGAGGACTTTCACTTTGCTCTAATTATGATATTTCATGTCCACTTACTGAAATAACTTTATTGATGGTATAACCTTGGTGCATGACACATGAAGTCAAAATAATTGATGACTAACTATGAGATAAAAAGAAATAAAGGCCATGATTGTAAAAAAAGGCATCAATCAAGGAAGGCTATCTGTACTGTTAAGTAATGTGTTTGTATCAGCCTTAACTTCATTTTTTTCCTTCAGGATGTCTAAAAGCAAAGAATTATTTGGCTGTGTTTGTATATACATTCAAACAGAACCACCAGTTCTAGAAGTGTAGGCTTTACTGCTGATGGAAAACCTTGAAGACTGATGTACTTTTTGGCATTTTTCCCACAGTGACAAACTGTCCTGCATTCAGTGATTTATTATTCCAGGTGATGAACTCTTGCCAAAATTTTCATGCTCAAACAGCTAAAGCTAGATATTTAGAGGAAAGGTCCCTAAATTGTTTACATGTAGCTCATATTCCTGACAACAAATGAGATAAATTCAGGAGTATTGTACATGTGAAGCAGCTTTGAAAATAATTTTATAAGGTCATTTATATGACAGAGTGTGGTTGCTTAAATTTGAAAATTGTGCTTGCAGATTTCACCTGAGGAAGCAAAACTCATAAAAGATATACACAGGGAGTACAAGTGCATATTTAAATGTTTGAATAAGCTGGAGAGTGATACAGCAAGGAAAAAAAAAATATAGGTGGTAAATGATTTATCATATTCTAGGTAGCACATTTTTTTAGAGTTCATTTCCTCCCCAATGTGAAATCTACAAAAAGAATCTTCATGGAAGTTGTGTGGGAGTGTGGGGTTTCGTTAACATATTACAATTACCCGGCGGCCGTTCCTTGCTGTTAATCACAACACCACAGCAACTTCTAAAAATATGAAAACACAAAAGGGTAACTGTTATGAACAGATTGTTTTTTCCCATCTCCGTAAAAAAACCCACAAGTGTAAGGCAACAGCCCAAACTGGTCGTCCTAAGCAGGCTTTAATTTGTATCTACATTGCATTCTTCTCACTTCTATAATCTCAGTGTCTGCAACTAAACAGCACTGTTTGGGCAGCCTATTGCCTAGTTGGAGATGTCAGAAGCAATTACTTTCACAGATTTAAGATTTTATCATACAAACTCTTTTTAGTTTCCCAGTGGATAGCATGAGTGAGGCCATTTGTTAAACATTTCATCATATCTTATCAATTGCCCAGAGTTTACATCTCACCACAGATTATATCTCACTTTGCATGTGAACAACAAGTGAAGGAAAAACCTTAACAAAATGAAGCTGTCTCTGCTTGGTATTTGAGTGGCTTTCTTTAAACCTGATTGCATGCTCCAGTCAGGTAAGGCAAGGAGAAAAGATGGAATGTGTGATGTTGAGCAGTGCTTAAAACATTCATAGTTGACACAGCTCCTTTAATGGGAAAGACTTCAAATCTGTACTCAAGGTAATTTCTGGTCAGCTTTTAATGCAGAGAACTGCAATAAGGCTTGTTTCATGTGCAGATGGTGGGGACCACAGTTTTTGAGTGTTTAGGTTACAGATTTGGAAGAAGAGCTCACTAAGAAAAACTGGTCTCCACTATGGCTTCAACAGAAGTTTTTTTATTAAGATATTAATTTAGATGTGAAGATTACTGAAAGGCTTACTAAAAAGTTGGGAAAACTACTTATGCCATCTTATCCAATGTCACTCTTTCATTCCATATTTTCCTGTAGAAAAGTTTCTGACTAGGTACAGAAAGCAGCAGCTTCTGTTCCCTCTTTAGCCCTCCTCATTAATTTCAAGGGGGAATACCTAATAATCTCTGTCAGGGCTAACAAGCTTGTCATGTGTAAACTAATAGGTTAAAATTAGTGTTTTCCTTGTAAACTGGAGCTTTTTTCCTAATTGTCTGTAATAATTCTCTTGTACATATTGTATTGTCTTTGAACAGCAGGATGGACTATGTGGCTTATTAAGATTTCTTCCATCTTCTATATTCAAATTTTCTGTTTATATAAAGAAGAATATAACTTTTCTTATTTGCCTACAGGTCTGGAAAATTATAATTCATTAAACATCTTCAAAAATTTGGTTAGCACCTCATTTTTAGCATACATGTTTTCCTCCAATTATAGTACTATTTGTGCATTTTGTCTGACAGTAATATCACACGTTTAGATGTGTTCAGAAGACCTCTTGTTCACACATTATCCATGAGCAGAGATATTTTCTTTGATAAGCTGTTTCACGTGAACAAATTTCAGTCTTAGTCTGAAAGGGAGGATTGGCAACTTTAGTATTCTTTGAATAGTATTTAGTGGCAGTGGATATCTAAGCTTTTGATTTTCTTTGTTCTTTCTTTTCTATTTTATGGCTGAGGGCCTAATCTGCATATTTGTGATTTAAACTGTAATAAGTGTTGTTTAAGTATGGCTAACAAATGGGTGATTAATTATTAACTAACAATCCCATTGCCTGAAAGCCTAGTACTTGGCACTCCAACTATTGTTTTTTGTTAAATTTATTCTTATCTGATAAATCTGACCCAATGTCATCACACTTAAGAAAGCACTGAAAGACCTGAAGCGGAAAGTGAGCCTGTACTTGAACAAAAACATACTTATGCTAAAGTCATTTGTTTAAAAAACATTTAAACTTATGAGTTCAGTCATAATAAACCAATGTCCTTCAGAAAGTCCTTGAGTTCCCCACAGTTACAGAGTAGATTCTGATTTTGCAGATACATCTGCTTAAAGGAACATTAATGTTAAGCAACATTCAGTGGGTGTCAGAGGCCTTCTCAGATGCTTGTTGAAGGTTTTTACCATCCTTCTCTTTCAAGTACAAGTTACAATGTGTGAGAAAATGTGTTATTTCATCATTTGATAGCATCCCCCAAAATTCAGGCTGTACCTCCTCAAAATCTCTGTCCACCTCACTTTAAAAGTGAAAACATGGATCTTATCACCTCAAATCTTGCTAATTCCATCTTTCTCTGGATTTAAACATCTTTCCCTCACCTACCCCCCCGACTACCTTTAATTTAGAGCCAAGGAATCACTGCAGGCCAATTATGGGGAGATGACCTCTATCCAGACAAAATGTGAAGGTGTCTCCTGGTGCAGCAACATGTAGAGCCCAGCTGAAGGTCATTTATGGTTTTTCCCAAAGTATAGACAGATCTCTGGCTTTGAGTTAGTAGAAGTAGTATGAGTAATAGTTAACATGGAAGAGGAAGAGAGGAAAAGAAAGGGCTAGCTATTGCTGTGGGGAGTAGGTGAGGCTGCCACTCAAGACAGGATAGAACACTCACAAGCATATCCCTCTGTCTGAGAATATTCTCCAGTAAAGAATGGCCTAGGGCCATGAACAGAGAAGAAATGCTAGTACTTATCTGGATCCCATCCATGCAACAAAACCTTTTCTTTAAAGGTCCCTTACACAGGACACATTACCTCAGTTTGTGTTAGATTCAGGGGGTTTCAGTGTTGATCTTTGTTTATGGTGTCACTATCTTATATAAATATCTAGCAGGAAAGGTTTCACTCCCTGCTGTTATTCTTAAAAAGAAAAAATGTTAGCAAAAGGGGATGAAGAGTTCCATGTATGCACAAATTTATTTGCTAACCAAACCCCAGCAGAATTACTGCCCTAAGCTGTCATGATAAATCAAGCCTTTTGCTTTCGCTGATGTTTTCTATTATACTGATCATATATATGAGAAGGAGCCATGGGTGGTTCGCTGAGGATTCTCTACAGGCAGAAATTACTCATCGACCACCCTAAAGAATTAAAGTAATTCTCTTCTATTCGTCCTATTAGATTTGCATATGTTGCAGAGCTAACCAACTTTAGTATAAAGAGCAATAATAAATAATTCCCTTTCCTTCAACAAAACAACTTAATTTAATTTGACCAGCCACAGGAAAAAAAAATTAAAAAGGGAAGAAAAAAACCTCAAATAATTGCTTCAAGCAAAACATCACTCTTCTGCCAAACTGAGTTTCCCAAACTGTCATAGACTGAAAGCCAAAGTTAACACTGCCTTCTCAGTTACATAATGGCAAAGCAGGGAGTCCAGGTTGCAGACAAGTCCTCCAGAATAAGGAGCAACTTCTCACCTCACTAGTCCACACCGCTGCACAACACATGCAATATTAAAATGGCAAGTGAGATAAGGCATTCCTCTTGTTCTAATTTCATTTTGACCTTTTCTGAGTTGCATAATATAAGAGTAATTGTATAATCAGTCTCATTTCTTCTGTGCTCTCCCTTGAAACCCAACCCTCAGTGATTCTCACCCTCTTGTAAAAATTACTGAAAGCTCATGTTCCAAATGTTTTTGTCTTTAAGGAGACATTTTAAACCACACACCTATCAGCTCTATCTCCTTATTTCATTTTCAACAGGTTCATGCCTTATTTGATGTAATACACCTCTTCTGTGATGGATTTGTGTTACTTAAATTGACTTTTTTTCTGAGCTCTACAAATACAATATGCAAAATTTATGGAAATATATCAAAGATTGCTGAACTTCTAAAAAAAGCTTCCTGATTAGCAGGTTACGGGTTCAGATGAATGTTCTGTTTCTACAGATGTTCTGTTTCCTTCAATATCTTTTAGTTGCATTTGTGACAAGTTATGATATAATAACTATCCACATGTATCGTGATTAGTCAAGTTGAGTGCAACAAAACAGCAGGTTTTGTTTTGTTTTGTTTTGTTTTGTTTTGTTTGTTTCCTGTAAGGCCCTTTGCTTTGAAATCTATGCCTTTAATATTTGTGCTGTATCTTTGGCCATGGCTCTTCTATAATTATCTCAGACATTTTAGATAGCCATTTGAGAGAGAGGCTGTTACCAACAGGAATATTTTCAAGGACATTTCTAAAAAAAATAATGAAACAGGACTTCTTAGGTGCTTTGATGTCCTTTGTTTTTCAAACATTTGCACTGACATATTTTCCTATATAATTATCACAATCACAAACAAGATCTGATCAAAGCATCCTGCTGCACATAAAGGTTGAAACTTTTAACGTTTCATTTTTGGTTTCAGAGACTTAATGCTTGTGATTTTAAAAGTACTTGGGGAAACCATAGTTGGCAGGTGTATATATATTTGAGTGTCTGATACAGTCAATTTGTTGTGGTTTTATGTGCAGAGCAGCTACTGAATCTAGCTTCCAAGTTAAATTTACTTCACTGTGGTCTAAATATCAAAAATACAAAGTACTACTATAATTTATAATAATGTATTATGTTAAATCTATAAGAAGAAAAACTGTATCACAGGTAAAGACTGATCATTTATTCTGCACTATTCCACACTAAAAGTAGATGTCATACTTGATTGACATGGATCCTCTTGCATGCAGAAGTAGGAAAACATGATTCATAAAAGTGGTGCTGAACTCTGTGATCAGGTACCACATGTACTTCATTCTTGTACCAGGAAGGGCTGCACACTGCAGTTTTTGACACAAGTCACCACTGTGCAGTGTGCTTGCTGTTCTTACTGGTTCCTGCTCCCAGTTGACCTCAGACTAGCAGGAGTCATCAGAGCCAGAGATCAGAGCACTCCTGTCTTTCTTGGATGTTTCTTATTTTTGCACAAGGCTGTGGGATGAATGACTGCTTTCCTGGTAGCAGCTGGCTGTAGGTCTACGTCTTTCTCAGAAGCATGTTTTCTTCCCAGGCCTGCCTCACAGGCCTGAGGCTAGGTGCAAGTCCCTGACATGGTAGAAGAACTGCAGGATCCTATTCCTCAGCAAAGCTGAAGGCTGCAACTGCCAGAGTAATTCACTTGGCTCTTGTAGCTGCAGACAAAGAGGAGGGTGGACTGATGAACTATTTTGATAGGCTTCAGATGCTTCATGGGCCAGGAGTTGAACATATCAGGAGTTCAGGAAAGAGCGTCTTCTTGTCAGCATGCCTGTAGCACTCACTCAGCAGCCATTTAACAGTTATCTGTTTCCAAAACTATCATAATTTATGAAAACTACATGAATGGGAACACAGACCCTTTGCTTAGGCTGTGCTCTGATAGTGTAGGATTACTAATAGGATACTACTCTTATTGGGTGGCCTATACATGTCATCTTGTGTTATTGGTATTGCTACTGCTCTTCCTGTTATCAAAGTTGTTTCACTACTTTCTCCACTCTTCAATTAGTTGGACTTTATTAATCTTCATCTAAACTTCACTAGATGATGCCAGAGGTCTTTTTCCACTGAAATAATTCTGTGATCTCTCTTTTGCTTCCAACCTTGCTGTTAATATCTTTCATAAACTGCACAGAGCGACAAACCTGTCATTTATATTTGTGCCCATATACATTATTACCCTTCCCTCCTATTAACTGCATTCTTTGCATGAAATGTAATTTAGCTGCTGCAACTGTACTAATTTTTATTGCTTAAAATAAATATATTGAGGTCTGTAAAGTTGTCAGGTATTCAAGGAAAGTGCTTTCACTTATGCTTGTTGCTGACGTTTGCAGTACTCTTTAAAAGGCCTGGACTATTGTTAACACTTTTCTGCAGAATAAGATGACCTAAGAGACTATTTCAGTTTCTGATTCCTATAATTAACGTCTCTGGTAACACTGAGGTAGAACTTCAAGCTACCATTGCATTTTCCAGAAGGAACAGGAGATAACCTGAATGTCTTCAATTATGCAACAGTCATAGCATCAGGATAAGCCAGTGCTAAGGTCTGTGTGGTAGTTGCCACTACCCAAGCAGATTAACTTAACGTTCTAGTGGGGTGATGTTTAAGAAAGCATGTTTAAAGGAACAACTTTCAAGGTGTATTGAGACCATGCAGCTTTCATGGAACTATGGAGATGCTCTAAGTAAAGTACAGGATCAAGGTGTCATGTTCAATGTGAGTGGCATGAGTAGGGTTTACAGCAACATTTTTATGGAGCAGATATTTGGGATATAGGACCTATATCAATTCTGTATTTGTGCAGTGAAGGCCGAGGTTCTTCAGTGTCATCAAACAAACAAATAATTAAGAAGTAATGTATTTTGATTTTTCCCTAGAAAATTGTTGTGTGAAGATGAACTTAAATGCATTATTTAAAACAACACTTGAAATGTAAAGAGAATTTGAATTGGCAACATACAGATTCCTGTCAATACCTTCTGAATAATAGGCTTAATTAGCAAGTATGGCATTGATGTAGTTTTCACACATTTTTCTTAGAGCATATGCTCAGATTGGCTTTCTAGTATCTACTCCTACCTCTTTGCACTTGGAAGCTTTGCTGTTACCTCTTACTCCTGTGCAAATGTCTACCATTTCTATCTCTAATGGTTATAGAAAAGATCTGGGACATAACTAGAGTGCTGTGTTCTATTACTTCAAGTGATGTGACTGATGATGTGGGGAAAAAGTCCAAGAAAATCCTCAAATAATGTAGTAGTTGAGTGGGCCTCCCTGTTTCTGTCTTGAACATAGAGCATACAGTGTAAACTAATTTTTTCTCCATTTTTCTTTCTATGTCTAGGTTGAGTCGTGCTGGGAATGTGGCTCCACAGCATGTTTTCATGCTTTGGGGATGTAGCAATCTGCATACTTCAAGAATTTAGAAAATAGTTTTTCAATGTTGGGGAAAAAGGCAAATATAAAAAAGTGAGGAAAGAAGTGGTATGTTCTGAATAGACATCTAAATGATATATAGAGTGGATTACTGTATTGGATGCTTAAGAGTGACAAAGTAGAGAAATATTTCTCACTGCCCTCTTGTATGTGGGGCAGTGTAATCCATCAACTACTTTGATAGGCTTCACCTTTTTTTGTGACTGCCATGTAATGATCTCATGAGTTGGATCAATTTAGGCATTCCAAACGAATGTCCTTTAAAATGCCCAAATGATGCGTATGAAGAAATGATTGTTATGTTTTTGTGTCTAGGGATCAATGCATTTTTCTTCATTTGTGTTATGCTGTGGCACTGCTGCAGCTTCTGGAGTTGTGTTTCACTAGGACTTGCTGTTGATTTATTTTTAATTTGATCTTAATAAGCTCTGTGCTTCTATCCCCTTTCTTTTTGTAATTTTATTTACTTAAGTATCAACACAGTTCCTCAGTAAGAGGCTTGGAAAGAGAAAGCTCACATTGTCTGGCTTCAGTAACCATCAGCTGTATTACCACATGCACATCTATCAAGATTAGCTACTTTTCCAGTACATAAAATCCATTTAGGTAACAAGAAAATCAAATAAACACCACTGTGTTTTCTTAAAATCTCTAGTGTCCATGCTTTTCTTTGGCCACATAAAAATGATTTCTGTGAATTGAACAGCATAAAGTTTAGCTGTTATGGTAAAGTCTCTTGTGAACCCAAATAAAAAAAAATGGACCTGTCAGTATCCTATCTGAAAAGGGAAAATAGGTGAGGTTGCCTTTTGTCTGAACAATGGGAATTGAAGTAAATGCTTTATTTCAATATAATTTCACATCAATATAATTTTACATCTGACACATAGATGGTTGCCTGGCTCTCTCACCAGTGAAAACACATCATTCTCCTCTGGTTCAGTTGTCCTTCAGCAGGGGTGTGGAGTGGTATCCTGTTCAAGTCACGGCCACCACTCGTTTATATGTTCCTCCAAAGGGTGCTGGGTGTCAAAGATACCCTCAGGAGGTGCTTCAGTGATCCAAACCCACGAATTTAGCACAAAATACACTTATTCTGTAATTTGAACATGCTTTAGCAGGGATGTTGGACTAGGTTTCCAGAGGTCCCTTCCAACACCTACCACTCCATAATTCTGTGAAATTCAGAGCAAAGGACAAACTTGCATGCGGGAATTCTGGGAGCTGTGTCAGACCTGTGAGTGGAGACTATAAAAGTTCACCTGGCTTGTGACGGGCATGGTATCCAGGTCCCACATTTGGGAGAGCTGCAGAACTGAATTGAGGTGAGCATAAAGGCCAGGGCCACGGCTGAGAATAAGCACCTTTGCAGAGGAGTTATGTACAGTAATGTCATCATATGGTCTCATTTCAGTGATGAGTTTTGGCTGGAGTGGCTTGCTTCCTTCTCAGAGACCTTGCACTCTGTAGGGTGACCACAGGGCAAGGCACTACAGGTACAGCTGAGTAGGGCATCCTGTTTCTTACTCAGGCCCTTGCACCTGGCAAATATTGACAGAAGGGCTGTCATCTTTATAAGGGCATCATTCTTTCCCCATCCCAATTTCTCTTTCTCCTTTTCTTCATTAACCCTTCCTGTGCCCAGGATCCCGCCAGTTTGTGCTTCCAGCAGGACAACTTGCTCAGGGTTCTGAAGCCCTTCATACCATAGCAACCAACTATGCTAGTGGGAAGTTTTCTGTTCCCATCCAGTTTTCAGAGGACAGCCCTAGGGAAGATTGCAATGATTCTCCAATAAACAAGAGGAGAATGTTACTGCTTCTTATGTTTTATTTATTTCAGGCATATTCATACCCTCTATGCGAAAAGTTCCTTATAAAGTATGAAGACAGACATTTCAGAGAGAAAAACTGGTGCCAAGACAGGCTTTTAAGGCTAAAGAATACTATGCAGGATTTATTTTAGGGCGGTTTCTGATTAACTGCTCATCACTATTATGTCTGGATCACAGCACTGGTGGTTTTGTATAGTCAGCTGTTTGGATAGTATGCTCATTATCCAAAGGTAAAAGAAACGAAGGAAAAAAGGACTGAAGAATTTCCTTTTTTGCACTTTCTTTTTGGCTCTGGCTGATTATATTTCTTTATCACATATAGATCCTTTCTAACATTAACAAGGGTTTCTGAGTGGGTTTCCTATTAACAGCAGCAGAAGTGGACCCCATTTTTAACTATTTCCTTAGATTTATGGGTATGAGAGCTCAAGAAGACAGAGTATGAATATATGGATTTTTTTTTGTGTGTTTGTGTGCTGCTCTTTTAATAATTTGATCCATAAATAAATAACATTTGATTGATCTAGTCTTCCTTTCTCAATTCACCAGTATCCTTCCTCTTCATTTCCCAGTAGAAGTCAATGACATTCACTTTGGCATGTTATTTTTCTGGGTGGTATTTCTATATGGGAACCAGCATATGTGAGTGTGCGTGGGGAGGGGAATAACAGTCACCAAAACTGGAAAATGCTCCTGGAGCCCACAGAGCAGACATAGGTTATGTCAATATCATGCCATGGGTCACAGTTTAAGGCATTTCCCAGAAAACAGTCTGAAATTGTTCTATTCAGGTCAGCTCCAGTGCTGAGGGGAGAGCCATGGGAGGGGATTATTTGGTACTTTCAGTACAAGCCCGTAACATGATCCCTAACATGGATTTAATTTTGGGGACCTCTTCCTTGAGAATGCAAATAAAACAAATATACATGGCTGGGAAAGGTGATCTGTGAGGCACACCTTAATTCAGAAAGTGTACTTAAAAAGAAAAGTAGTTTCTTCTTCACTGCACATTCATTGAATGTGTGCAGATCATGAACTTGTGGTCACTATTTAATGGTCCTTTAGCCAATAATGTTGATTTAAGAATGGGCCAGGGGGACAGGATGTTTCAAGTTAGAGCTGAAGACCGTCATGCTCTCTTAGGTGAATATAAAGTTCTGCAATGTACCATGGGTTGTAAGTCCGTAATTTTCATGAGTATTAAATTCACCTACAAGTTTTAAAAGGCACTTCTCTCTCTCCTCTCTCTCTTTATTTTTTTTTTCTGAGTTTTTTGTCAGAGAAAAGTTGAAGCCATGACAGATGCTTGGGCTAAATGCCTCCTTCAGAGTAGTTGATTTAGGTGAAATATCTAAGGAATGTTAATCCTTTTAGTTTCAGTCCTGTTTACAACTATCCGTTTCAAAGTGTTGTAATATAAAAACTCTGATATCACTAAGTATGTTATATCCATGGAGGATGTAGAATGATTTCTAAAGCTTTTACCCAGTATCCTCCTAAGATCTCATCATTGCCTGATTTTGTCAGGCTTGCAATATTTCACAAATGCAGTAGGTTCCTTCACAAGGACTTGCAAACCTCTGCTAGCAGGTAGTGTAATCTGACACAATTCTTGTAGGCTTTTGCTTAATCTGCCCATCCACTAATAAATCCTCAACAAGCTCTTGTTTACAGTTTGAAGAAAGCTGGTTTATAAAGATAGCAGGGCCACACAACCTGTGGTACTGCTGCCCTTAAACTGTAGTCTAGAGCAATCAATGTGAAGTTTCCCTGAAGGATGGTGGGCTGTAAAATGGAGCAGTAAAAAGGCTATACTTGGGCATTTAAGAAGTCAAGGATTTAAAGCAGCAAAGGAGATCAATCAGACGTTTATCTAATGGGTTTGAAAATGGACACAGAGAAGCTTCAGGCACTTTGACTTGAAAAGTACATCATATAGTGGAACTGGGGTCTTTTACACTTTGCAGGTGGAAAGCAATTTTAGGTTTGTAGAGAGCAATGTCTGTATGTGTTTACAGGTTTATGGCCTCCCTTTGTGCTGTTGTCTGGAAGGACATATATGCTTCTTGGAAAAGATGGATGAAGTCTCTTTCCTCAGGTCTTGGCCTGCATTGATATGGGAACTCTAATGGCTGGAGTAGTGTACTTCAAGTGACTACCCTGGTTTCACTAGGACATTGTCAGAATTACTTAGATTCTTTGGACTGTATATAGAAAAAAAATAAAGGAAAATAAAAAGAAACTGTAAGTTGATCATATTCAAGCCTTTGTGACTTGCTGGCTTCATCCAGGATTTTAAATACCATGAGATAAATCCCTTCTTGAGATGCCTGATACTTTTGATGTTGGCACTATTCTAAAATGAAAGTTCAGGAGCCCCTGGAAAAAATAACAGAGTTGGGTTTCAGCTTATCTGGATTTTGTATGAAAGGCTTCAATAGGTTGTGTTCAATCTGAAGCATTTTCCTCTTACTTTTCTGAAGTTAAGATGCAGTCATGAAGACAATGTTACACTGCCTGGTTGAGATGTTCTCCTAAGGAAGCCACGTTATTTTAAGCTCTTTTTGAAATATTCATAGCCCTGTCTGTATGTTTACCTGCTTTATTTCTCAACACATCTTAGATTATGCATCTTGATTTAATATTAAAGTTAAACTGCTAGAAAGAAGCTTATAATATGTGGACATTATTTTTTTCTTGAAGACTTTTAATTAAGAAATGAAATCCAGTGAGCAGTACTCATCACACCTAGATTGTTGCAAGGTAGTTGCTCCAACTCTGTTGAAGACTTTGGAGAGAAATAAGTGGTCTCAGATGACAATTCATTTGGCCTATGTGGATGCTTACTCTGGGAGGAGATTCATGCTTTAAAATGTCAGTTTGGTGGTTTTTTTTTTTCCCTTATGGACTGTGAAAAACTATATAACTCACTTAAACCAGTACTCCATACTTTTAATTCATAGATATCTAGAGTTCATTCAGCTCTTCCTTAAAGCTCCTCTGTATGCAGGGAAAACAACACAGGACTGGAGAGAAGGGCTAGAAGGAAATGTTTATTCGTTCCAGTATTATTTTACTGAATTAATTTTTTTTTTCCATGTGTGTGTCAAGGATCACAGAATCACCAAGGTTGGAAAAGACCTCAAAGGTCATCAAGTCCAACCTGTCATCACAGACTTCATGACTAAACCATGGCACCAAGTGCCACGTCCGATCCCCTCTTGAACACCTCCAGGGATGGTGACTCCACCACCTCCCTGGGCAGCACATTCCAATGGCTAATGACTCTCTCAGTGAAGAGCTGTCTCCTCACCTCAAGCATAAACTTCCCTTGGTGCAGCTTGAAACTGTGTCCTCTTGTTCTGGTGCTAGTTGCCTGGGAGAAGAGAACAACCCCTTCCTGGCTACAATCACCCTTCAGGTAGTTGTAGACAGCAATAAGGTCTCCCCTGAGTTTCCTCTTCTCCAGGCTAAGCAACCCCAGCTCCCTCAGCCTCTCCTCATAGAGCTTGTGCTCGAGGCCTATCCCCAGCCTTTTTGCCCTTCTCTGGACACGTTCAAGTGTCTCAATGTCCTTCTTAAATTGAGGAGCCCAGAACTGGACACAGTACTCAAGGTGTGGCCTAACCAAAGCAGAGTACAGGGGCAGAATGACTTCCCTGCTCCTGCTGGCCACACTATTCTTGATGCATGCCAGGATAATATAGTAATAATTAGGTAAGACCATTGTATGTTAGTCCATCTGCAGATACAAAGGGAATTTTCTTCTGCAAAAGAAGACAAACCTCAATGTGTATAACACGTCTATCAATATCCCATATATAAAAAGATGAAGCACATGGTAATATATGTATATATGCAAGTGTAGTCTAAAAGTGTAGTCTGCCCAAGGAGGTGGTGGAGTCACTGTCATTGGAGGTTTTCAGGAGGAGACTTGATGGGGTGCTTGGTGCCATGGGTTAGTTGTTTAGGTGGGTTGGATTGGTTGATGGGTTGGACGTGATGATCTTGAAGGTCTCTTCCAACCTGGTTTGGTTTATTCTAAATAAATTAAATCCCAAGCACAGCAGTTTGAAATGTGAAAGTCAATAGTGGAATTAAAAATTCTGTCTGTGATGATATAATTTTAATTATTTTTCTATAAAGTGAAGCTGGATTCAGGTCTGAGGTGGTCCTCCAGTTGATTTCTGAAATAATTAGTGATTTTTATTATTTTTTTTTTCCTCATGAGTTCAGTTCACCTTTTCTTGTGCATTGCAGCTTTACAGTAACTACATGCAAAATTTCAGAGGTCACTGAGAGATGATGTATCTTTATGAATTGCAATCTGGCACCTTGTATTTCCAGACTGATTTTACTGGCATAACACTACAAACTCATACAAGTTCACTTTTGCCTACCTGTAAAGCATCAGCCAGAGAAGGTGACTGATATTTTTGCCAGCATAAATGCAATTATTCAGCTAGCTTTCAGTATATCAATAAAAATTAGTAAGCAGTATACCCTCATGTTCATTAGGTACCATTCCTCTAAGCTATCCTTCAAGAGGATAAATGTGTGCAGCCAGCCTGCCTTTCAACTACTTCATAATTGCATTTATTATTTCTCAAGGAGGAGATGTTTGGCATTTAATTTGTGAAAAGCATTTTGTCTGAATTATGCCATGTTTGTTACAACAGTGCTATAACATTCTTCAGGTTTGCAAGGCAAGAATCACAGGGTGATTTGATGGTCAAACTTACAGCAGCAGCTCACATGGGGTATTTCTACTCTTCTTTTCCTGATGTTTCTCACACGTGTGTTAAAATACAGGTTATGAAAGTTGACCTGTGAGGCACAACAGCATTTAGGAGGGAAATGAGATTCCTTCTTCACTGCACAATCTGTAATTACCAAAGCATGCACAAAACATGAGGGTGCATTGGGCTTAGCGACGTGTTAGTGGGTTGTTGGTATGCAACATGAATTGATGTGTGAGATTAGACTCTACTAATTGAACTGGTTGCATAATTAATTGGAACAGTAGTGAATTGTTTGCATCACCTGTATTTGGAATTTGCAAACGTGTTCTGGGTATTTTGGATGGATAATTTTCAAGCTATGTTCTGTTTGTGGACTGTCAGTTTTAACTACTCACTTTCAGGGCCTGCAGATTACTCATGTGGTTCAATTTGTGCTCTTTAACTGGATGACTGAAGTCTTTTAACAAATGAATACTTTTTTTCTGCTTTGAGCATGAAGTTTTTAAGATTTGGGAATATTTTTCAATGACAATATAATTTCAATATTCATGCATAATGCATATTACAAGTACAAACCAAGTGTATTATTTTCAAGCTGTGTGCTAGATAAAGCGTTTTGTGGATGTGTTCCCATCATTCAGCTTTAATTAATATACCTACATCTTGATAATTATTGTGTATGTCAAAAATCCATTAAAGTTAAACATCATTGACATTCAAGAAATATGTTTGTGGAGCTCTTCTTTATGTGTTACAGAGTATCTGGAAAATGGATACTAAGCCCTTAAACACTGACATGAAATAACTGTCTCAATATGGCTCTGGAAAATGTGTCAGATGGAACAAGTAATTAGTAAGTGGCGTGAACAAAGAGAAATCACTCCTAGTTAAGTAGAATATTGTAAATAATGGATTTTATTCAAACAAGCAAGGATCTGAATTACTATAAAGTAAATATCAATTATTCATTTAGTTTAATATTTTATTGCATCCCTCATAAACATTTACATTAGAACAGCAGTGAGCACACTCTAGAGATTCAGACTAAGCAAACAATCTCCCCTCCTGCTTCCTAGGCTTACAAGCTGACTGTCCATCACAACATAAACTCAGGATGAAATGAGTTGAGAATTGTATCACTTGCTGAAACTCCAAATAGTGCCAAGCAGCTCCATCATGCAGTGAGCCAAAGAAGAAACTGAAGTTACGATATCTTTGCTTAGAGTGAGATGCCTCATACAATAGTCTCATTTAGATGGCAAGTTTGTCTAGTGGTGAAGCAGCATGGGTGGAGTCCAACATGATGTCATTCAACAAGTCCAAGTGCCGGGTGCTGCACTTTGGCCATGGCAACCCCATGCAAAATTACAGGCTGGGGTTGGAGTGGCCGGAGAGCTCCCAAATGGAGAGGGAGCTGGGGATGCTGATTGACACCCACTTAAACATGAGGCAGCAGTGTGCCCAGGTGGCCAAGAAGGCCAATGGCATCCTGGTCTCCATTGGGAATAGTGTGGCCAGCAGGAGCAGGAAAGTCATTGTGCCCCTGTACTCTGCATTGGTTAGGCCGCACCTTGAGTACTGTGTCCAGTTCTGGGCCCCTCAGTTTAAGAAGGACATGGATACACTTGAACATGTCCAGAGAGTGTTCATTAGTATGTCTATATTGCAGCTGCATCTTACAGCAGGAACAACCAAGGCAGCTTAATGTAACCTTGCTTAATACTGAAGGGACCTAGTCATGAGTGAATGAACTTTCACAAAGCCTGATTTATTCTTCTAGTATTTCTGAACAGTAATACAATCAGCTGGCTGTGTGGATGTACTGCCAACCAGGGTATTAAGTCATGGCTATTGTCACAACCATCACATGTCAACAAGCTTCCATCAGTATCAACCAGGACTAGAACTTAGGTAATGCTGAATACTATACTTAAATGCTTCCTTGATTAATTTGTGGTGTTTTTGTGGGGATGTAATTTCTTAATTTAATACTACCTCTTTAAAGACTTCCCTCCCAAATTTTCAGACCTCTACTTCCTGTTTTAATACATGTGATGCGTCGTAAAACAAAAATATATGGAACTGGAGGATCAGATCTTTTGAGTGAAATCCTGGACCAAACATCCCATCCTGAGAATAAGAGTGCAAGCTTTTGGCAGTCTTACAGAATGATGCTGTCATAACATGCTTATTCCAGAAGAAGAGGCTAAGTTATCTGGACAAGCTACCTGATGCCTCACTGTTTGACTTCTGTGATTGAGGTCCAGAGTTTCACAGTGTTTGATAGCATGAAGTTGCAGGGAGGTACTGCCAGGTTCTGAAATGTGTATTTTCAAGTGCCTAGTTCTCATGGAAAACTTCAGTTTGAAAATTCTTAAAAAACAAAGACTGGCTTCATCAGGTCTTCATGCCCTTTGGCTTTGTCTCCTAGCAGCATAATCAGAAATTTAATTTTCCATAAGAATTATTGATGCACAGTAAGGTTACAATATGTTGCACTGTTTGGTGGAGCTGTAGACTGACACCAGTAGAATAAGCAAGAGAACTGGACTGTGCACCTAACCCACTACCTGCTTCTCTTGGTGAACAGGAGGAAGTGAACTAGGCCAACACTGTTGAGAAGTCGAATGATTGTGGATGTTTTATCTCCCCTAGCCTTTTGGATTTATTTGATTAATGTATTCCATCTAATTCTGAAGACTCTGACATGAATTTCATAAGCTCCATGGCATGTGTAATAGTCATGGCTACGTGTTTATCATACTCATAAGAAAAGCAAGTCTGTTCTGAGGAATCAGCTCTTAATTCACAAAAGATCAGATGTCAGCTGGACATACAAAGATTAAATTTGCAGTAAAAGCTCTTGTCTGAGATGTGTTTTTCCTCCTGGGATTAATTTTGTTTTTATTCCATTTGAATGAGACAAAATGCCCTTTGTGTAGCACTTTATAATTCAGTTGTTTTAAAAGGCTCTTGTGGAACATTGCGGTGCCAGCATTTTATTGGAACAATGATATTTGAACAGCTGAAAATGATGAAGATTTCATGGAAATAAAAATGTTATTGAAATTCTGAATTTTTGAAAACTGGGCAAGTGGGCATTAGCAGTTCCCTATGGATGCCTAGAGATGCAGAAATTCACTTCCCAGGGGTACTTTCTGTATTACATCCTAACAAGTGGTGAATAAAGAATAATGGGCTGTTTCTCATTTCAAGAGAGTCACCAGAATGCCACACAGTAATTTACATCAGCCAGCCAAGCCTAAGGAAGTCTTTGTCATTGGAATTCTCACCTGTGGTTATTTCACTATCTCCTTTAAACGTCCTCCAAAGCTAAAAGCTATTGAAGAGGCAAGTATCTTACCTCACAGGAGGTGCACTGACAAGTGTATTACTATCCCTGCAATGCCATAAAGTGTGTTTTCTCTTCTCCCTTTGAAGAAATATTTCCTGGGTATAGCACTCTGCTTAAAAAGAGAGAATGAGAGTCAGACAACCTGACTGTGATAGGGAGGAAGAAAAAGGAAAGAAAGGCACCTCACTTCAAAATGAGAGGTGGCAGGAAGATGGATGAATGAGGAAGATGAATTTGGTAAGGGAAATGAGTTCTTTCAAGATGAGTGACCATGCTTTCTTTCTCTTTCATCTTGCTCACTGATTTCCTTAAGTTCATGCTTTCCAAGCTCAGTTGACAGATGAAGCAGCCTCAGATGCATGCAATCCCATCTGAAGGAGCAAGGAGAAAGATTCAGCAGGGAGAAAGGTTGGAGAGTAACACCTTTCTGTCCCTGCAATGGCTATCAACAAGGTAAAATCTCACTTTCACAAAAATTGGGTCACATCAGCCCTTGATCAGTAGTAGTTCTGCTGTAGGTGCTAATGGCAAGTATGAGTTCATTGATCAAAGGTGGTCTAAGCCTTCTTCTTTTGTTTAGGAGGAGCTCTGCCATGACTGGAAGGGCAGAAGTGAGAGGATGGACATGGTGAATCAGGACTGCACTTCAGGAGGGTGCTGAAGGGAGTGTCTGAATCCAAGCACGCAACATGCTAATAGTGGACTTGTAACTAAAGTATCCCTGGGAGTTGGATCTGACTTCACAATTATGTTTCTTTTTGGGTGAAAGCAGAACAATCTTCTATTCTTTTTGGTGTTCGCTTAATACATACTTCAGTTAGGCACTGTTATTTCCTTTGCGTAGTTATTAAGTAAGTTTAGTTATTTGTGAGCAAGCTGAAATTCTTCCACGGTGAAAGTTCTTCTGCATGTGCCAAGTATCAATGTTTTGAAAATATAAACTGTATTTTGTATAAAACAAGGCTCTTGTGTGTAATTGTATTAATTTTGGCACTCTAAGTTCAAGGACAAGTATGCCAACTCAGTATTCCTGGAATAATAATAATAAAAAATGTGATTTCTTATGATTCTGCTTTCAATATATATTTTGAGGGCCCCATCTTAAGTTAACAAGATGATGTAACCTATTTTTGTATCTTCCTCAGCAGATGTGCCTCAGGGCAAAGGTTGGTGTTCAAACAATGATTTTATTTTTCAAAACCAAAGTTTATTGTAACACGAACTGCCTAATGTTAAGAAGCTTTAACGGGACGTTTGGCAAATGTCATGAAAGTTAACTTACACCCAATGCCTGTGATAGCCCAAAGAGACTCAGTCAAGAGCAGATCCTTAGTAGCTTCACAAGCCCTAGATTTGCTTAATTTAAAATTAAGCTCATCTGAAGTTTAAAATTATTGAAGCTGCTTAATGATATTCCTTTTAAACACTATGCCACTGGCATTGTGCCTTTAATGCTGGAGATCCTTTCACCTGGAGTGTAAGCACGGTCTTCTGCTCCTTTTGGTGATTAATCTGAGTGGGTAATCAGTATGTTATCCTTAGTACTAGTCCCAAAAAACAACTAGAAGCTGAAGTGAACAGTGACATCAGGTGTAATGATAGAACTGTCACACTTCTGTGTGTTCTGGTTTTGATATAGTTGGTCTGGCTGAAGGATTTCATCAGCGCTGCCAGATATCTTGTTCTGCTCTAATGTGGGTGGCACTGTAGTTTTACTAGGCATAGTAGTTTTTCCCTTTCTCTGAGGTCTTTAAGCACTCTATAATCTTTATAGAGACTTTTTTTTTTTTTTGTCTCTGTTTTGGTTTGTTTTTTTGTTTTGTTTTGTTTTGTTTTGTTTTGTTTTGTTTCTCTCCCCCCTATCCCCCCCCCCCCCCCCATGTGTGTTTGTTTCACAAAGGAAAAAGGATAAATGAAAGAAACTCAATTATCATTTCAGGGTGTCAGAGATTTTTCTGGATTGCTTTTCCAGTAAATCAGTGTTGTGTGTGTTTATATATATATATATATATTGCAGGCCAAAATAGAGTGGTAGACAGATTTCATCAGGAGTTTTCAGAATGACTCTCATAACTCAGCACGTGCAGATAAAACCTTGATATCCCATTACAGCATTGTGTAACCTCTTGTAAGCCCCTGAAACTACTTCATCAGTATGAGTACACACATACATGCGCGCCTCCTTTCCACTGAAGCAGATGTACTTGGACAGTCTAGCTAACAGCCCTTCTTCCCCCATCCTGCCACTTATACCTGTGAATCTGGTAATTTGCTAAATCTTACGAGAACAGCTCAGAAGGTTTAGTGCTTATTTTCCCGCTCAGAAGGTTTAGTGCTTATTTTCCCTTTCATGATAGCGGAGTGCTACAAGCAATCACATGTCCATAGCATCAGGATGAAATATTTTATCCATTTTCAACATCTTAACAGCTCTACTTTCCCTAAGATTAGGGGTGAAAGTGGCAACAATAATGCAACTGACATTTATGATAATCCCATGTGCTGTCAGTTAGAATCAGATGTACTATAAGATTAGTAGTAAACGTCGTAAAAATGCCAGGAGCCTACAATGCATTGGACCTGATTCCTTATTTTCTTATGCTGGCGTTAATTTGTTGACTTCCTCTCTATGCCCAGCATTCAGGGATCTGTAAGACTCCCAAGGCAGTCTTTGGCAAGTATAGCTCATATCACTGCCCAGTGGTTCTTGTCAAAAGTGTGTCACTTCCATGACAAGATCTGATACTTCTTCAGGGTGATTTCTTTTGTTTTGTTGTTGTTTGTTCTGTTTTGTGTTTTTCTCTTGTTCTCTGAAAACTGACTAAATTATTTCTGAGTGTTAGCAGACTTTCTGTCATCCATGTGTCTACCAGAAAATAAAGCTGTTCAGATGTTCAGTATCTTCAGCTGGAACGTCACATATAAAGGCATCTATAAGCTGCATCTCATGATGAAACCTAAGCCTGAAAAACTTCTCAGTGATGTGAGGGATGTTATCTAAAGGTTATCAGAATTGTCATATGTTTCCTTCTCTATTTTCCTGTATATAACAACTGTGGTGTGAGTTTTGAAGGATACTGGCACTGCAGAAACCTGTGTCTAAAGATCTCTGAGACTGAAGGAATCACAGCAATGACCTGATCAATCTCTACTCTCTTTCTGATTTGACTAATTAAAGGCAACTTCAGTTGCCTTCAGTTTTGCAGTACCTATTAGGCCTTTCCAGATTAGATAGGACACATCAGCAGGGGAAAACAGCACTTTTCTTGTTTCAGTAGTGGCAACACAATCATAAGGCACAACAGGTAGCTCTTTAAATCACATGCAGAGGGATCACTTGATGAGGGAGAGGAAAGTAATCTCTTTCTTGTTGTGTATTGTGCCTTGTCAATACTGTTTAATAAATTTCAACCAACTAGACCAATTATAACACACTGAAATCTGAGTTGTACATAGGTAAGTGAAAAGTGTCACCTGAAGCCATTGTGGCTGTGCAGGTCCAAATCAGGAGTTACCTTAGTCTGCAGTTTTCTTTGTAAAGGATGTTCAGTGACAAGAACTTCACTCTCAGAATCTGGTGTGAATTTGCAAAGCTTTGCAAATTGATGGAAAAGCCATTAGACATATTGTATTTAATATGGAGTTGGGAAGATGATAATGATTTGCAATTTTTTTGGAGATCATAACTGCAGTTTAATAATTGGGAGAATTCTGTGAAGTACTGGGAATTTCGGTCATGGTAAGGAAAGTAATTGACTGCAGATGGAGAGATCTGATCAATAGACATATGTTGGCAGTAGCAGCTTTCAGATTCAGGAGTGCAGTGTTTGGGACTGTGCAGCATGACTATTCAAGTTTATAAGCACACTTTTATTAGTGTGTAAAATTGAATGCCAAATGCATAAGCTGCCTTACTTTTAACCAACCCAAACAAAACTTTATTTGCCAAGAAGATTTGAAAGAGGCTTTAAAAAAAAAATCCCTATTATAGCATGAGCATTTCTTACTTTTTTGAGATATTTTTCTAATCAGAAGATGAAGTTTCGTTTCCTTCTTTATTTTGCAGGCTTCTGCCTGTGCACTAGGATTGGCTTTAGTCAAGTCCTTTGGTCTCAACTGACAGTATTTCTTGGAGGTCGTTATATCTGCATGGATTTTGGTAAGCGAAAATACCGTTTCACATCTTCTCTTCCTCTGTTCCCTTACTTTACATTTAAAATGGTGTCTAGGGTGAGGAAAAAAAGTGATATGCAGCAGAATGTCTATTTGAATTGGAAACACCTTAACAGATATTTTGTGCATTCTAGAAATCATCTAGTAGACCTCACTCCAGATTTCTAAATCCTCATTCACAATGCCAGTTTACTTTTCTATTTGGAAAGAATAGGAGCTTGGCTTCTCTCACTGCTAGTGACTATGACAAAAACATCAGACATGTCATCTTTGTAAAGAGGAATGGAAGACAACTGGATGTAATTATACTTGGTGCCTTGCTGGCAATATTTAATAAATAGTTTCATGAGTTATTCTCATATAAAGGGGCTATCTTTTCTTCCTGCATGTTTCAGCTGAAAACATTTTACATATTGTCCTCTACTAATGGAAAAGACTGCACAAGGAGAGAGGCAGATTTTGGCTGATGCCTAGTGTTGAGTGAATAGAAAGTAAAAAATAAAATACAAATATTGCACTCAACATCTGGTTTAGTCTCAGCAGAGTTGAATGGAGTCCAAAATGTTTCCAGTCTTGTATGCTAAGTAAAAATGACATGGAAGTCATCTTGGAAGTGAATATCCTAAGGGGAAAGTGTTTTTTAGCATTAATCTACCTTTTTTTCCCCCCTCAGAAGAATATTACTTTGAAGTAGTAGATGATAAGACATTTTTAGAATTTTCCTAATATTATTCTGGATGCTTCATATTTCTAAACACCATTCTAGGAGGAAAACAAATTCAAAATAATAATAAATAACCCTTAAATTATTCAATAGACCTGCCATGAATTATCCATTGATACAAACATAAATAAATAGCTTTATATCAGTTGTGTAAGCAATCTGGACCAGCTGGACCAGCTACAGAACATTAGATTTGCCATCAGGTACCTAATCCGATGTGAAGTATATTCTCTTCTTTAAACCCAGTTGTGTGCATGTCTTATTGTGCTGCCCCCCTTCTCTGATCTTGTGTCAGCATTTGTTATGCTGCCACAGTGCAATACAGGATGTCAAGCAATGTTTCTCAAGGCAGATGTTTCATCTGTAAGATATCGGCCAAATCAAAGAGTTACTGAAAGAATGACGGTCTTTTTTTGAATATGCACCCTTTTTTAATCAGTAAGTAATAATCTGAGGCATCTAAATCCTCCCATCTGGAATTTGTGACCCATAAACCTGGGAAGGCCTCTTGAAATAGTGGACTGTTAATCAGAATCACAGAATTGTCAGGGTTGGAAGGGACCTCAAGGATCATCTAATTCCATCCTCCTGCCATGGGCAGGGACACCTTCCACTAGATCAGGTTACCCAGAGCCACATCCAGGCTGGCATAAAAACCTTCCAGGGATGGGGTTTCTTCCACCTCCCTGGGCAACCTGTTCCAGTTTCTCACCACTCTTATGGTGAAGAACTTCTTGCTAACATCTAATCTAAATCTCCTCTCATCTACCTTGGATCCATTCCCCCAGTCCTACCATTACCCTACACCCTAAAAAGTCCTTCACCAGGTTTCTTGTAGGCCCCCTTCAGATATTGGAAGGCCACAATAAAGCCTTCTCGGAACCTTCTCCTCTCCAAACTGAACAACTCCAACTCACTCAACCTTTCCTCATAGGAGAGGTGATATGCAAAGTCAGCTGGCCCTACTTGTCTGCTGGAGTTTGGTTCTGGTTGAACTGCCACACAAAAAAATCAGTGGTTTTCTTTAACTGAGGTTCCCTTTGGGTAAAGAAGTGTAGAGACCTAATAACTTACTAAACTGTGTGTCTGATCAGTAATGGAAGCAATGAAACAGCCTACAGGTGGCAGTTAATCCAAATTTGTTCCCTTGCCTAGATGTCTATGAGTCAAAAGTTGGTGAGACAAATATGCTTGAGAATGAAGTATGTAAAGCATGCCAGCATGACTCTTTTCCTACATTTTCCCAGCAGCAGAAATTACCATGTTCAGTGCTATTTAGGTGTTCTACGTGGAACACACTTTGCATTCACCTAAAACTTCACAGTTCCTAGGTTTTCAACTGTTGTACTGAAATACTTATTCTGACTCAGAGGTACTTGGGATTCCCAGGGAATATGATAATCTCTATTCTAGGAGCAGGCAAAAGGAAAGTGACATTGTGAGAGGTTGAATAAAATGCTCAGGAAACATACGAAGCCACAAATTCAGGTATTAATTTGGTATCCACATATCCAGCCTCACAAAACCAGTTAGATTTGGCATAGAAATCTAGCAGAGATCAGAATTTCACTGTCTTCTTCCTGGTTTGTTGCATTTGCTGAAATCTCAGATCTTGCTTATGTTTCTCATGATCAAGACAGATCATCTCCTGGCCTCTAATAGAGTGTGACTCTATAGGCACATAGCTATTGACTTGGCTTCAAATGCGGCTTGCACAGGACATTTATAGCTAGTGGGTACAGACAAAGTAGAGCTTACTCTCTCCATGGCTTCTGTAGAAACTATAGGCTTCTGCAGCAATAACATTAATGCCACGGTGCAGCCTGATAAGAAAGGACATCTATGGGCGATTTTCTCTGTGTTGATTTCCGACGGGTCCCCTGCTGCCCCAGTTTAGCCAGTAATACCCTTGCAAAGTCTCATTATTGATCTCACTCTTACAGTGGTTCTCTTGATAGCTCTTACAAGCAGTCATTAGCAGCCTGAAAAACACTAGTGTAGTGAAGGGTAAACTTAAATATTATATCTATTTCATTGTCTGTTTTTTAAGTATTGAGGAGCCTTCTTTCATTTTATTACTCTGACCAGCATAAGGCAAATAATTGTCATCTTTTTTTATTTGAACCTAGACACTGAAAAGAATAGGCTAAAGTTAAGGTAGTAGGCTTGGCAGGAGGGAAATAGTAGTAAAAATGCACAGTATTTACTTTTTCATATTTTTGTTCTTTAAAAGCATCTTTGGTGCATATAATCTGATGCATTTCCATATTTACAGTGGCAAAGTTAACTCTTCAAAAAATTTTATGTGCATATGTATGTGTGCAAATACATTTCTATATCCAGATTTACTACATACTGACTTGTGAACTTTTAACAGTATTGGTTCAGGCTATGGAGAAGTGTGTGTGGGTATGTGTATGCATGCTCAAACTGGGACATATTGAGGAACTGGGAATGTGTTAGCTGTTTTACTTGCCTAAAGCATGACTGATGGTTGTTTTTTTTTTCTCACTTGTAGCAAGGTCAGTGGGCTGTATGACCAAATTACACATACTTCGTGGGAACTGCAACAATTTGCTTTGCAGTGAACTGTGAGCAGAGTAGGGTTTGTCCAGAATGTCCAGGGCCCTTTGTCATCAGGTACTTCTGGCTGTGTCTTCCTCTTCTCAGGGCAAGAAAACAAAAAATAGTAAATACACAGTTCATATGGTCTGCCTTTCACTTTCTTTCTGTTTGTTAAATAATAAATTGGTTAACTGTGACACAAAGCTGCAGAGCTTGTCTCTCACTGGAACTGCCTATTAGAACATGCATGTTGTCACCTTAAATTCCCTTAAAATGTGCATTTTGCTATGACATCCAACTGGAACATCTTCACTAGTGGTAAAGCTGCTGCACTATATCTACATCTGTATCTGTATCTATAGCTATATCATCTGTCTCTATCACTATCTATCATCTCCATCTCTATCTCTATATATCTATACCTATATCTATATCCATATCACCTATATAATTTATATCATCTTTATCTATCTCTATCTCTATCTCTATCTCTATCTCTATCTCTATCTCTATCTCTATCTCTATCTCTATCTCTCTCTATCTCTATCTCTATCTCTCTATGTTTATCTATATCCATACCTGCATAGTGCAGTATTTTTTCCATCCACAAGCCTTCAGGATGCTTGGCTGAATAATGCACTGAGATAGCCCCTGATTCCAGTATGATTTTTCAGCAGAGGCCAAATTTTAATTACAGACATTGAGGACAGGAGAGGCTTTTGGAGCTATGTTTGAAACCTGCCAACTTCATCTTGGGAAAAAACCTAATTCAATAAGGTCTAATGCAAATTCTCCTGAATTCAGTGGAAAGGATCTCAGAGAGTTCAGTATGCTTTGGATCTCTGCCTAGTTGCAGTGTCTTTTAAATAGCTCCAAACTTACTACAGGGACTATTTACAATCCACGAAACTGTGATTAAGCTAGTTATGTAAAGCAGCTGGTGAATTTTTAGAGGGTGACCATACATACAGTTCTATTTATAAATAAGATGTGATGTATTGAACTGTATTACATGTTTTTTCTTTCTCCCCCCTCCCTCCCCTATAAAATATCTACTTTATAAAACTCTGCAAAGGAAAAAATGTCAGGATCTGAATAGAATAGAATAAACCAGGTTGCAAGAGACCTTCGAGATCATCATGTCCAACCCATATTCCAACACCACCCAATCAACTAAACCATGGCACCAAGCAACCCATCAAGTCTCCTCCTAAACACCTCCAGTGATGGTGACCCCACCACCTCCCCGGGCAGCCCATTCCAATGGGCAATCACTCTTTCTTCCTAACATCCAGTCTAAACCTAAACCTAAATCTGTTGTCTTTTTGACAAAATAAACAGCACAGAAGCTGCTTACATCAGGTTTTTACTGTTCTAAAGCATTTAAAAAGCATTTTAAAAGCAATTATTTGAAATTCTCAAAGGAAGTGCACCTCACAAGTAAACATAGCAAACAGTGACACTTAGTTCCCTCGGTTGCACATAAATGGTGGATAGTAATTTTCTAAAATGTCCTTTTGTAAAGAATCTTTGATTGTAATAACTTTTAAGAGAGTATAGCTTGAAGCCCTAGGTGAGTTCTAAATGACCAATAAAGTGAAATCATGACAAATATTTTATGTTTTAGTCTGTTTTCATCCTCAGGATAAACCTCTTCAATACGGCTAGCTACTACAAGGGGCTATACACTGCAGCAGCAAATTTTGTGTCAAACATCTGAACAAAGATTGCTGAAGCCTCTTCTTGCATGGCTTTACCTTCTCAATTTAGTGGCAGCCGTCCCTCCTCCAGTTCTATCATGTGTGCAAAGCTTGAATGGACACTTTTGACAAGAGCTGTTATTTGCTTTCCAGAAGCAACTTCTCTGAATTTCCTCATCATGAGATCATTCAGCTAACAGCATCAGTGATTGCCATCAATCATTTCAGACACCTTAATCAGAAAGAATTGTCCATCTGTGTTTCTTGCATGAATTGATTTTCTTCTTCCTTTGGGCTTCTTGTTAGGAGAGCTGTGAAGCTTAACATGTACTTGTGAAATGCCTAAGATTAATGGGTTAAAATGGTTCTTTATAACAGCATAGACATAAAATGTTCTTTCTACTAAACATTCTATCATGCTTCAGAAGTCTCTAGGCTACTGTATATTAAGCAAATGAAGTGAGTGTAACAGGCAGGTGCCTTGGGACATTCAGGTTTGCTTTTATCCAGATACGTATTTTTACATAATTTATTTAAAACTTGCAAGCCTTAACCAATCAAACTTACAAGGATTTCATAAAGTAATTGCAGATATTTTATTTCTTCATACTTTGGGATGACAGGTATAATAGTCACATCTTAGTTTGGCTTAGAAGGGAGTGCGTTTTGAAGCCAATTAATTGCAGGTAGCACTGTGCAGGCTCTGCGGAGCACAGAGCCTGCTGAGCAAGCTGTCAAATATTTGTTGTGGTGCACAGAACCCTGGGACAGTCAAATTAAGAGGACCCATAAAAATAGATGGGAAGTCAATGAATCACCAATTAAAAGCTTGGTCTGCAATGGCTGTGATAAATTGTTTAATTCTATTATTTTTCTTAAAATTAAGCTTGTTCATGAATCATGAATGAATGTAAAACTCCATGCAGAGTGTTTACATATCCTTTGGTTGCACATGTGTATTGCCACTTTGACATGCATCACCTTGGTTAGATTGGCAACATGGTTGAGCTGTGCAATGAGCTTGGAGATGAGACAAATTGACACTGAAGTGTAAGGAAAGTTTTCACAGCTGCTGTACAACTCCTTTAAGTAGGGAACATTGGTTCTGTGCACTTCTACTTTGTCACCTTTTACTAACACTGCTTGCACACAGAGGTGCTCGATTAAAATAGACTTACCGGGTGGGATCCATAAAGATTAGTCTTGGTTACCCTTGAGTGGCCATGTCCAACACATTGTGAATAGTGCAGTTTTCAAATAATATCCAATTTGCCTGTCTGGGTATGTGTATCACAAGTATGGAGGGTTTCCCCCTCCCATCCCAAACACACAAAAAAATCTTGCTAAAAAAATAAAAGAGATTCTGTGAAAGTGTGGTTACCATGGTTATGAAAACAAATTGGGTATTTGCAGGTGCAAACAATCTATTAGTGAGTTAACTGATGATTTGTTCATGCAGTTGTTTCCACACAAATCTGTAGCAATTTCATGGAAAAAAAATTGTTCAGTGTGGTGCCCACATAGTGGTGATTCTGATCTAGAGGCATTAGGAGAAGCCAAAAATTCAGTAGATTTCAGAAAATCATAGAATCATAGAATCAATAAGGTTGGAAAAGACCTCAAAAATCATCAAGTTCAACCTGCCACCCAAGACCTCATGGCTACTAAAACATGGCACCAAGTGCCACTTCCAGTCCCCTCTTGAACACCTCCAGGATGGTGACTCCACCACCTCCCTGGCCAGCACATTCCAACAGCTAACAACTCTCTCTGTGAAGAACTTCCTCCTCACCTCGAGCCTAAGCACTGTTATGAATAGTAATCTTATTCACAGTGAGATTTAGAAAAAATGAGAACACCATTTTTACAATGTGCAAGTCCTTCTGCCTGGTGGGGTGCAATAAAACTGTATCACTGCAATGATGAAGGGGAAATCCTTTCAGTGAGAAAGATACCCCAGAGCTAACTGGTAAAGATTTATCCAGACCATATTTGGTCCATTCTTAGAGAAGAGAATACAGAGTAAATGGTTTTGAGGACTCCTGGCTATTGGTTCTCTTGAAAGAAATTGTTATAATTTGTGTTTAATTAAGCTCATGATGGTATTATTTATCTTTTAAAAGTGACACACAACTTTCTTCTGGGGTTTTTTTTATTGTTTGGTTTGGTTTTTGTTTGTTTTTGATTTGTCATTTTGCTGGGTTTTTTTATGGATGCAATTAAAACTGTTATTAGACAATTATGAAACATCTTTCGGTGAATGTATCACATCAAGTAAGTACACTTTAATGTTTTGATGACAAATCATTAGCATATAAAGTTGATATAAAGGAACTACTCTGATATTATCAGTTTTGCAAATGTTGAATTTAAGTTATGCATGTGATCTTCAATCAGATAATTAACCACATTAAATATGTTGGGTTTTTTTTTACTAAAGGAACCATATTATGTCTCCAGTTAACTGTCTAGATGTGAAAAGACTAGATTCCTTAAGTTTTGATGAACAGGTTAGAGTTTTTATTTAGGCATTCAGGCCAAAATCTACCCTGTTATATGCCTGTTGATACATGTCTATAGGAATTTAGAGGTTCACATTCTGGATGATATTGACATTAGACCCCAAAGAAAAACTACCCAAAACTGGAACAAGCTTTACTGTTGACTCTGGCTGGCTTTGTTCTGGTTTCTGTACAGATTTCTTGCACACAACTGACTGGCAGTCTTTGGCACTTGTGTTCTGTCCAGAAAGAAATGGATACTTCCCAGAAGTAAAAAGTTCCAAGTACTCACATTTATTTAGAAAAAATCAGCTTCATAAATGTAAAGTGGGAATAACTGGCTGAGCTGTAGTTTCCTAGAAAAGGCTGGGAGGAGTTTAGAGAATCCTATCTGATTGTGAGCTTACAGTCTGTACTGTTTCCAAACAAGCAAATCATGACACTGTTCTTATTAAAGAGATCTGTGGTGTGCAGTGGGCATGAAATGATCCTTCTTGGCATTGGTGGGGCCTCAAATAGAACACAATTTCCCCACTCAAACTTTAAGAAAGACATGGATGAGCTAGACAGGCTGGAGCAGAGCAATGATTAGCTGTGAAAAATGGCTGGGAGGGAAGTTTGAGTAAATTTGCTTTATTTAGACTAAGAAGAAATTTTTGAGTACTGAGAGACATCATATAGGGATGTGCAAATGAATGAAAGATTGCAGTGATGTGCAAGACAGCCATGTTTACTGTCCATGACGGAAACAATATACAAGGCAAGTATGAAAACATTGTAATGAGAAGGACAGCAAAGGATTAAAATGGGTTACTCACAGAGGTTACAGTATTTCAGTTGATGCATATATTAGATAGATCATTGTGAGAAGTGAAAGAGATATCACTAGTTTTGAGATGCAGCAAATGGAACATGTGATTCTTCAATGCTTGTGCCTACTCCTGTGTTTCTGGGATCTACCAAGAGACTGGCATATATTGCTCTTCCAATTTAAGGTAATTCTCTCTTGGGCCCCCCTTCCTTCTAGAGCCCTAGCCTACTGGATATTTCTAAGTGGAGCTTTGAAGAGGGCAAAGTTAGTCCTCTTAAAGTTCAGGGTTGAAATTTTACTTATCACCCACCTGCTTTGTCTAGTGATATTAAACTCGTCATGGTCACTGCAGCCAAGATTACCCCCAACATTAACATCTGCAACCAGTCCTTCTTTGCTTGTCAATACAAGGTCCAACATCGTACTTCTCCTCATTGGTTGTTCAACTACCTGCAGCAGAAAGTTGTCATCAGTGCACTGCAGGAACCTTTTGGACTGTTTATGCTCGACTGTGTGGTCTTGCCAACTAATAGCTGAGTGGTTGAAGTCACCCATTTCCACCAGGGCACTTGATCTTGAGGCTACTTCCAGCTGCCTGTAGAAGGCCTCATGGACAGCTTCTTCCTGGTTTGGTGGCCTGTAGTAAATGCCTACAACTGTATTACCCATGTTTGCGTGTCACTTGACAGCAATAACCTGTCAATGCTTTCATTGTCTCCCCCTGGGTTAAGCTTCATTCGAGTTGCTTACTCACAGAGAGAGCAGCTCCACCACTTCACATTGTCAGTCTGTCCCTCCTGAGACGGACACAGTTGTCCATTACCACATTCCAGTTGTGCAAGCTGTCCCACCATGTCTCTGTAATCATGATGAGATCATAGTTCCAGGATTGCGCCCAGATTTCTAGTTCACTTTGCTTATTTCCCATGCTTCTTGATTCTTTGGAATGGCAAATGTTTTTCAGTATCTATTTTTTTGTTTGTTTTCCTTTCCCACCCCTGAGTATGGTCATGCTGTCTACATGCAAGCCCACAAAACATGTTTAGCTTTATTTTATTCTTTGCCTATACCCATTGTAAAGCCAACATCCTTTCCTTCTGCCTGAGTCCCTCATCTTCAGCTGTCAACACCTGGCCCATTCATCAGTGAGACTCAAAGCTGATGTCTGTATTTGAAGGAGGAAAGAAGGTGCAGATGGAAGAGTCTGGATAGATTGTCTCTATGCTCACCTTTAGGAATGTCTGTTGTTTTGTATTTGTAGCATTTTGGCTTACTCAGAGGTCAGCAGTGTTTCCAGCAGTCAGAAAACACAGCGTGAATTGAAACCAGAAAGTTGAAGGAAGAAGGCTTGGCACTTTGTGCTACTGTGAGAGAGGGAGCCCTTTAGTGTTTCACTATAGCAAGGCTTGAAGTTGTCCTCTATTCTGTGTGTGTTCCTTTGTCTTGTTAACTGGAAAAAGCTGTAGGGGAAACTGGAATTTTGGATTATCGTCTATGTTTAGTGGTGATGACAATGATTTCAATCTGCAACTTAAAAGGTTAGTAGGTTTTACCTCATACAAAAAATTCCCAGCAACTGGAAATTGCTGATCACTGCTTTTCCTTAACATGTATATATGAACTTTCCAGAGAATATAACAGTACTATTTTGACACTTTAGAAAGGGGTTGTTTTCAGGTTTTAATAGTGGAAGTTCGGGAAGATAAAGGCTGCATTAGTAAAGTACCAAGACATGATGTCTGCCTGTCTAGGGACCAATGCTTGAGTCATATCCAAACTGAATTATCTCTGTATAGTAAAATAAACAGTGTTGCCATTTCTCTGGCCCTGTGTCCAGTTGGCATGGTCTGACTGTACCCATATAATTAAATTTTGCTGGTTTCTGCAACATGAAAGAGTTTGGATACATGTGACTCTATTCCTAGAATAGTTGGTTAACTTTTAAATGATACCTGGAAATTGGCTGGAAGAGTTTTGTGTGTTTTGTGCAAAAAACAATTCTCACCATCTAACAGCATGAGGGATTAGCTCTGACACTTTGACTCTGAGCTGTTGTTGTAGGGTTGGAAGGGTAAGGCCCAAAAGCCTCCTCCCACCCCCTGTAAAGGGAAAGAAAATTGAAGGGAAAAGGAAAAAAAAACCTCACAGCTGAATTAGCAAAGCAGTGGAGCTGTATATTTACAAAGCAATGTAGGATGTGCAGGGGAATATATACAAATTTACAATATTTACAATATATACAAAGATATACAACAGAGTAGCACAGAAATGAGAGTTCCCCCCTCTGCTGAGGGGGTTCCCCACCTCCACTTTCCCCTCTCTCCCCCCTTTCCCCAGAGCGGGTTAGAAAGAGAGAGAAAGAGGAAAAAAAAAAGTTAGAAGCAGTTACGTGTTAATTGGAAAGCAGTTAATACAGGCCTTTGCAGGTTTATCAGTTTCAAGGCCAAAGCCTTGGCTGAAAGCCCAGCACAGAGAGCTGCTGCTCGGTGGAGGAGCGGAAGCAAGACTGATAGAAAAGTGCTGGAATGCCCAGGATACCCTCCTGCACTCCCGGTTCAGAAGGTGCTTCCTCCCACTCTACCAATGAAATTAGTTTAGATCCTTCTTTTCGTTTATCAACTTCCGTCCACCATATTCCCTTTCTTAAGGGGACAGTCTCAACCGGTGACAGCCGTGTAATGTATTTCCTGCTATACGGGCAGCATGAGACTTGGGTTGATCTAAGATGAGTTTTGAGGGGAAGCAGACTAAAGAGAAGTTTCATCCACAGATCTTCATGTTCTAGTTATTCTCTTTGTAGCACCAGCTGATGGTAGATCCTTCTGGGTTTCACTTTCCCTCGCAGACTCAAGTGTCCCATGTGGTTACTTGCTTACTTGCGAGCATAGTATGCTAGAGTGCAATGAGTGTTCTCAGGTAGCGATACCTTTCCTATTGCAGCATAACACTAGTGCTGTGATGAGCTCTCATGAAGATTCTGTCTAATTTTGGAAGTGTGGCCAGTCCTTCACAGACCATGACTCATGTTTGATTCAGGTTGATCATCAAACAGAACAAACTAAAGTTTGTTGATAATGTTCTTGACACTGGACAGCGAACAGGTGCCCATGATGACATGTACACCTGTGGCAGTTTAGGCTGGATGCCTCCTAAACTGAAGCCACAGAGTTACACCTCTGGTGTACAGGGTGTCCAGAGTGTCCAGCGTAATGGGTGGACACAGGAAATAGTGTATTTCTACCCATAAATCCCGCATCTTTATAAATCTGGTAGCAAAGTCTTTCTCTTTCTTCCCTCTCTGCTCCTGTGGGAGATGGTTTCTTACTGGGTAATGGTGGCGGAGTATCTCAGGCCTCTTTGGCCTGTTTAGGGCTAATGGCAGGATAAGGAATGGGGTGGGGGGGTGGGCAGTTTCAGGCCTGGCCAACATGACACCAGTCTAGCAATGGGTGGAAGAAACTGCCCTGGGGGTTTTGGGTGTACACCAGGCCTGGGGAGAAGGCAAGTGCTGAGTTTTCTGGTGTAGTGTAAAGGCACTCTGTATACTTTGGATATGCTTACCACTAATGCTTTGTAGTTTTTGTAGTATGTTAATTGCTTTTCCATTTAAACTTTCCATGACTATCCAATCCATTTGTGTGAGCATCATTCTTTTACCCCTTTTGGGGCAATAGAACATCTGTCCCGATCTAAACTGGACCAACACCCACTGACACAATGTAGTCCATCTCTATTTAGGTCATGAAGCAGGCTAGCATCATTTCCAGTATGCTACCAGCTCGTGCATAACTGTCTCTGCCACAAATTTCCTGTGTGACACTGAGCTTGCTCTGTGTGGTAGTACTCATGCTCACTTGGGTTCAATGTCATAGAGATGCAGTAGTATCACTTCTGAGGTGAGTTACTTTCTCTTCAGGAAACTGTGCTTTGTGGTGCTTCCTGGGGAAATCAGCTCATTTGAAACTAGTCTGAGATTTTTATTGTACATTTTACTGTACAATATTAACATATCTTTGATTGCTATGTCTTATTTGACTATTTTAAAACAGGACTAATACTACTTCATTTATTTTGTTAATTTATTTTATTCTCTATCTGGGTATTAAGCTTTTCAGGACAGTCTGACTTTCTTATGTATATAGAAGTGCAGTACAGCATCTAGCACTACAAAAACTAATAATGTAATACAATTAGTAATACCGTTTTGATGACCCTGACTCATGTTAAGAGCTCATGGATCATTGTTAAGAAATTGTGAATTGCCTTGAATGGGTAAAAAGTTTTGGAGCAGAATTTCACTCTCTGCAAATATTAGGTAATGTTATTGTTCATTCAGGCAAAATATTGATTTTTAAGAGCTTCCTATCCCCCAACTTAGAATAGAATAGAATAAACCAGGTTGGAAGAGACCTCCAAGATCATTGTGTCCAACCTATCATCCAACACCACCTAATCAACTAACCCATGGAACCAAGCACCCTGTCAAGTCTCCTCCTGAAACTTCCATTCCTTCATCCTTTCCTTCCTCTCTCCTCCCTTCCCTCCCTTTCTCTTGCCTTCCTTTCTGATCACTTACTCTTACCCTGCAGGGTGGGATCAGACCAGCTTTGCAATTCTATTTGACTTGAGGATTTCCTTTAGGGAGTTGAGGACACCTGAGGAAGCTTCTTATATCTAGGTTGTTGCATGGTAGATGTGAAAATATACTTCTTGGACTTCTTTGGAATATACTGTTGATCCTAGGAGTCTATGGGTGAAAAGCTGCAAAACATTCACATAAGCAATCATCAAGAACACTGATGATCATAATGCCTGTGTTTGTTGGTGAAAGCACCTCTCAAACTTTATGAAGGTTTCTGCTCTCTCTGTGTATGTATTTCTGAATATTGTGAGCTTTATGACTCATACCTATCCTTTACAAAAATTGCAGGATCTTCTGGTATTGTTGGAACACTTCATAACTGGTGCATCCTGATATTATTGCTTCAGTTACTGACTGGATAATAAAAAAGAGCTTGCAAGTTCTAATACAAGAAATTGTTATAGCTCAGATTTTTAACCCCAGCCCCTGGATTCAGGCTGTAATTACCCTTGTCATAAGACAGAGGAGAGCAATCTATGAAAACTTTTCTGAAGAACGACTGGGGACAGAAACAAAAAGCTCTTTTCTTATCAGCATGTCTGGGCATCCCATGATTTCATCTTTATCCATTCAATCTTCAGATGGGAAGGATGGGGTGAGATTTGACTCTGTGGCAGTGCAAACCTCATTATCTTCCCGCATTTTGTCATGTTTTTCTGGTCATCTCCCCAAGTGCCACATCTACATGTCTTTTAAATACCTCCCTGCCACCTCCCTGGGCAGGCTGTCCCAGGGTTTAACAATCCTTTCAATGAAGAAATTTTTCCTAGCATCCAATCTAAGCCACCTCGTGTGGGACTTGAGGCCATTTCCTCTTGTTCTATTGCTTGTTACTTGGGAGAAGAGACCAGCTCCCACCTCACTACAGCCTCCTTTCAGGTAGCTGTAAAAAGCAATAAAGTCTCCCCTGAGCTGCTTTTTCTCCAGGCTAAAGAACTGCAGTTCTCTCAGCTGCTCCTCATAAAACTTGTTTTCTAGACCCTTCAAGAGTTTAGTTGCCTTTCTTTGGAGGTGCGCTCCAGCATCTCAATGTCTTTCTTATTGTAAGGGGCCCAAAACAGAACACAGTGAGGTGTAGCCTTATCAATGCTGAGTATAGAGGGGTGATCACTTCCGTCTTCCTCCTGGGCATACTTACTGTGATATGAGTCAGGATGTTATTGGCTTTCTAGGCCACCTAGGCACACCACTGGCTCATGTTCAGCTCACTATTGACCAATACACCCATTTTTTTCCTGACAATTAGCTTTCCAGCTGCTCTTCCCCAAGACTGTAGTGTTGCATAGGTTTGTCCTCAGTTTGTGAAGAGCAGATCTAGCAGGGTGCCTTCCCTAGTTGGCTCACTCACCAGCTGTGTCAGGAAATTATCTTCCACATACTCCAGGAATCTCCTGGACTGTTTCCTCTAGGCTGGATTGTATTTCTAGTAGACATCTGGTAAGTTGAGGTCCCCTCCAGAGAGCAAGGGCTTGTGATCATGAAAATTCTCCCATTTGCTCATAGAATATTTCATTTGCCCCTTGATTCCACTTAAGTGATCTATAACAGACTCCTACCATGATATCTGCTTTGCTAGCATTCCCCTTGTTCTGACCTATAAACACCCAACCCTTTTGTCACCATTATGAAACTGTAGACAACAGAAATACTCCCTAGTATAAAGGGCTACCCCATTGCCTCTCCTTCTTGGCCTATCCCTTCTGAAGGGTTTATAGCTATCCACTGCAGCACTCCAGTTGTGTGTCATACCAGTACATTTCTATGATGGATACTACATCATACTTTTCCTGCTGTACAATGGTTTCTATCTCCTCCTGTTTGTTGCCTATGCTGTGTGCATTGGTGTAGATGCACTCCAGTTGGGCTATTGATCCCACCACCTTTTTGTGTGGGCGGAGAAGCCTTAATTCAAACCTGACCATTCTCAGGCACTTCTGTGTTTTCTAACACATCAATAACCCTTTTGTCTTTTCTACCACATGGACCTCCAGCCTCTATTCCCACTGAGATAGAATACCAAATGACCTCACTAGGACACCATCCCTGAAACAGTAATGTTATGCCCCCAGGTTTATCTCTAGTGAGCCTGATTGTACCCTTTTCCCCCTTGAAAACTAGTTGAAAGCTCTTTCAATGAGCCCTGCTAACCCCTGAATGAAAAGCATTGTTTAATATATTTAATTTCTCTCTCTTTTGTTAGCACAGCAGTCAGGGGGATGAGTGCTTCATCTGACCCCCTGTGGTGGTTTGAGCCTTAACTGAAGTTTAAGAGCTCAGATGGTAGCAAAAAACCAAGACATCCTCCTTCCGCCCCCAAAGAGACTGGAGGTAAATCTACCAAAAAAACAATCTGGAATTGGTTTGGAAGTAGGAGAAGTAAAGTTTTTTAATATATATATGTATCTATATCTATCTATATATATCTATATATCTATCAGTAACAGGGAGGATTTACAAGGGTAAAGAATAAGGATGATGTATGTGGATTTCAGTCCTTTAGAGAAGCATGGATGCAGCAGGGAGAAGATCAGGTCCAGCCATATGGCAGAACCAGGAGGCTGGCAGTGGCTGTGGGTCCTTTTGAGCAAGTGAGGCAGGAGCAAAGAGGGAAAATGGATGCAGTGTCTCCCTTTTTATAGGCTTGCTGGACACGAAGGGGGAGCAGAATAGGCCACCTTTGACCCAGGGGACCCCTCCTCCTGAGAGGGGGAAATCAAGTCCCTCTCTGTTTACCTGGATCAGGTTTCTTTTGACCCCTGGGGAAGTGGGGCTCTTGCAGCCCTCCCCTAGGATGGGTGTAACAAAACACACACCCCCTCCATGGGAATAGTAACTGTAATGGCTTTAATTAACTATGTGGTATTGTCGTAATTAGTTATCCTAGTGATTATACTACTTTAATAAAAACACTTCATTTGTGATGCATTTATCTTCTGTCTATTCAGAGCCCTGCACCTATATTTCATAACTGTCTAGATGTCAGAACTGTGTGTATATTTTACCACTGGCCCTTGAGAGAGAGTTTATCTTCCATGGCTTAAGGTAACTGGGAAGAAATTGTTTTGCCCCCTCATTTAGGATTGCTTCAACAGCTGAGAGTAAAGGACATGGGGGAAGGGACAGCAGCTCAGTTTGGAGAAACCAAAATGCTGAGGGGTAATTGGCTGGATTTGGAAATGTCTTGCTCAAGCACTGGATCTTTCTAACTTTTGGATCTTGGAGGTAAAGAGAACCAAGAACGTTTAACCTGTGGGTGAAGTAGATGCTGTATATCATATTTATTGATAAGTATTTATTTACACAGAGCTATTGCAGTAGGCGTTTATGACATAAGCCTACATCCATTGTGTTATATTTACATACATCAAACCTCAGTAACTCTGTTACTATTATCACACTGCCAAATTGACGAGTTTCCAGTTTGGTTTTGCTTTATGTTGTGGGGTTATTTTCTGTTTTTCTGGGAGGCACTGTTCATTGTGTTTCATCTGTCCTCAATAGCAATGCTACAAGAAGGAGAGATTGCTGTATGAAAATATTATTTTATGTTATATGAATACTTCAAGAAAAATAAAAAGGACAAAAGTAAAAGGCCAAAGGGAGGAGATTAACTCACTGTTCATGGATCAACCTACCACAAAACATTTTGAGTGAACTCCTTTAGCTTACCTCACTGCTCATAGCTAGTGGGAGGGATTCCTATCTGATAAAATATACTGTGATTAATGCATTCTGCATACAGCCTTCTTCATAGGTAGGAGGTGTTATTCCTGTTCCTGTTGCTGTGTTTTATCTAACATTATTAAGTTTTCTCCTGTCTCTTTCTTCCTATCTGCTCTTCATCGCATTCATTTGCAGAACTGTGCTGCAATCCCTTCAACCTTTCTTTCCCTGTTGAGAGAGACAGACTGAAATCACTGCAGGCATTTGAATGCTTCATGCAGCACAGGAGTGAACTCTGTGGGTCATTGTAACAGCCAAATACATAAACAAGTTCCCAAGAAACGGGGAAAACCAAGCAAATGTGGAAGAACTGGTTGAGAGACTTGCAAACACAGCTTGTTTTCTAATCACAAGCAGTGCTCCATTGAAGCCCCCATCCCTCATTAAATCAATAAAATCATGTGTCCTTTATTTTAATCCTGTATTCCAGAAGTAAGGATAGAGTCTGAGGCTTTTCATTTAATTGTGTCTAACAAACCACTGAGATGATATTGACAAAGGTTGATTCCTCTACCTTAGTGTTTCAGAAAATGTCAGTATGGAGGCATGTGCTGGGCATTCAGCCACTTTTTTCAAAAGCTAAGAAAGAGATCTGTGACAGCCTCTCTGCAAATACTGTAGCTTTCTGAGACATTTTGTTTGGTTTGATGTTGTGCTGCAATGACGAGAGAGGAAGGATCTGTTATGTACAGCTGCATGAATCTCTGGATTGAAGTTTTTACAGCCTTAGATCCTCTTTTATACAGTAAAGGGGAGATGAAAGCGAATAACTCACATGCCATGAAACAGGTACAATGGGATTCTGAAAGGCTTAGCATTCCTGGTAAGTATTTGATCGAAATTCAGACAAGAGAACTTTGCACTGTCATTTAGTAGAGTGACAAACACGGTAAAAATACCTCCAAAATCTTTATTTCTGCCAGCTCCAGCTTGATTGAATTAGCAAAGAATGAGTCACAGTTAAAAAAAGAGCCATTCTCCCTTGAAATTTATGAAAGTTTGGGTGGTAAAGAAGCAAATGTTTATTTCCTAAATGAAATGCAGGCAGAATATGTATCAGGCCATGTAAACAGTCGTGCTCCTTTCCTGTGCAGGGCATGTTCAAAAATTATTTTTTACTAAGACTATAAAAATGGCTCCAAATCTCAGTATAAATGGGGTTTCTCTTCCCCACAGTTATTTATCCACTGTCAGATCTTGTATATCTTACATGAAAAAATGCTTGGGTGAAAATGGTGAATAATGTAAATACAGGCTGGTTGTTTACTGAAGATTGTTCATCTTCAAGGAAAGTTCTTTTGTTCCTAAAAATGTTCTGTGAGTATTTCTTTTCTGAAAGATGCCACTAACACTGTGTCTCTGGCCAGTTTTGGTCGGGCCTACCCCACATATGTGTTAGCCACAAAACTGATATAAGATGTACTGCTACTTCTGGTAAATTCAGACACCCTGGTTACTGACCTAATCTGTTGTTTACTTACTTTTCAAGAATGCTACATGGTGATGGAAAAGGAAAAAAACCCTTCACTGAATGTATCTGTTGGATAGTGCTGGGTAATAGCAATGGTGACAACAATGAAAAAAGTAGCAGGAAAAAAAGAGTCCTTTAGAACAGTGTGGATCATTCTCACCTTCAAATAACGTATGCCACCAAACAGCCTTTCACTTGATTGATGAGTTATTGTAGTTTGGAGTCAATAAGTCTCCAGCGAAAATCCTTGAAATGTTCTAGATGTATCATGGAGACAGACAGAGAGCTGGGGCTATTCAGTCTGAGGAGGAGAAGGCTCCAATAAGACCTTATTGTAGCCTTCCAGTATCTTAAGGGGGCCTACAAGAAAGCTGGTGAGGGACTTTTTAGAGTGTCAGATAGTCACAGGACTGGAGGGAATGGAGCAAAAATAGAAATGGGTAGATTCAGATTGGATGTTAGGAAGAAATTCTTCACCATGAGGGTGGGAAGACACTGGAACAGGTTGCCCAGGGAGGTGATGGAAGCCTCATCCCTGGAGGTTTTTAAGGCCATGGCTGGATGTGGCTCTGAGCCATCTGATCTGGTGTGAGATGTCCCTGCCCATGGCAGGGTTGGTGGAACTAGGTGATCCTTGAGGTCCCTTCCAACCCTAAAAATTCTATGATTCTGTCTGTACTCAGACTGTCCTATTGTGATGTGTTTTTACCCACTAACATCTAATTAAACTTTTTCAGGTAGACATATTCTTTACAGGAGGGCATGATGCCTAACAACTGCAACAGACTATTTGCTCTACCTAAAGCATCCTGGGCTGCATTAGGAATAATATCGCCATCAAGTCAAGGGAGGTAATACTCCCCCTCTGCTCAGCACTGATGAGAAATACCTGGAGTGCTGGGTCCAGCCATGGGCTCCCCCATTCACGAAAGACACAGACATACTGGAAAGAGTCCAGTGAAGGCCCAAAAAGATGACTAAGGTACTGGAGCATCTCTGAGATGAGGACAGTTTGTGAGAGCTGAGACTGTTCAGCTTCTTATGAGAAGATAAGGCTGAAGGGAATCTTATCAATGAGCAAAAATACCTGATAGGAAGGAATGAAGATGAGGGAATCAGGCTCTTTTCAGTGAAGCTCAGGGCAAGAGGCCATGGGCATAAATTAAAATGTGGAATTTCACCTGAGCATAGCAAAGCACTATTTTCTTACTGTGAAGGTGGTCAAACACAGGGACAGGTTATCCAGAGAGGCTGTGGAGTCTCTCTCTCTGGAGATTACACAAAATCCAACTGAACAAGGTCCTGGGCACCCTGCTGTATGTGGCCCTGCTTGAGAAGAGGGACTGAACTCAACAATCTGAGAAAGTCCCTTCCAACCTACCTACAAGATTCTGTGCTTCTCTCTGTATTGGACACTTTTTGTAAGGAATAAAGTATCAAGACTTAACATTTTGTTGGTAGCACTGGGTCATTGCAACCTGGAGTTTTCATCCAGAACACTGGCAAACTCTTCAACAGAAGGCTGACAAAATGCATTTTGTAACAAGATGTAAGTATACCATTGAAGAGGAGTATACCATTGAAGAGGAGGCTCAGGGGTGATCTCATTGCTCTCTACAACTACCTGAAAGGTGGTTGTAGCTGGGAAGGGGTTGGTCTCTTCTCCCTGGCAACCAGCACCAGAACAAGGGGACAGTCTCAAGCTGCACCAGGGGAAGTTTAGACTCGATGTGAGGAGAAAGTTCTTCACCAAGAGAGTCATTCATCATTGGAAAGGGCTGCTGAGGGAGGTAGTGGAGTCACCGTCTCTAGAGGTGTTCAAGAGGGGATTGGACGTGGCACTTGGTGCCATGGTCTAGTCATGAGGTCTGTGGTGACAGGTTGGACTCAATGATCTTTGAGGTCTCTTCCAACCTTAGTGATACTGTGATACTGTGATACTGTGATTGAGACACCACAGAAAGACATCCCTACAGATTAAGAAAGAAATCATATGCTGTATACAGCCTGTTTTCTTAACTCCCAGCAGATTGAAATTGTAGCCAGGGCACTCAGAAAAGGCTCAGAAAACTTGCCAGGTTAGCAAATTTGACCAAACTAACCATGCAAGTAAATGAAATCTTTCTGTGCTTTAGATTCCTATCTGTAAAATAAGGGTAGCTACTAATAATGTTTCCTTTATTATCTTGTGTACAGGTCAAGGTATAATAACCAGTCCTGTCTCAGTTGTATGGAGTTTGTGCAGCTGAATTACACATGAACATAGAGTGTGTCAAGATGTAAAGATAATGGCAACAAATTAGAACTCTGTCCATTGAGAGGAATAACAGAGTAGGACTTCACTTCAAGTGCTGAGCACAGTAATAATAAAAAAAATCTTGATGTCTAGAAGCTGCTATGCAATACTCTTAAGCAAACTAGGGCCAAACAATATCATCAAAAGATATCTGTCTCTATTTTGCAGACTCTAGATGACCCTTCTATAGGTCACTAAGTCAATGCAATACGCTACTCAGGAATGTTTGTTTCTGCTGGTGTTAAAGCTGTTTAGTGCAATATGTGTAGAAATAAGTCACTAACCATCTTCCCTGTTCTATTGGCTCCTATCTGTGGCAATGCCAGCAACGAGCAGTGTGAGCAATCTGGCAGTGCAGGCCTAGAGCCTGACATGGTGGTAGGCCATGCTCAGCATAAGTGCAGAGCCAGCTAGCAGTGTAGCAAAACAGTGCTGTGCCTGCAGCATGTAACTAAAACAGTGCACTGGTAGCTATAAACACAGAAAGTTATCTTGGGACAACAGGACATGCACCTGCATCAACAAACCTTGTGTGTCGTTAGTAGTTGGGCCAATAATCTATAACAGTGCGATGTGTGGTCACTCATATGGAACCAATGAAGCCATGCCAACAAGGCACTCCGAGTTTATATAAGTTGTAGAAGTTCCCTTGATACACGCTTCTGCCTTTCCTTTCCCTTCTTCTTCTGTGCTTTACTTTGCTGTGCTATACTCGCACCATAGGCCTGCACCATAGGCCTGCAACACTGGAACAATAAAGGAACAATGCTTGATCATATTGGTCAGCTGTATTGACTCCAATCTCCGTCGTCTATACCTTTCTGCATGTATTACCTAGGGCTGGCTAGAAGATCTCTGGCTGAATAACCAGAGAAAGTCAGTTTTCTATAAATCCACTTCATACAACTCAACCTTTTCTTTTTATGCAATTCCATTTTGAATAAAAGGGAACAGTAAAGTCGTAATAGACTTAAACTGACTTGTTTTTGATAGCATCAAAATGAAGACTGTAATTTCTTCGCTTTCAAATACTTTAACTTGTGCACTATATGTATTATTAAAACAAAGTGAAATTGTCAAATTGAACCAGTATTTATTTTCTGTTCAGCAGTTTAAGTTCCAATTTGTCTGAAATGTAAAGACTATTTAGATAATCCTGCTGAATAAATTTTCTTATTTCATTCAAAACAAATTCAAAATTCTCTAAGGATTGTAAACTCCCATCTCCAGAGAGCTCACAGAATGCTTCCTACATGCATGAACCAGAGACTCTGGCACATCAGTTTGATAGTGCTTTTTTTCCTGATGCTAAACTACATGTTGGCTGTGGAAAATATAGAGGACTCTGATGCAATCAGACTGTACAGACGTGAACATGAATGGTGTGAAAGATGCCACATAAGTGATGACAAAAGACTGCAGGTACTATTATGCAATCCAGTTCTAAAACACAGCTGAAATAGATATCTACTATGACTGACTCTGCCTATTGATAGTCGTAGATTTAGCATGAATTAACCACAATCTATATCCCATTAAAGTTTATGGGAGGAAAATATTATAAAATATAACACTGCTTAAATTACATAATTACAGACTTAAATCATGCAACCCTTTTACTAGCGTCACTATCACTGATGTGAAATCAGCACTACAGAAGGATAGAGGTGCAAAACCATTTCATGATCATCCTCATTACTTCTGTATTTTTGGTTAAGAATCATGAGAACACATTCCATTCTGGAGACTCTCAAGAGCTGTTTTGCAATTTAAATGTGATTTTCTTATTCAACCTATTTAAGCCTTGAATTTAGTCCATCATATTTATTCACATTAGTGGCATAGAAATAAATCTGAATTTCTCTTTCTTCTCTTTAGTCCTGCAGAACCAATACAGCTATTACTAAGAGACTGGAACTTTCCTTGTTAAGCCAATGAACAGAGTAACTGATATGGATTCATTTTATCTTTTGGCTCTGCCAAGGAAGGCAATAGTCTTGCGCAGGTATGAGAGACCAAAATTTGAATACAAACCTCTTACAATGGACTGTGAGTCAACAGTTTTCAAAAGACATAGCTGGAACCAAGACTAAGTTTGCAGTCCTGACTCTTTGAATTTATTTTTTATTTTTCAGTCAAGAGAGGGTTCTGATGACACAGCATCAGATTACATATGGTTGTCTACTTAGAATGACATTTGCAGATTCGACTCATATACTTTAATTTTGGGAAACTGAATTTGAATAACCTGAAATATGGCAAGAAAGGGTGAATCTGCTAGTGTGCAGCTGTGACCAGATGTGCTGGAAACTTCAGGAGAAATCCTCTTCTGCTAAGATCTTCAAACCAGCACTGGTACTCAGTCAAAATTTTCCTATGTCTGTGTTGGGGGTGAGAAGTAATCACGGGAATCTTTTGATGTACATTTCTATGTAGACAGAAATCCCCAGTTATGCATTTTAATAAAGGTAGTAAACTAATATCTAAACCAATGTTTTACAAATCAAACATTGTTTGGTGAGCTTTACAGAGTTTGTCAAATCTTGTCAAGAATGATTAGTCAAATAATTTAAGTCACAAAAACATACAAATAATCAAATAAATCATAGGAATATTATCCAGTGAACTCTGTCTTTATGAATTAGTGTCATCTAGTTATGTGTCAAAACAGCCAAGCTTCATGAACTACTGAGAGAAGGCTGCAGTGAGATGAGTTTGGTAGGAAGGTAAAGGGCTGATCTGTTCAGTCTAAAGGTACATCTCAATTGGGCACACTTTTTACAGATGAACAGGAATCCTATAACCAATGTGGCCTGGGTCAAATGCAATGTAAAACTCTATAGAGACACTAAAACAGTAAAGAGAGAAAAAAAACCCACAAAACAAAACACCAAAGTAGGCTGAGAAATTATGACATGGACTTAGAGTTGAAGGGAGAATAAATTAATTCTGGAGACCATTCTTAGTATCAGCTTTGACTGTGTGAACCTCTTCCAACTACTTTTAATATACTCTCAATGCTGCATTTCACTGAAGAGCATTAGAAATATAAAGCTGTAGAACTGGAGCCATTAATTACAGCAGGAAAGATGCATCAACAAGTATTCAGAGCACTCACAGATCCACAGGTATGAAGAACTGAGGAGATCAAGAAAGTTTCTAGTCAGATCATAGGCCTCTGAAATGTGCCTTTTACTGCCTGTACTGAGCCCATAAAACTCAATTGTATTGCTTTGACTTGAGCAGTTTGCCAGAAATCCACATTCTGTTGAGTTGTTCAAGTCAGTAGGAAAGAGAAATTTATTTCAGTACAACAAATATCAAATGGGGAGAGATAGTATCTTTGCTCTGAGCTCTTTTCTAATCAGCACTCATCCCTTA
>NW_027142354.1:11201533-11414033 GCF_026170545.1 Melanerpes formicivorus
AGGTTTATGGTGATCACAGGTTGGAGAATACTGTTTTGGAAAACATGGAGCTGATTCCTTCCCCTATCTGCCTAAATTACAGTATCACAGTATAAATTCTCAGCAGTTTGAAAGGCATGAAGTATCTTGTAAGAACATTCAAGGATGACAAGTGGACCTGTACTGTGAAAACTGTCATTGTTCTTCTTTTGAGTTGATTTTTGTTATTAATAGAAATGTTAACCAATTGAAAACTGATTTGGAAGAGTCAGAAATCCGAATCAACAGAGTCCTGTTCTTTCTAGCATTTATTTAATCTGAGGGTCATTCCAGAGCACATTCATTATTGGACACAACTGAAACTGAGCAATATAATTAAATAAAATTACTTGTAATTTTATTTGTTATTTAAGCTATAGCCTGCTTGATCTATTTCATGCTTGATCTGTTTCTAATTTAGATTGTTTTTGTTCCACAGAAAATTATTTTATTACTATTGCCCTGAAAATAACAAAAGAGCAAATTATTATAGTGAAATAGAAATAAAATGCTATCTTGGATCCAAATAGACACCAGTGAGGCTGACAGTGGTGTTAATTTTTTAAAATGGAAAGTTTGTTTACCCATACAAGTATGGTCCCTCTAGGGGCCACTATCACAGTACATTAGAGGTTGGAAGGGACCTCCAGAGATTATCAGATCCAATTGCCCTGCCAAAGCAGGATCACCCAGGGTAGTCTGCATAGGAATGCATCCAGGTGGGTTTTGAATGTGTTCAGAGAAGGAGACTCCACAACCTCTCTGAACAGTCTGTTCCAGTGCTCTGTCACCCTCACTGTAAAGGAGTTTCTCCTCATGTTGAAATGAAATCTTCTATGTTCAAGCTTGTACCCATTGTTCCTTGTCTTATTATTTTCTTATTATTGCATGCCACTGAAAAGAAATTGGCACCCTCCACTTCACACCCACCCATCAGATATTTATAGACATTGATCAGATCCCCTCTGTCTTCTCAACACTAAACAGCCCCAGGTTTCTCACTCCCTCTTCATAGGGGAGGTGCTCAAGTCCCCTAATCATCCTTGAGGCTCTCCTTTGGATTATCTCCAGCAGGTTCCTGTCTCTCTTGAACTCAGGAGTCTAAAACTGGACACAGTATTCCAGGTGTGGTCTCACCAGGGCAGAGTAGAGAGGTAGAAGAACTTCCCTAGACCTGCTGGACACATTTTACTTGATGCATCCCAGGATCCCATTGGCTCTCTTGGCCACAAGGGCACATTGCTGTTTGATGGAGAACTTGCTAGGACTCCAAGGTATTTCTCTGTAGAGCTGCTTTCCATCAGGGCAGCCCCCAACCTGTACTGGTGCCTATTGTTGTTCCTCCCTAGATGTAGGATCCTCTACTCGTCCCTATTGAACTTCGTGAGGTTTGCTGGCACTCAGCTCTCCATCCTGTCCAGATCTCGTTGGATGGCTTCACAGTAGTTATGTCTCTACCTTTTCTGTGTTGGTGTAAACAGATATTTGGAAAGAAAAGGCCCAAGAAGTTGACCTCATTATATCTGGTCTAGTAACTTCTAGGGAAAGTTCAAAATTTCCTTGGTTGTTCAGGGATGCTGTATATCTTGCCACTGATGGTAGTCTGCCAGAGGGATCTACTCTGGCTCTGCAGCCCCATTTATTTCACCTGCAGCTGGCCTGTTCCCACACTGGTGTCATTCTGTGGGACCTTCAGTGCCAGCCTGGGGCCTGTGGGACACGGGAGTTCCAGGAAGTCAAAGGGGCAGATCAGCCTGGCTCATGGACGCTGGCATGGCGGACCACAGGGGCCTCACCACAGAGCTACCTTAAGGCTGCTTTTGGTAGACAAAATTCAGTTATGTGACCCAGGGTAGTGCAGCAGGTATGCCAGGCCATGCCCCTTCTGCCATGGGAAAAATAAGATAGGGCACAAAGAGCATCAGGGAAAGCTTTGGAAAGTCAAGATTCACCGGGAAATAGGAAGGAGTAGCAGTGCCATTTCTAGGTCATGCTGCCGCTTCCTCCTGGCTCTTGCTTCTTCCTTTAGCAGCAGTAGCAGCCAGACTATATTGGGGGGGGGGGGGAGGGGGGGGGGAACGGGGAAAGGTGGGGGGGTAGGGGAAGAGGGGGAAACACACCAAAAATAGACAGAGGTGGCCTGGCTTTTGTGTCTCCACCTGCAGCTGCCTCCTTTTTATGCAGATACAGCTGCGCACACACACACAAACACACTCACATAGCTATGCATACAGGTAGGTATTGCTCCCTGAGTCCTGTGCAACACATCACCTAGTGGATAGGATCAAGGGGTGGATGTTTTAATCCCATATTAGCTACTCATTATTTTTCTCTGTGCTTACCTTCTCCAGGTAGATGCACCTTGTGCTCTGGCCTATACAGGGAATTTCCATGAGCTTTACATGTACAGAAAATCTGGTCATCCTCCTTATCCAGTGTTAAAAAATTAATGGTTAAAATGTGGTCCTGCTATAAAATAACCATGGAGATTCTGTGTGGATATTTTGCCTAAATGGTTTTGTTTTTTCTTAAAGAAAACTATAAAACAAGATTTAAAAGAACACCTGATTTCATTTTGTTGGGAATAGTTTTTCATTGTGCAGAATAATGAACTGTAACTTCCAAAATGAAATGGAGCCCTGTAGTTTCTTCATCTTTGTCCTTGAAACTTCTGAAAAGCTTGACTCAAGGTCTACAGGAAAGTTGTCTCCCCCTTCCTTGCAGCTGAGCTTCTTAGAATTGCATACACACTTTTCTATTTTTACTTACTGACCCGGGCCCATTTCCAAATGTGAAGCTGAGGAATTCCTGCACTCCTACATATGTGAGACCCAGACTGAACTCAAAGGGCTGGCCAGTTTAGCCCCCCTTTTCCTCCTAGACAGCCTACTTTCACCACAGTGCACAACCGAAATTGGAGACCACTTTGGATTTCCTTACTTTGAAAAAGCTCAGAAGGAACCTTTACAACTCTTAGTGAAAGGCTGCAGAGAGGAGCTGAAATTAAGTCAGCAGAGTTCATGGTTTGTCTTGGACCAGAGCCTAATTCAGTTTACAATGTAAAGTCTATGCTGGACTCCCAGCATCATGTAGGTTTGGGCTGTCCTCCCTGTGCTCTCTTAGAACCATCAAGTGCTTTTGTGTGTTTTCACCACTCTATAAAACTCCAGTGCGCTGGTAAGCTCCCTTCTCTCTCTGTTATTTGAGGAAGAAAGATGTCAATGCCTTTTGCCTTGAAAGGGATGACAAGCTTGATCTACAAGCTGGGCTGGCGTGGGGGAGGAAAGAGAGCAGAGTTCCCTTCCCCCAGCTGCTGCTTGTCTGACGCAGAGCTTGTACTTCAGTCGTTATCAGCTGCTTTGGTAAGATCACAATGTGCTGCGATTGCTCAGAAGGTTTAAATATGTTGACTGAATTTTCTTCAGCTACCAACGCAAAAGGCGAGCTAATAACATCACTGGCTGTCAAAAGCAGCCAACCTCTGCATTTCTCATGGTAATGAAACACACTGTAGTTTTTCATGGCTTATATACATCATGATACCTGTGCAGTGTATGTCACATCAAGGATAGGAACAATAGGTATACCAACCAATAGATCCATCAGGGCTTGCAAACAAACACACAAAATTGCCTCTTTCTGTGAGTTACTTGGTTTGTATTGATTTGTGATGATATATAGCGGGAGATGAAGGCTTTTGATTTTGGACTTTTTTTGCCTAGTCTTTCATGAATCTTAGCTTCTGTAACAGATAGCCTGCTGTTTGCTTTGGTGACCTTCTGGCTGTTTTTAAATCCTATTTCAAGAGCGATCTTTTCTCCCTGGCCTCTGACTCCTATAAGTCTGTCTAATAAAACAATCAAATGATACTCCCTAATCTTTCCACTTTCCCATGCTAAGTTCTTCCCTCTAAACCCCTCTTTTCTTGTGTCTCAGCATTTGGCATCTGTGGATGAATACTGTCTGAAAATAGACTTTACGGAGCCATCAACCCATTTCCCTGAAAAGTTCAGCTGTGGGACATTCATACAGTGCGTAGGAAAACATTAAATTCTTTTGCCAAAAGTGGTTAAAATGATACCTCATCTGCTAGGAAGGTGCCTTGACATACATGTTAGTTTGAGATGTGCTTTCCCCCCCATGGTCATGTTGCTATCGTTGTACAATTTTGGGAGACATTTGTTTTAAATTCAGAAATACCAGAGCTTAGGTAAGAGAGCTCTTAGATAGACTTTAAAGAACCAAGTACTCGTGTCAGCTTAATTCATATCTAAAGCCAGTCCCATAAATCCATATTCATAGTAAAGGTAAGTATAACCTGAAGGCATGTCTTGTCTTTCTTGCATCTCCTCTCCCCCAGAATACCTGTGGGGCAGTCAGTGGGTAAGACCCTTCCTTGGGAGATGAAACGCATGCCTGCAAATCCCCTTGTGCTGAGGAGGGATTCTAACCTGTTTTGTGCAGCTTCTATAAAATCCCTACTAGTGCATGTACTGTGAAAAAAAAGTCATTTATGTTGCTTTCTTCAGTACCAGAGAGGATTTAGGTTTTTATTTCCTTTGTGTTTATTGCATGTGCCTATAAATGAAGTGCTTCGGAAATGTCAGAACGGTTCACTTGGATTTTCCGTTTTCTTTTTCTTTGGTTGAAAGTATTGGGCAAAATATAGCCTTTGCTATCAAGTAATTTTGACTTTCCTGGAACAACCTATTAAGACTATGTGCACAGTTTTACCAAGAAACCATAGTCATAAACTAGGAAATAACCCCAGAACAACACCTACAACAACAAAATCCTGCCAGTGATCTATGATGAAATTTAACCTTCTCTCAACACAATGATCTTGTTTCTCTGAGGAAAGCTACCCTGGCTTTATGACACAAAGGCTCTCAATAGATCAATCAGAAATAATGGTTGAAATCCTCCTGGTACTGGTCTCTCTATATATTTGAAGTAAATTGACTTTTGGCCTTTTATTTACTTAGAAGGTCTAAAATAGAGAAAGGCCTCACTTTACTGTGATTAGTACAGATGAAATTGCTCTTGAACCAAATTATCCCTTCCCATCAGGTGGAGAATTTCCTTGTGGCTAACTTGTGGTAGATAGGATCTACTCTTTTAATTAGTGCTGTATGCATAGATCACAACATTAAATGGCTTTGGGTCAAAATTCTTCATGCAAATATGAAATATTGTTAATTTTTTAATTTGAGGTGCCTAGGAGGTGGGATTCTGTGCATTTATATGGCACTGTAGGACTCTCTGAGATGATCTTGAAGTTAATACAGGGCTGCAGAACTTTTGCTGTGTGGTTTAAAGCCTAGGTAAGCAGGATAACAAATAACTGTCTGCAGAACACTTGGGCAGCATGCTTTATTCACAGTGAGGAAGAACTGAATCATAAACTTTTGTGTGAGATTCCAAGGGAGGAAAGAGAAATGGTATGTGCTGCTTTTTTAGAGATTCAATTAGATACGCTTTTTGGGAGGGTAAGATTTCTAGGTCTCTTATAAATAGAAGGCCACATTTCAGCTTGATTACTTCAAAACTGCTTCCTGCAACCTCCCACTAGGAAGATGAGCAATTAGTATAATCACAGCAATAAGTCAGAGATACTTGATGCTGAAACTTGTGTAACAACTTCTATTTTCCTGATTCTCTGCTGGCATATAAGCAAAGAACAGTTTAATGGATATTATGATCAGTGAATATGCACTGTCCAACTGGTCTTCTTTGCTTGCTGCAGTTACTTTGACACCATGAAGTGGTCCAACAAAGTTGCAGGATACTGTGGCCTTTTAATCCGAAGTCCAGTCATGCAGATGGAAGTGTTGTGAAAAAAATGGAAAGAAAGGATCCTCACTGTGAGCCAATATGATAGTAATAAAGGTGTCACTGGAGAAGATTCCACCTTACTTTCCATCAGGATTATTCCAATACCCAAGGTCAGGAAGTAGAAACATGGTTTAGGAAAACATGAAAAAAAGGAATGAACTAGCCCCCTCTTTTGGCTAATTGGAAAACAGTAGTAGGATTTGGTACTGGCTAAATTGCAGGTCCTGAAAGTACTCCTCCTCTCACCTATGACTTCATTATTCTGTCAGATATCATTTGTGCACAAAGCTGCTGGGCTTCCACTGCAAGTAGGTGTTGTTTCTAAATGTAGGTCTTCCAGTTAAATCAGCATTTTGAATCTTAGGATCCAGGGTCCATGTATACAAACATTCTCTGCATCTACTAGTTCTGTAGCTGATACCATCTGCTAGCACAGGAACCTCAGGGATGTGTGCAAGATCTTCTCACTACAGAATTTACAGGAGGAAATTAACTGCAGGAAGAATCTCCTGGAGACTGTTGTGGGGCTGGAATGACATTCTGTCACTTCATGGGAAGACAAAACTTCATTAAACATTTTTTTTAAAGGATTTGAAGAGAAATATCTGTTCTTGAAAACCAAAGAATATGTAAGATTAAGTGCACTACACTCCTGCAAAATTTAGCCTTCACAAAAGCTATTAATGCTTACCTGCGATTTCTAGGAGTAATAAAACTCAGTGTGGTAGGGCTAGTATTCTACATCTCTAGTGAAATTGGTTTGAAAAGCTAGTTACACCTTACAGAAGATTTTTTGGGGGAAATAGTCTTCCAGTTTAATCCATCCAAAATTAAAAAGCAAACCAAAACAACAAAAACTACTGAATAAAAGTATTTTAAAATCTTCCTTTTCAGAAAGAGAAAATAACCCCTGTATTAGGAAGAACATTTAGTTATTTTTAAAGGCATGAGTTATTCAATGTGAAAATCCCAAAAGTCAGATGCTAGAAAAAGTTTAATAGAAACTGAATAACTGAATTATATAAAAAACATGGCTGTATATAAAAATGTTTTTGCTTTCAATTTCTTATGATACTGTCTTTCAAAAAGCCATGTCCACAAATATGCATAGATCTATGTGCACTTAGCCACTGTTAAAGCACTTAGATAAAGTAGATGTTTCCCAGAACATTTTTGCGTATTACAATTCCGAATGTTGTCACCAAAATGATCAGTGAATAATTTCATGGCCTCATCTAGTTCTTTTGAGTCACAAGTTATCATCTCTAGCCCTTTTCTCTCCCAGAAAAGACCACCCATTTATCTGCAAGCTGCATTCACTTGCCTCAGTCAAAGAAGAGAGGTTACTGAAGAACTCATATTAATGCTATCTAAAATAACACTTTTTTTTTTGTCTGAAGTAGAAGAAAACTTGAACTCCAGCAACAGACTAGAGGCAGTTAACTTGGGAAATGGGGTGCTGCTAGTAGTACTGTTAATCTAACTCAGCATTTATGACATTCTCCCCATAGCTGTAAATCTCCTGGTGCTGGGTCATGGTGTGAGCCCTGTGCTTAAACTACTGACTCTAGATTTCTCTAAATGAGCAAGCAGACCCAGACAAAAGTGTTGTCAAGGTAGAAAAACTGGTGTAGGAATAAGAATAAGCAAGTACTCAAAATGAAAAGTGAAAGCACCCATCCAAAGTTTAGAGACTTTATGGTGGTATTTTTCTATGTCACAGTATTTGTATTTACAGGCCTCGGTGTACCTAATGCTTCATACAAAAACTCAGGAATTAAAAGCTACACCTGGAATCAGTGAGCTTTATGAAGCCCTATCACTGGATTGTAGACATCTCCAGATGGAAAAGTGGGAATTAACGAAGAAATAGTGTGTATACTTGAACTTGAATACCTGATACACAGAATACAATGACTTTTTATTGTTTCAGTCAAGAGCATGGAATCAGATCCAAGCTCTCTGAGAAGGATAGAGTCTGTTAAATGGTTGCAAGCAATAAGGACCTTCTCCACGAGGGATGCTTTTGTATTCCTTAACATTGTCCTGAAAATGATGCCATAGATGCTCCACCCTCATGTCCCTAACCTCCTATCCAGAAAACTGGTATAGTGAGTAAAGCAAATAGCTGAGAGTTTAATAGACTTATTGCCCTATTCAGATTATTACAGTCTTTCCTTTACCTTCAGCTTCTCCCTATTCCTCTCCCCTCTTCTCAGAGCTTTTCCAGGCTTGTATTCCTACAGCCTGGGAGCTGTGATCACCCCATTCACTAGGGAGCCCAGAAAACACTGAACCAACTCAGCTGCTGTGGGATTACAGAATCAGCTCTTCTGTCTACCACAGGGGATACCCAGCTATTGTCATGCCAACAGCTAGGGAAAAGCAATCTGAGAAAAGCCAAAGGTGTGTACCTCTTTAGTGCTGCACTGACTGCTCTGCATGTCAGAGATTCAGAATGATTTTATAGGTCTGTGTAATCCATACTTGTCCATATACCATTTTGTGCTCTCTGTGTAGGTTTGACAGTGAAGAGGATCATCATTGGAGAGAGGGGGGATCTAACGAGAGTGTTGCCGGGTTTTTGAACCTGCAGATATCATACTGCTAGTAACTGAAAAATGCTTTCACTTACTACTCCTAGCATATTTAACTAAATGTTGTATCGTCTAAAACATTTTTTATGATAGCAATATCCTTTCATATTTTATATCAGCTCTTGCAAACATTTAGGTGAAGGGTCCAAAGGACTTTTGAAGCTTGGAAGCTCCGTGTAGGATTACCAAGCTGTCCCTGCGGAGGACACTGTATCTATGACATCCCTGGTTAGCTTCTTTGCTGACACTGGCCTGGTGGGCAAGATCAGCAGCATCTTCCTAATCCTGCAGGAAGTTTTGAGTTGTCTGCAGGAAATACAGAGCCCCAAGAGCTGTAATAAGTTTCCTTGGCACTTTGTTCCGTGTTTAGATCAGCCAGATTCAGAAGCATCATTCTGCATCAATTTCCATGGGAAGAGTCATCTATTTGATGAAACTAATTAAATCCACAACACATTTCTGAATTAAACAGATGTTCCTTCTTAATTTACAGAAAAATTAATACAGTGTTAGTATGTTCAGTCCAAATGCTTGTGGTTTTTTTTCCCCTCACTTGATAACTTGATGGGTTCTTACCTTGCAGACAAACAGCGTCTAGGTATTGCTGAGAAATTTTTCCTTCAAAATGTGTGAAATGAGTCAGAAACATAATAGAATAGAATCATAGAATACACTGGGTTGGACGAGGTCATCTTAGTCCAGCCCCCCTTCAGTAAGCAAGGACATCATAGTATCATAGTATCAGTCTGGGTTGGAGGGGACCACAAGGATCATCTAGTTCCAAACCCCCCACACTAGATCAGGCTGGCCAGAGTCTCATCCAGCCTGGTCTTAAACACCTCCAGGGACGGGGTCTCAACCACCTCCCTGGACAACCCATTCCAGGGCTTCACCACTCTCATGGTGAAGAACTTCCTCCTCACATCCAGCCTGAATCTCCCCACCTCCAGCTTCATTCCATTCCCCCTAGTCCTATCACTACCTGAGATCCTGAGAAGTCCGTCCCCAACCCTCCTGTAGGCCCCCTTCAGATACTGGAAGGCCACAATTAGGTCACCTCAGAACCTTCTCTTCTCCAGACTGAACAGCCCCAACTCCTTCAGTCTGTCCTCATAGCAGAGGTGCTCCAGCCCTCTGATCATCCTCGTGGCCCTTCTCTGGGCATGTTCCAGCACCTCCATATCCCTCTTGTAATAGGGGCTCCAGAACTGGATGCAGTACTCCAGGTGGGGTCTCACCAGAGCTGAGTAGAGGGGGGGAATCACCTCCCTTGACCTGCTGGCCACACTTCTCCCCAACTAGATCAGGTTGCTCAGAGGCCCATCAAGTCTGACCTTGAATGTCTCCAGGGATGGGGCCTCCACCACCTCCCTGGGCAACCTGTTCCATTGTTCCAACACCCTTATAGTAAAGAATTTCCTAATATTCAGTCAAAATCTGCTCTTCTCTAGTTTAAAACCATTGTCTCTTGTCCTAGTGCTACAGGCTTTTGTAAATAGGGCTTCTCCAGCTTATTTGTGGGTCTCCCTCAGATACTAGACAGCTGCTATAAGGTCTCTCCAGAGACTTCTCTTCTCCAGGCTGAACAACCCAAACTCTTTCAGCCTGTCTTCATAAGAGAGATGCTCCAGCCTTCTGACCATTTTCATGGCCTTCCTCTGGACTCCTTAGTGAGTGGGGTGATCACAGTTCCCAGACTGACTCCTGCAAGGGTTGTGGCTTTAACATCATGATATCTTTATTGCCTCTGAGCCTGTGAATCATAATAGGAGAGTGAAGTTCATCAGATTTTCTGCCTAGGTAAATTGCAACGTCTCCAATATATTTCTCTCCATTCTGCACATGATGGGCAAAGCACAGTTTGTTTCTTTTGCTGCTGACACTGCTCCAGTGTTAGCTGGAGTGCATATCATCAGAGAGTTTTCTTCAGGACTGCAGTTAGGTGGCCCCTAGGACATTTGTTCTTCCTGCCTTCATAGCTAGACAAAAAGTATCTGAGAATAGCAATTCTTCCACAGAAAAAGTCCAACATCTGCTGTGCAGCAGTGGTACTTGCAATTTCTATGCTACAGAGACAGGTAGTGAACCCTACATAAGTTCTTGGAAGGTCTTTTGAAAAGGGGCAAAAGAATTTAAGGAGGCCCTCAACTTCCTTAAGGTATTTTCATGTAAACTGCTGTTGTTTGGGACATGGAAGGTGTGATGGATGGGTTAATGCCCATCCTGGAAGCACGGGGGGGTAGGCCTTGGGAGTGCTTTGCCCTCCCTGCAGGGTGTTTTCTCCCTGGGAAACTGAATCTGTTCCACTCCCCCTCCCTGCCCAGCTAGGGTATAAAAGGGAAGACACTGCTGCCCACTGCAGGCTTGAACCCATGACCTTGGACTTTGCTAGGCATGTCATCTGAAGATTTCTAATTTGATGATATGTTTTGGGTGCAGGGATTAGGGTATGAAATAAGGGGTGGCATGTGGTGGTTTAGGCTGAGCGCCTCTTGTTGCCACCACACAAGCTATACCTGCGATGTCCCGAGGGTCTGCCCAGTGGGTGGACGCAGGAAGCTACGTATTCATCCCATAATGCCCTGCTCCCTATAAAACCATCAGCAGGGTTTCTGCACTTTCTCTTTCTTCCCTCACCTCTCCTATGGAGATGGTTCCTGTCTGGTAATGGGGGTGGAGTCATCTCATGGTCTGTTGGGCCTGGCTAGGCCTAAGGCTGTGAGGAGAAGTCTCAGGGCAGTCTCAGATCTGGCCAGCTAAGATTAGCCTAACAGTGGAGGACGGGGGGAAGAAAGAGCCCTGGGGGTTTTTGGGTGTACCCTCAGGTGGGGAGAGAAATGTGTTGGGATGCTTTTGGGTATGCTTTGGGATCTCCTTTTATCACTGTGTTTGTGGTTCTCTGTAAAATATTCACTGCTTTTCCATTTAAACTTCCCACCACTTCTGAGTCTCATATTTCCTGCCCATGGTAGGAAGGAAGGATCGGCTCTTCAACCCACCACAGAAGGATAGTATTTTTTTTCACAGCCCCATATTTTCTCCAATTTATTAAAAGGTTCTAGCAGGAGCATTGCAGACAAGCATCTTTATTCCAGGCTGTAAAATGAGTGTGTTAAAGTCAATAGAAATAGCCAGGGGTGTGAAATACTTTTACACGCATTTTTAACTGAATGCATCACAATTTAGGTGTGCATTAATTAACCTGTGAAGAGATGATATTTAATCCATGATATCCTACTCTTTCTTGGATTTACCTTTTGTTGCAGTTTGTCTCAGAGCACACTCCAAAGGAATCAGTAGCAGGCCTTACAGAAGATAGCCACTCTCAAGCATACAACTGCTTCTTCTGCTCAGAAAAACACATACACATGGGAGTAGGAGGGAAGGTCTAGCGGACTTTTCCTTCTACTTATTCGCTTCTTACTCCTATGCATTAGGCAGTAGTCAAGACTATGCCTGCACGCCATATGACACTCCACTGTCTGCTTGCAGTCATGCACAAGAAGACCACCGACGCCACATATCCCAGCTTTGCTGTCATCCATTGTCTGGAGTAATACAGAGCACTATATATTATGAAGTTGCCTTCATAGTACAACTGAATCCACAGCTGTATAATTTAAAAGCTTGGCTTTATTAGCTCTTATTCAGGTGAGTATTTTTGTTCATATGCAAAAATTCTCACTAAGTATAGCAAACCAGAATTATAGAGAGGATGGAGTAAAAGATGTGCAGGGTAACAAAATAGAAATGTTTGTTATTATGTAAGGATGACTTGAGGTCTTTAATTTTAAAAAACTTGAGCATTGTATTCCTGTAAACCCCATAGACAGGCCTCCATAGACATGGTGGGTTCTGAGGCAGAGCTAATGTGTGGTTCCAGCGCCCATAGGTCAGAGTCAAATGACAAGTGACAGATGAAAGGCATCTGCTCTCCTCTTTTTATACAGTGAAGAGGAATGCATTTCTGGAGCACAGGTACTTGCTTGAATTCATTATCACAAGAACCTCCACAGTAAGGGAAGATGTAAATTTGATGTAAGCCAGGCAGTGAAAAGACAGGACTGATAAGGGACAGAATATTTTTGCATTCAAGGTCAAGTGGCATTTAAAAAGCCACTCTACAGATGCAGTGGAAAATTACAGAAGCAGAATTTTTGTTGGCCTCTTCATCCTTTTCAGCAGTACAGCAAAACTGGAAAGAGGTGAAAAAAATAAGTCCATGCTTGGGACTGTCCTCTTATGCTGTCACATTTCATGTTTGTATTACAGGTCTGCCATTTTCTCTGTAATTATTTTAAAACCTGAATTTTGTGGGTTGTGGAAAGTGGAGGTTTCTCTGTGCTGAAAGTTCAGAGTTTGTTCTTTCATGATGTATGTGTGGCAATGGCAAACTTAACTCTCAGCCCCTTCCTGGAGCACTGAAGTATTTCTCAACACTGACCTGAGAAATTCACAGAAAGATATGTTCAAGCTCCCTGCTCTCCCAGTCCATGGCCTTTCAGCTGAGCCTGCCAACAAATGATTGCTGAACACTTGCCAGACAGCAGTAACTTTCAGTCCCCAGTTTATAATAATGCAAAATCAGTATTCTGCTGTCAGCTCCTGGTTTATAATAATGCAAAATCGGTGTTCTGTTACTGCGAATGTCTTATTCATTATGGGCCACGTCCAAATCACTTGAATGTGAAGCTGTGGTGATGCACATCAGCTAATCTGCCAGAAATTGCCTCATAAAGGTGCAATTTACCATACTGGCAACATATAATTTATGAAGTCTTCTGTTCAGACCAAAATGCAGGTTGGCTTATTCTAAGGAGGCTAAGAAAGATAAACTCTCAACCAGCAATAAAATTCAAAGGGAAATAGGTACCTAATTCTATAAGACACCATTGAAGAAGCCCATCTGTTAATGCTTCAAACAATATATCTTCATAAATGTAAAACGAATTCAAACAGCTAGTCCTCTATCCCTGTCATATTTTTCTTTTTCCCCTTTCATAGTCCATTTACTCAGTTTCTGGAAAGATATGGGGGTTGATATCCAGGGTCAGGATTGACTTTATCCACCCATGCAGCAGAGATTCTTTCCATACTCCCATCAGAGTCCTTTTAACATACATTCAATTAACCTCAGTTAAATATTGGATATGCAATAGTGTGCAGGCAGCAGAAGAGATCTAGTTGTTTAGCACTCTGGCATCAAATGAAGATAAATACAGGGCATGACCTGACCCTCCAGGGCACTGGCCTAAATCTGGTAGCATACAGACTGAGTTTTTCTGCATGTGTAGCTGACACTGATTTGATGAGGAAACTGCCTGAGTGTTTAACAAAATAACACAATCACTGATAGGATTTCCTCAGCGTTGTGTAACATGGGTAAGTGGTTAAGTACATGTACACATTTGCATGCACACTGTAGTATAAGTTGTTTGAAGCTTATAAAGGCTTTTGTGGAAAAAGTAATATCAAACTCTGGCAGAAAAATGTATGACATGGAAATGTGTGGTGGCCTGTATTTCATTTATGCCTGCAGTAAGTCAACTGATTTTGATGACTCTCTGTGAGGGAAATTCTATCCAGTTACAGACTATAGATATACCTGTTACTTTATATCTACATGTAAACATTTGCTTAAAATTATTTAACACAATTTTGCTTTATAATTTATAGAAATGACTTCACAGACAAGTTTCTGGTTATGAAAGGTATCCAAGATCAGTAAGGTTGTTGTGTCTATAGTTTTCCCAGGCATGTGTAATGTTACTACTTAGCTGTAAGTTGCACTCTTTCTATATAGTGGGAGAATAGTTTTGGTGTTGCCTCATAACCATATGGGCAGCATTTGCAATGTGTAATACAGAGGGCACATCTTTCTGTGGAAACAGGACCACATACTTCAGTTCATGCTCTTCACAGAAAGAGTGATTGGCCACTGGAATGGGCTGCCCAGGGAGGTGGTGGAGTCACCATCACTGGAAGTGTTTAAAAAGAGACTGGCTGAGTCAGTGCCATGGTTTAGTCGATTAGATGGTGTTGGGTGATAAGTTGGACTCAGTGATCTCAAAGGTCTTTTCCAACCTGGTAAATTTTGTATTCTATTCTGTATTCTATATGACAGCATATGGCTGATGGATCCAATACTGAATGAAATGCTATACAGTTACGGCTGCTTTGGAAAAAAGTCTGCAGGCTTGAGTGCAAATACAATGTGAATACCTTAGCAAAAAATAGATTAAACAGCAAGTTACAATATTTATTGACTTCTCTGGTCCTTTACTAGGTCTGTCTTGATGTTAAACTCATTTAAGTATGAGGGAAGGATCAGGCTTACTATAGTCCCTTAAAACAGAAGTACATAATATCAACAACAAAAGTATTTGTACAGCTCTAAGCTTTATGTCAGGCTATATTGGTTTTCAAACATTAGCAATTCCAGCAGACTAGATTCCCTGCTGATTGTAATGTAATGAAGTTTACATAAAGCAGGAAGTTAAATTTATTTCCATACCAAAAGACAGTGGGTTTAGGAAAAATGTAAAGTCACAATAATAATAATGAAACAGAATGGGTAGAAGAACAGCCCCCTGCAGCAGGCCATGTTAATTACCCTTGCAGCTGGGAGATCAATTTGCATATATATTCTTTGAAGCCTGTCAGGTATGAATTGAACCACTGAACTGTTACATTTGATAATCTAGCTCTCTAAAGCATTTTTGCTAAAGATGTTATGTTTCATAGGACTTCACAGTTATTTTTCTATCTCAAAGTAAAGAGCTGTACTTAATTTGTTCCTGTATAAACAATTCTATGTTTGTGACTTCCTGAAGCACCAGGTTAGCAGCATAATCTCATCAGAAGCATTGGTACTGCTGATTAAACACAAAAGAGATACAGTCAAATAGCCTTGACAACCAGTGAAAGCAAGGAAATTAAAACTTAAAGCTAGTGGTGACAGGCATGACTCAGGGGATAGTTAATGAGATATGGAGCTTTCAGCTCCAGGACACATATTCCATTATGTTCTGTGCTAGTGGTGACAAAATTGTTGCCATCTGATGGCTGCTTCTTGGCCTCAATAAGCCTAGTGTGTGGTCTGAGGAACTGTTTGTTTTGTACCATCCATTACTATAGCATCTTCATGCCAATGCTGGAAAATTGTTTGCAGTGGACGGTAGCAGTTAACCACCTGTTGGCAGCATTTTCAAGCAAGCATCTGAGATTTATAGGGATGTGGGTAAACGTGTTTCTCGCTTTGGATAATCCAGAGTTGTTTGACTGGAACCAGTAGAGCCCAGACAGAGCTCCAATGGAACAAAACCAGCACATAGGGAAAACCTGTGCATGAAAGCGAATTTTCTGCAGGAGCAGGATATAAGTGAAAACATATTTGTTCTCTTTTAACAAAACTGTGAGAATTGTGTGCAACAGCCTTCACAAACCTCACATGGTTTAACTTTTTCTGAAATTAAAAAAACCAAACCCAAACTATCTTATCTGAATTTCTAAAAGTGTATGACTCATATGTTCTTTTTGTGCACAGGTGAACCCTGACTTTCAGATATTTCCCAGCATTTGCTCTAGAGCAATACTTTTTCAATAATAGTTGTGGATAATAGTAATGAAGGACAAATGCTCTAATAATAGTGACCAAGAGCCTTAGGAACACCATACCTGTCTGTTGCCAGACCTGTGCAGGGGGGATTGGACTTGAAGTAGTGTGTTCCATACTTTTACAGTGGGGCTATTAACAATGTTACTTTTTAGAGGCCACTTCTTTGTGCAGTTGCTATTTTGGAGGAAAAGTTTATATAGCTCTATATAGTCCCTCTCTGCCTGTTTTCACCTATGTAACAGATCAGCCCAGCTGATTATTGCTGTATCATTTCTCAACAGGAACAGTTAGACCAGTCAAGGATGGTCAGGATGGGGAATGGCGTAGGGTAATTGGAGAGCACCATTAATAGTGTGTAGAATTTGCTTTGAATTAATAGTCCTAAAACTGCATCACCCATTTGACACACTTGTCTGAAAGATGTCTTCTGAAGGTCCAAGAGAAATACTCTGCTTTTCTGTGAAATTTAAACATTGTTGGACCCAAGGCGACCTTTTCCAGTCCTTAATGAATTACATATTATATTTTTTTTTTTCAGCTAACAAATTGGTTCATGCATCTGGTTGTTACAAGTAGTTAGAGAAGCTCAGTTACATTTCCTGCCTTCATTAACAATGAAAGCATTACTGGAAAGATTGGACATTTGGGGCTCCCTGATTGATCTAGAATTGAAAAGAGAGGCTGAAACTCAGATCTGATGGAAAACTAGATGGGGTTGCATCCCCATGGTAGAAATTTTAAAAGAATTACCCAAAGTCAGCCATGAATTGGAATAAATCTGTCAGGGAGGACTGGGAGGGTAGCAAGTAAAATGATGGAGATTTTATTTAGAGAGAGAGTGAGAAGTTTTTCTTATTATTTATACCTTTCTATATTAGCATGACTGTATTTCCTCACTTGTATGCAGCCTTTCAAAGCAAAAGAGCAGACTGATATGATTTTAATACTCTTTAATATAACAAATCCCTTTCATGAAAGATGTTTATTTAATGATCATATATTAAAGATAAGTGTATTCCTTTCTTTTCCTGGCAAATAAAACTCTTCAGGTCTAAAATGAACTGCAGGTAGTTATAATGCAAAATATGTCTAGAAAAATAAACTCCTTCTGTATTATCTTAAGCTCTTTAAGATTTAATAAAGTCTTACATTCATTGATCTCTTTAAAGTTTAATAAAGTCTTACATTCGTTGATCAAATGTGCAAAGAGTGTAGTGCAAGCAAAACATTCAATTCATAACAGGGAAAAAGTTTTGTACAGAGAAATCTTTCCTTCAGTGGAGATGGAGGTAATTATAATCACTGAATTTACTTAGAATATTTTTTAATAATATCCAGTGAATCCAGCAGTCCATCTAGAATACCTCTTTCTTCCCCTCAATTTTCCAATGTTTTATCAAGAATAGCAACATGAATCACAGAATTGCAGAACAGTCTGGGTTGGAAGGACCTCCAAAAGTCATGCAGTCCAACCCCCTCCACAATAAGCAGGGATATCCTCAATTAGATCAGCTTGCCCAGAGCCCTTTTGAGGCTCACACTGAATATCTCCAGGGATGGGGCCCCAGTCACCTTCCTGGGCAACCTGTTCCAGTGTTCTGCCACCCTCATGGGTGTTCCTAACATCCAATCTAAATCTACACTTCTCTAGTTTGAAACCATTGCTCCTCGTTCTATTGCTACAGACTTTTGTAGAAAGTCTCTGCATGCTGCTTCTAGGCCCTCAAAAGCAAGATGAATATAAAAAAAGAAGGGCATACACCTCAAAAATACTCACTGGTGTATTAAAGAAGTTTTTGAAATTTCCATTGTTTATTTCTGTTTGTTTTTGTGGGGTGTTTTTTGTTTGTTTTGTTTTTGTTTTGTTTTGGTTGGTTGGTTGGTTTTTTTTAGAGTGACTCTTTGTTGCATTCTTGTTCTGATTTCACCTGGAGTTTTTCTTGTCCAGGAATACCCCATGCTTTTTTCCCATTTTTCTATTAGGATCAATCTTGACCATTGCTATCCATCAGGGGCTGTTACTTATCATATAGTGCCTTTTGGGTTTACTCACCTGTTGACTTTTTTTTATGTTGCATGTTATTTACATCATTTTTCACAGCTGTGGTGCTTGTATTTTTCATGTCTGACTTTCAGCTGTTACCAAATATTTGTAACTGAATGATTTTTTTTTTTTTTTTTAATATTATTTGGAAGGGCACTGTATATAAACTAAGAAAGGTAGAAAGCATGAAGTCTTGTCTTCAGAAATGTTTCTGCATTGAAAAGACTCCTTCCATTTATCTTTCTTGTGTGCTGCAGATTAACTAGAGGACACAAGTCTCAGGGGGATATATGAAATACAGAACATGTCAAATTCTGAGGTGAAGAGTTCAAGAAGAGTGTCAAGTTTTTGTGATATCACCATGAAATCTAGAAAACAATGAAATAAAATAATCAGTGTGAAGGATTATTTATTTGTTTCATGTTACAATGACAAGACACAGAGAGAGAGTTCAGAAGCGGCGGTTACTAAGCATTTGCAAATAACCTTTACCAAGGAGAATTCAGAAAAAGAGAGGTCATCTGAAAACAAGACAACCTTGATAGCAAATCATGAGGCTTTGTTTGCAGAGTTCCTTCTTCCCCTGATGGTGACTACTTGTACAGTTGTTTATCCTTCAGGCCACAGCTGATTTATCAAGGACACTTTCAGACTGAATTATGGGTGGAATGGTATAATAATAACAGCGATGATGGTATTGGTGAATATAATGCTTCTGTTCTCTGCATGCCCTATTTATTCTGAGCAGATACTATTACCTTTCAGGCCCAGAAAATGTCTTCCTTCTTTTTAACTTTAATAAGGTATTAATTTATAAATTAATTTTACGTTGAAAATGTTGAAGATTACCACCTGACACCCTTTTCCATGTTACTATTTAAACCACAGAATCCTACATTCTTACTAATTATTGACCATTAATAGATGGTTGTGGTGGTGAAAAGTACTGGCCAATTTCTATGTTGCCTTTTTGTCACCCAGTACTGTGAACATTGCAAGACCTTAGTTTATGGCAACATTGTTTAAGGTTGTACAGCTCATACACTACTTAGACCATATTTGGGACCAAATCTGTCATTGTTCCTTTTCCCTTTTATATTGATGCTGTGTAAGAATGCTAACTTTAAAACTTTTCAGTTCTGTGGTTAACTTCACTTTCTATAGCAGCATTCTGTTTTTAAAGGTTAGTGAAAGAAAACAGAGTAGAAGAAACACAAATATTAGGTCTCCAACCTTCTGCATCTCCATTTCTTCCAATTAAAATAAAACAACCCAAAACACCCAAATGAACCAAACAAAAACAACAAACTAACAGTAAATCAAAGCTGGTAGGGAACAGGATCACAACAAGCAACACCAAATAGTGCTATGAAATTCCTTTCCAAGAAGTGTTGGGAATTTAGAAATTTTACATGTGTCACAGGTCAGATGGGCAATTGAAAGAGAGATGTATTGAGTGTCATTAAATAGACAAGTCACAACAGAATCACAAAATCCAGTGAGCTGAAAATGACATGGAAACTAATTCACCATGTTGTTGTGCTTGCCTTTCCATCTGTCTATGGTCATTGCTGGTTCCGGAAAGGATAGATGCTTTGCTTGCACCAAAATGGCCAAGAAATGACACAAAATCTTCCCTGTCCCTTTAGTTCCTCCTCTGAATGTTTTCTCACATTGTTTCAATTCATGTGCATTATATTGAAAAATTACTGAGTAATAAGAGATAACAAGTTGTAAGAGTTCAAATTGGGACTAGTTCAAATGCTGGAGTCGAGCTCAAGGATAACTGGAATACATGAGCAAGAGTCGAGTGCCATTTATTATCCACACTTATTCCTCAGCTTTGTACATTATTTCAACTTTGTTTTTCAGGGAAACTTTCCTCAGTACACTTTATGGACTCAAGTGGCAGGCCAGAGGAGGAAACTTCCACTACTTCCAGAGGTTAAGGAGCTTAACAGTCCTACTAATAAACTTCAAGCTGCCTCAGATATGGAGAGCAGAAAGACTGAGAAATCACTGACAAAAATTTTTACATAATCTTAAAAAAAATAAGTTAAATAAGCAAGTGGAGGAACCTTACTTGTGGAATCCTAGGGAATCCCATGGATGATTATTTTATATGCTGAAATGACATCTGTACTACCTTGGATAAAGGCAGTGCTATTCATACCTGGTATTCATATCTGGTTAAATAAACATCCATAGTCTGTTGTTATGGAACCTGTATTCAAAGACTGTTTAAGGGCAAAGATCTCGAGTCTGTTTTGTTTGCATAGTTCATATTTAACTCTTCAGAAAGAGCTGATAGTGCAGACTTCTGAAATCTTTAAAATCTGTGTACTACAAAGACTGTGAAATGGTCTTTGATTAGAATTTGAAGACATACATATTGATATTTTTTGCGCAAGACTAAATGTGAAGGTGTTATGTAAAAAACCTCACACAGAAATATATGTGTAAGAATGTGAAAATTGGGGAGGAATCATCAGTAGATTTAATATCTAATATATTTGTTCAAGTTTTCTGTCAGTGCTCCAGACACTATTTAGGATGTTTTATGACCTTTTTAATATAGAAATTGCACTTTGGTGTGTAAAATGTAGTTAGTACCTAATTTCAGGGTTTAAGTTTGTTGCACAAAGCTTAATTATGTTTAATGACTCAGAAAAGAGTGCTCTCTGCTCCAGCAAAGAGTTAACCCAGACTTTGAGAAAGGACTTTAATAGAGCTATATAGAATATTACCTCAGTATTCCACTGCAACTAGTTATTTGTACAGATGTGAATTAATGAACTGTTACAAAGGTAGTGTGATTTCTGTTTTTTCAATTAAGGAGTAATGATGGCCAAGGTTTCTCTTAGTGTGTTACCATTAAGTAATACCAGTGTAGCAATAAAAAAATAAAATAAAAAATCTCTGCATATCTTTAAAAAAACAAACTCCTTAAGAAATATTAGGAAGGGTAGAACTTTACACTTTTTTTTTTGGTCTTCTCAGACATCATCTGAATCTGTTAGAACTTCCTATAACAGAAGGACCAAAGGCTGTAAATTTTGAGGCTACTAGAAGTGATACTAGACATCATGTTAGAGAAATCTAATCATTTGCATAGTGCTTTACTTGATGTTATACAAAAGTATTTTACAGAAGGGAAAGTTTCTGAATGTTACTAGTCATCAGTTTTCTTTCTACGACACAATACTGAGTGTTGATTTCACTCACACTGGGTGTCATGAGGCCATAGATATTTCTTCCTGGACATATGTTGCAAGTTTGAAAACTTTACTGGCAATTCTGTTTTCAAAATTAGCTGGGTTAGTGTCTATAAGACTGATGTGCTTTCATAATAAATAGTACATAAAACCTTTTCTTTGGTATATAAACAAAGGGGTCATTGTCAGAGAGAAACATTTTCTTCCCTAAACAAAATAAATCAGACCTGTAGACTTCTGAGCCTACCTTATAAAAGGTACTTACGATCAGAGTGCAGCTGTGTGAGTTAGGGTTCCCAAATTCTAACTGAAACACCTGCTAAGATAAGGAATTACTGACTCTCTTCCCCCTCTCAAAAACCCCTTATGTCTCCAAAATCCACTCAGAAGTACAGAATAAGAGACACATAAACCTTGTACTCTTCCCTGCACAGGGTTAGATATAATTCAAAGATACAGCCTTGTGCTTGTAAATGTTTCAAAACTGAAAAACATTGTATAAGAGCTAAATCTTATTTTTATAGCTTAAGTCGTTCTAATACAACAACATAGATTTTCTTTTATCAGTTTAATTACTAAAAGCAATTGATAGTCTTTCTCTCCTTTGGGTAGTGAGAGCTTTTGATATATGATTCTGTGTATCCCATTGTTTTCCTAAAATTTAGCCTATATGAAGTACAGAAACTAAAAAATATCTTTGCTTCATAGGAACAGCACACACATAGTGGTACCCAGGTTTTGATGTTGTGTGCCTGCTGTGGATCTTTTTGGAAAGCTTACTTCCCAAAAGTCAGGACTTAGGTTTTCCAGAGGCATTAAGAAGGAGATGAAGTCTTGATTGGTATGGTGTTATTCTATGACACCTTTTTCCTTTGATTCTCTCAGATAAACCTCTTATGTAAAGTGAATTTTGCAGTGTGACATTTTGCAGTGCCTGATCTCAGACAGTGCCCCATGCTTTGCTGAAGTCTTTAAATACGTGCAAGATATGTAGATTGTGATGTTAGTGCCTCTAAGAGTGAGCCATGAACATACCCTAGAACATCATACTTAGTTTAGGACTAAGATCATATCATGCTTATATATTAGGGTTATGATCACAAAATCTAAAGCTTCCTCCACTGAATTAACCATAGTGATTACGTTTGACAAATACAGATAATTCATGAAGTGAGAATTGTCAGTGACTTCACCTTTACTGCTTCGTGGCAAGAACTTAGAAGGGACATACAGAGCTGATGAAGACAAAGCAGAGAAATTCAGTGAAATCTTTGTGTTGGCATTTAGTGCTGTGACTCCCACATATGATGCATTTCTGTAGATGATTGTCTGGGCTGTATATATATATATATCCATTTGAAATGAATACACAGGAATTATTAGACCAGCTAGGCAGGTTTGGAAGGTCACCTGGACCAGATGGCATAAAAACAAGAGTTCTGAATATGAAATTTCCAGACTTCTGGCTAAAGGATCTAAAATATCATTACAAATGGACACTGAGCTAGAATACTAGGACAACTGTTGGATCTGCCATCTGTCAGAAGGGCTTTATAGATGACCTTGGGAATGACAAACTATTAAGCCTGATTTCCATTTCTATTAAGATGGTTTCTATATGGAAATAAATAAACACAACCTGTTTGGAAGAAGGCATATGACTTTTGGAGTTCAGTGATATTTTCAGTAATAATATGGATAAATGGGATCAAATAGCCATAAGATATGCTGTTTCAAATGCCCTTGATCAGATTCCACACCAAAGGCTTAGTAAAGATATTATATTATCATGGGATTGGACAAAAAAATGTTTTAAAAGGCAATATTAGCAATCTTACAGAGAAAACATGGTTACTGGGACCAGTTTTAGTCAGCATCTTCATCTGTGGTCTGGAGAGGGCAATGAACAGTGAAATCTGCAAGTCTGTGTGTAATAATAGATTCTTTGTTCATAATCAATGCCTTTTGCTTTCAGTGCCAATGCCTTCAATGGCAAGGATCCCCAAAAGTACATCATAAGAGTGAGCAAACCAAATGTCAGCAGGTGAAGTTCAGTGTGAAATAATGAATCTAGCAAAAAGTAGCAAAACCATGCTGGCATGTGGCTGAACTCTGAACCTGAAATGCAGAAAAGGACCTCTAAGTTTTCTCTGAAGTCAGCGGCTCAGTGTCGAGTAGCTGACAAAAGAATACCAAAGTCTTTGGCATGTTTAGAAAAATGATAGAAAAATGAGATTGTTCTTAGGAACAGAGAGTACCTGAGATGAGAGGACAGCTGGGAGAAGATATGACTGAGGTTCATGAGATCATGTAGTCAGTAGATAAACTGAATACAGAACAGTTTCTAATAAAACCCCACAGTATTAAACCTATGAGAACTTGAAAACAATAGGGGTTGTATTTAAAAGTGTGAATGTACTTCATAACATAGTGAACTTCTGCAACTGAGAGTCACCAGAGAGGGTGGAGAAAGCCGCTGCTGGCAGATATGGAAAGGGTTTAAACAAAGTTATAGATAACACTCTCACAAAGGTGCCCTTTAATCCTTTTAATATTGGGCAGATGTGCACCTGCTGACAATATTAATCATAGAATTACAGAATGGTAGGGGTTGGAAGGGACTTCTGAATATCATTGAGTCCAAGTCCCCTGCTAGGGCAGGTCACACAGAAATGCGTCCAGATGGGTCTTTAAAGTCTCTAGAAAAGGAAACTCCACAACCTCTCTAGGCAGTCTGTTCCAGTGTGCTGTTACCCTTACAGTAAAGAACCTGTTTCTCATGCTGAGGAGGAACTTCCTGCATTGTAATTTATATCCATTGTCCCTTGTCCTATAACACCACTGAAAAGAGACTAGCACTTTCTTCTTTACACCCACTCTTCAGATATTTATAAACATTAATAAAGTCCTCTCTCAGCCTTCTCTTTTCCAGACTAAATAACCCCCATAAATAAATCAATTCTGGACACAGAATATATATATAAGGCGATAGAACTGCACAAAGTGGCCAAGCATGTGTGGTGTTCTTGTGTCTCTGCTAATGGAGTCAACATACTGGACTAGATGAGCACTGAAGGGCATTTCTTTTTTATCCTAGCTTTTATTTGGCCAGAGAGCTTTTTAGTCTTAAATATTTATTTATTTATTTAGCAAATGCCCAATCTACTCTTTAAACGAGACCTATTTTTATGTCCTTACAGATGAGGACCACACATAATTCTGCATCACCAAGGCTGCCCCAATCACCATGGAAGAATCATGATTTCTATGCAGAGATCAAAAAAGTGTATGGATTCTGCTTAATCTGACAAATGAGCAAGGAAATTATAAGTCTTATGTTATTGTTTTTATCCAACAAGTGAAACAAATAACAAATGTTAACTAATGTCAGAGTAGTGTAAATCAAAGTAAGGAGAAAGTAATAGCTGAATAGTTTCAGAGTGTACAAGGACAAATATCATAGAATAATAGAATTCTTTGAGTTGGAAAACACCTCTAAGATAATCAAGTCCAACCATCAACCTAAGATCATCATGGCCATTAAACCATATCCAAAATGCCATCTCTACATGTGACTTCACCTCCCTGGGCAACGTATTTCAATGCCTGATGACTCTTTCAGTAAAGAAATTTTTCCTAATATCCAATCTATCACAATTTCAGGCCACTTCTAGCACTTGAAACTAGGGAGAAGAGACCAATCCCTACCTCACTACAACCTCCTTTCAGGTAGTTGTAGAGATGAATGAGGTCTCCCCTCAAACCAAATAATCCCAGTTCTCTCAGTGGCTCCTTGTACGACTTGTCCTCTAGACCCTTTACCAGCTTTGTTGCCCTTCTTTCACAGGCAAAAAGTAGTGGAATAAATGGAGTCCAATGCTGCATTTTACATCATTTACCCAACTGGCAAATTAAGTTGCCATAGGCCTCTAAAAGCACCAGCCACCCAATTGTTACCTTGGAACTGGGTCACCTATTTCAAAATATGTTAGTGCTTCTTTCCAAAGTAAGAAACACATACACAACTGATTTATTTCAAAGAGATTATGTGGGAAAGTAATGAACTGATGTGAAATGGAAGGTGAATGTCTGATTTTCTTCTATTTGTTAGGCATAGTAATCTCTTGGTTTGGGACAGTTTCAAAGGATCAAGCACTGTGTGAAGTTTTTTAAATATCCAGCAGCAGGAAACCTGTGCTGTAGGGGGAAAGATTTAAATCTTTAAGGTGTATGCTGCTGGGAATATAGAGCAAAAATTGTATTGAATAATCATCGCAACAATCATTTTTGAGCCATTTACGAATTTTGTAGCGCTAGTAGTTTTCGATAGACTAGAGAAATCCAAGTAAAGCTTTTCCATTCACAAATGGTCTTACAGGTAACTCAGGTTATTTATGTGTGGCTCTGTGATTAGGTTGTTTAATGAAAGGCTGTTACATTATCACAATTTTATAAATACTTTTGATAATGAAAACTTCTAAATTGCTCAGTGGCTATGATTGTTCTCAGGTGGGTAATCTATGAAAGGCATTCCACATGAAGATATAAAAATTGTAAAATATTTGGATTACAGTGCGATTCTTTGGGAAAAAAAAAAAATATATATTTCCTGAAGAAATAAGAATTATTTAGGACACATATAATGCAATGAAATAAATGGATCCTATATACAATATTACAGATGCACAAGCTGCCCCCCACAGATCAGGAGAGAAAGTAGCACAGAATAGTCTTGGGTTGAGATAAGGATGATTTAATGAAAATAATATAACACACAATTACCTTAGCTATTTTGTAGAGAAGGAAAAGCAGAAGCAGCAGCAGAGGCCAGCCATAAAATGACCCTCCCCATGCCCTGAACCTGCAGCCAGCTCATCGGAAAAAGACCAGCACCCCAAAACCCCAAAACTACCAGGAACTGGAATCAGCAGCTGAAATGGGAAGCCTCTCATGTTACATCTGAACTACAAGCCCCGTGATACTTTGCTCCAGTCAGCACTTTTGTTTTAAACTGGCATGACATCAGCTTGGTATTGAACATTCAGCATCAGATTCAATTGCCTAAACCCATGATATATATTTATTTAAGTTTGATAGATAATAAGGCTCACATAAACCACATAGCAATAATTAGACATATAGAGACAAAACACTCATTGCATTAATAGCAACATGCAGGTACATTTACTTTGTTATCTCATGCTCTTAAATAATCAGTAGGTAGTAATATTAAATTTCAATATGACTAAATGGATTGCTAAACTTAAATAAGGACTTTGATTTTTTTTTCTCAATTGACATTCACTGGAGCACAGATATCTATCTCTCTCTCATCAGTGTGGTTTGACTACTTACACAGCAAATCTCAGAAGCCATTTCAGGCCCAGAACTGTGTGCAGAAAACATTTCATAAATCATTTTGAATACTGAAAAAAATAGAGAGTTTTCCTTTGGATTAGAGAAGAAATTTGTTGAATAAATTATATTTTCTGAATTATTTCCTCTTTTCTAATAACCAGACTAGATTAAATAGAGGAGGCAGTATAAAACAGCCACTGGGATATCTATTATCTCTTCATCCTTTTATCCTCTTGCAATTCTCTTGGGGAGCTGTACATGTATATGCTGCATGAAATGTTATTAACTGACATTACGTCTCTCATCCCCTTAGGCTGTGGCTTTTTTCCTGCTACTTTACTGACCATTAAGCAGCCCTTGTAGATGTGATCTGGAAATTGTTGCATTTATACCTTCTAGAGCACATATATTAAGCTGTTCATTAGTTTTTGATATTACATGACTTTCTAAGCCTCATATAAGTTACAGTGTCAGTTATGTTTTAGTATAATGACACAAAAATGACAAAGCTATTTGTTATTTGCTCTAAACTTGTGCCAATATCTTTTAAAATATGATCAGTCATCATCTCTCAGATAGCTTTTGCTCTTCTTTCTATCATAACTACATATGCTTAAGGACAAAGTAAGAATACTTATCAGGAGTCTTGGAGGAAGCCATGTGGAATCTATTTCTTCTGACTGACTTGTCTTGGTGGTAGGCAACGTTTGGTTACTTGTGCTTTGAGTGGAAAAATTAAGATCACACTTCATGTCCAGGGACATTTCTGAAGAATGTTGGCACATTGATTATTTGAGTTAGTGGATCAAATAATTTGCTGAAAGACAGCATGAGAGGTAACATGGAGGGAAGTAAATTAAACCTACTCCACAGATATCTCACTTGTATGCTCTACCAATGATACCAATTTTACCAGCTTCTACCCTGCTCCTACACCATCATAAAATACCATATATATCCTATTCACTTTCCTGTTTAGCTAAATGTTTCTAGCCAGAAGCTTCCACCTAGATTTAATATTAATTTATACTAAAGTATTGTCTTCTTCTTTATTTTATTTATTTTTTTTTTTTAAACTTAAAGGCTCAAAACTTCATCTCCCCATGGGAAAAGCAAAGGATTGTACTAGTATAAGAATCTCATTTTTACTCTGCACCTGAACTGTCTCTCTCTAATTTTATATTTTATGGTCCTGCAGTTCTTTCTACATTCATACTGACTGCATTAAATTATGTAGAAGCACAGTCTCGTGACACCCCTGAACCAACCTGCAAAAAAGCTCTCTTTTGCTCTCACCCTGACTCAAAATTAAATTCCCAAAATTATATGCAAATAATATCACCAGTCTAAGAGTAATGAATGGAATCAAGGAAAGGCAAGGGCAAAGGCATCACTTTTATCCTCTATTAGCGCTGAAGATTTAGCACTAGAATTAGTATGAATTTGCATTACTAAATGGTCTTTGAATGACATGATAGCTGGGTGCAATTCAAGTTTATTAATATTTCTAAACAATAGCAGAAGATGAACTCTCTGCCTAAGGCTTAGAGCTGAAGTAAAAACCACTGACTTTCCCGTCAGAGACTTGCAGAGTGACCTTCACAAGTCACAGAACATGCCTGTGCCTCAGTGTGAGATGGGGCATATTAAAACATAGCTTACAGAGGTATTGACAAGATTCAATTAATCAAAACTTTTTCAAGATCTTCACACAGAAGAGTCTATGTAAGAGCAAAGTGCTATTATTACTGAAGTGGATGTCTCTCGAGCACTTAATTTTTCATTTTATATAAACTTTTTTGCTTGCATACATTGTCAGCATGCTGAGCCATAGATCCTTCAGACCTAGTTTGTGTGGAGCTTTGTCAAGATACAGCTGCTTTTAACACTATATCCCTATTAGGATATGACACAATACATCGTAACAGCTCCATCAGAGCCATTAGGGTATAAGCTGTCAATGGGTAATAAGATTACTATGCATTGCATGTGGTGGTGCTCTGATAATACTAAACCAGGTACACTATCATAGAGTCCACAAAACCTTTGAATATTGATACTGCAAGATTTGTCTAATGAATGCAAAGTGTTATTTGAGTTAAAAGTAGAATATCATCCTGAGCATGTGTGAAAAGTTATTTTCTTGTAAAATAAATAACATTAAATTGTTGCTGTTTGAGAAAAACCCTAAAGATATCATTTTCAGTATCTCTAGGAGTGGCTGGAGAGCTGCCAAACAGAAAGGGACCTGGGGGTGTTGATTGACAGCTGCTGGAACATGAGCCAGCAGTGTGCCCAGGAGGCCAAGAAAGCCAATTGCATCCTGGCATGCATCAAGAATAGTGTGGCCAGCAGGAGCAGAGAAGTCATTGTGCCCCTGTACTCAGCACTGGTTAGGCCACACCTTGAGTACTGTGTCCAGTTCTGGGCCACTCAGTTTAAGAAGGGCATTGAGACACTTGACAATATCCAGAGAAGGACAACAAGGCTGGTGAGAGGCCTTGAGCACAAGCCCTATGAGGAGAGTCTGAGGGAGCTGCGGTTGTTTAGCCTGGAGAAGAGGAGGCTCAGGTGAGACCTTAGTGCTCTCTACAACTACCTGAAGGGTGGTTGTAGCCAGGAGGAAGTTGGTCTCTTCTCCCAGGCAACCAGCACCAGAACAAGAGGACACAGTCTCAAGCTGTACCAGGGGAGGTTTAAGCTTGAGGTGAGAGTTGTTAGCCGTTGGAATGGGCTGCCCAGGGAGTCACCATCCCTGGAGGTGTTCAAGAGGGGATTGGACGTGGCACTTGGTGCCATGGTTTAGTCATGAGGTCTGTGGTGACAGGTTGGACTCGGTGATCTTTGAGGTCTCTTCCAACCCTGGTGATTCTGTGATTCTGTGATTTATGTGCTAAAGATCTGCAAACATTTCTATTAACCAATGAAGTTAGTTTTGTGTGAAGACAGGACAAAAATTGCCAATCTACCACTAAATAAGAGTCAAATTTCTTCAAACAGATATAATCAGATAAGTGGCCTTGGATGATATGGACTACAGAAAGTTTGCATCCAGAATGGCTGCAGACATAGAGACAGCTTCCATTGTGCTTCTTGTCTTTTCAAAGAAAATAAATCAATTTTCAGATTTAAAAAGAAATATGTTGTTTTCCCTCATAACATTAGTGGAAACAGGTAAAAAAGAAATGCCCAAATTATTTGAAGTGAGGTTCCAAAAAACTCAGATTTTGTAACCACAATTTAGGAAAGTTATTATCAAAGAAAATAATCAAGAGAACCTACTGTCAGAGAAAGACACTATGTTAATAGGTTTGTGCTTCCCTGTCTGCACAACATGTGAACATCATCCAGTCAGTGTTAAATTTATTCTTCTGTCTTTGTGGAGGAAGTTTTACTGGGGGAACTGAAGTGTGAATTTGACCAAGGTCACAGTAAAATCCATAGCAAAATAGGGAGAAGAAGTGGGCTTTGCTGATTGTGGTAGTTTGGGCTGGGTGTCCTCTGCTACAGGGGTGTTTCCTGTGTCCAGAAGTCCAGCCCAGTGGGTGGACACAGGAAATTAGGTTATTTCCTGCCATGATCCCTTGCACCATTATAAGTTTCATAGCGGGGTCTGGCACTTCCTCTTTCCTTCCTCTCCGCCACCTGGTAACTGGGGGAGAGATCTCCCAGCCATGGGGGCCCAAGGCCACGGGGGGACGGGCTGTCTCAGATCTGGCCAGCTGAGATTAGCCTAGCAGTGTGTGTGTGTGTGTGTGTGTGTGTGTGGAAGGAGGAGCCCTGGGGGTTTTGGGTGCACCCTCAGGTGGGGATGGGATCTCTCTGGGTCTGTTTTGGTCTCTCTCTTGTCACTGTATTTCTAGTTCTCTGCATGCACTCACTTTCCATCACTTTTGCAATCCGTTTGTCTGAGTCGTCATTTCTGCGCATGGTGGGGAGGGGGTCTGCCCCAACCCATTACACTGATATTTCAATGTCATCACCAGGAATCTGCAATCATATGTTGAAAATTCTTGTTCACTGTAGAGTTTTCATGAGAGCTTGCAGTTGCACATACAAGTATAGGAGGAGGTTGTGCTGAGTTTTGAATAAATGGAAATGGGAAATGAAAATACTCTAAGTGTAGTACTTTCAAGTCATCCTCAAAATAACAGAGCTGAATGTCTTCATAGAATCATAGAATGATTTGGGTTGGAAGGGACCTCTAAAGGTCATCAGGTCATCTAGTCCAAGCCCCTTTGCAGTAAGCAAAGACATCCATGACTAGATCAAGAGGAACTTTAAAAATAACACTCAGGCAGCAAAAGCATTAGTGTCTTTTCAGTAGGTTTGTAACCTCCTAAACGTGGAGGTTATAGCCTCTCCCAATCAAATACCTTGTCAATGTGTGATCTGTTAGATTTTCTGACTCTGCAGTAGATACAACAGGCAGGCAGACCTGCAAACATAAAAGCTTAATAAATTTTCTAGGAATATATATTCCAAAAGGTACAGACTGAGTGAGAATAGAAAACAGTACAGTCATTTTTCATAATGATAAAAAGTCTTGTTAAAAGACTTTCTCATTAAAAATTAAATACCTCTTGGTGAAGCAATAGAAGGTAAATAGGAAATGCATTCAGAGACCTGACATGCCAACCAGTAAAACATGCTGTGGTCCTTGAAGGAGACAGAGCACAACTAAGAGTGGCTGAGGGAGCTGGGGTTGTTTAGCCTGGAGAAGAGGAGGCTCAGGGGAGACCTCATTGCTCTCTACAACTACCTGAAGGGAGGTTGTAGACAGGTGGGGGCTGGTCTCTTCTTCCAGGCAACCAGCACCATAACGAGAGGACACAGTCTCAAGCTGCACCAGGGGAGGTTCAGGCTGGATGTTAGGAAGAAATTCTACACAGAAAGAGTGATTGCCCATTGGAATGGTCTGCCCAGGGAGGTGGTGGAGTGACCATCATTGGAGGTGTCTAGGAGGAGACTTGATAGGGTGCTTGGTTGCATGGTTTAGTTGATTAGGTGGTGTTGGATGATGGGTTGGACGTGATGATCTTGAAGGTCTCTTCCAACCTCGTCTCTTCTCTTCTCTTCTCTTCTCTTCTCTTCTCTTCTCTTCTCTTCTCTTCTCTTCTCTTCTCTTCTCTTCTCTTCTCTTCTCTTCTCTTCTCTTCTCTTCTCTTCTCTTCTCTTCTCTTCTCTTCTCTTCTCTTCTTCTCTTCTCTTCTCTTCTCTTCTCTTCTCTTCTCTTCTCTTCTCTTCTCTTCTCTTCTCTTCTCTTCTCTTCTCTTCTCTTCTCTTCTCTTCTCTTCTCTTCTCTTCTCTTCTCTTCTCTTCTCTTCTCTTCTCTTCTCTAAAAATAAAGAATAGGCAAAATTTAAAAAGCAACGTCAATGATGTGACAGGTAGCATGATTATAGGCTTTTTCTGTTTGGGTGAGCAGAAAGATAAAAGAAATTCAAGTAGTTTGTGCATATAGTTTGATACAGGGAAACCATGGGCTGAAGGGAAGACTTGCTTACACATGGAAAGAGCTTGGTCATTTAAAAGAGTAGCTAACAAAATTACATGGAAATAAACTGCAATATTCTCTCTCAGCATTTTTGTCTCTTGCTACAGTAGTCCACACAGAGCTGAGAATAAGAAAAGTCAAAGGCATGAATTAAATCTTCTACTTGGGACAAGAAAAAAATCCACTCCCATAAATACAGGAGATTTCACTGAGATGAAAAAATGGATAAAATGCTGGGAATGATCTAGAAGAGGGAGTGAAGAACAAGAACTCTGAGAATGATCTTATCTCAAATGTGAACACATTTCCTGCACCTGCAGTTCTCAAAAACATATCACAGGGTTTTGGAAGAGACCTCCAGTTCTTCATGGCAAAATATTCAAAACTCGTAAATCTTCTGACAGTGTTAATATAGACATGAAAGGATGCTGTTCTTATTTGTAGATTTGCAATGTCAAGGACAGAGCAACTGAGGAGGAAAATTAAAAAGGAATTTAATTCAAAGATCCTCCCAAATAGAACAAGAACTCTGAAGAGCATATGCCTTCAAAAGCAACGCTTGCTAATATGGCATGAGTCAAATTCTTATAGAAATTAAATGGCTTTGCCCTCACTTCAGGTTCGAGGTTTTATTTTCTTGAAGGCTATTTTTGAACCAGAGTCCTCAGATGGTTAGAAACCTTCTTCTGATTTCCAGCCTAAATTTATTCATAATCAGTTTATATTCATTTGTCCTTGTGCCAGCACTGTCCTTTTCTTTTTAATAGGACATCTAAATTGTGTAGCTATTTGTAGATTAAATTATTTAGTGTTACAAAAGATAATATGAATTTTTAAGAGATATTACCATCTGAGATTATGAAGATAAAATTCATTGTTGCAACAGCTGTTTGGTCATAAAGTTATAGCCTAAAAAGATTATAAATACAATAAGATGTGTTTTCACATCACTTCAGGGGAAATGAACACGTTGTATTTTTTTTATTACTTCTTTTTATGATAGTTAGTAATGAGATACAGTTAAAATAAATTTCAGTAAAACAGACCTTAATTTGAGGAAAAAAAGCAGAGTAGGTGGAGTCCTTGTTAGTTTATTAAAAGTAGGAGCCTGTACTTCAAACTTGGTACCAGTGATACAATGAAGTTCTTTCAGACCTAATTGTTTAGTTACAGTTGGTAGCAATATGACAATTAATTTGCAAATGCAAAACAACCAGCCATTTTGGGAGTAGGTTTGGACAAATGGATGTTTGAGGGGGGAAAATTGAAAATGTCAGGCATAAGGAACTGTGTCCAGATCCATGCAAACATACTGTAGATGTTATATTACTAGGCTGTAAGCCCTTCTGAGCAATGACAGCCCCTGTGAGTGCTTGTGAGTACTTGATGCATTAGCATAAAAAACCCCAACACCAATAATGATTTCCAGGTGTTCTGTCTTTCACGTGTGAAACTTTGTCTATCATCATCTCTAAGAAATATTACAGAGATTCCCATGCAGTGCTTTCCCTTCTGTGATGGGCAGACTGAAGATGTGTGAAGGGGGATATCAGAACTCATGTTTCTTGGATGAATGGAACTCCAGATTTACCTTCCTATTATCATTATTAATTACCTGCAGCCCTTCCAGCAATATCTTCTGTCCACAACTGGACACCTCATTCCATACCTTACACATGTTTAAAACCTGTCAAAGCTGAGCTGCTGCCTGCTTTCTCTCTGTCCCTCTTTTTTACCTCCTATGTATTGTGGCAGCACAGGGCCCTTCTTTATTAACATTTTTCACCTTGAATAAGCCAGAACAACATGACTCCTGACCTGAAGCAATACAGGGAAGTGAGAAGGCTGGCTCTCTATTTGCACTGCCTATCTACATGAAGTCCCTGCTTTCCTGAGTTGATACAAGTTACCAGAAACATATCAAAGATGAGGACAGTGCGCCTGCCTGCCTGCTCACCCTATAGCGCTGGAACACAGGTAGGCTGAATGCAAGTGTGTAGTCGTTTAAACAGTGAGTCTCCCACAGATATTGTAGGAGGTATTTCAGCTGATCAAAATGTAAACAGGATACAGTAGCCCAAAGGATAAACTGAACTCAAAGGTACTTATAGATACTCTGAAGCTCGTACTGTGAAAAAAATAAAAATCAGAAACAACCCATTCATTGAAGTCCTGGCTTTCATGCACTTGTCTTTAGCACTGTTATTTTAATCTCCTGACCTCATTCTGTGTTTCTGCACTGTTTGTCTTCTCTGGAAATGTTTAACTTGCTAGGTTAAAATTAGTCTTGTGTTATGGAGATTCTGTGCTAGACTACAGGGATTTTTCCCTCTGAAGCTAACCTGATCTTTATCGTCCGTTGCTCAACATCTGCATAAATCTGTATCATTCGTATGTCTAAATTTGTTAGCCTGCAGATCATCGTGGCAGTAGGAAGTTCATATGAGTTTGACAAAAGTTTATACTACACCCAATACACATAATCTATGGCATTTTTATTTATTTACTTATTTATTTTTAAAATCAGGTATACAAAGCCTTTAGGGATTAGTTCTGCAAATGCCTCTCAAAAAGCCTAATTTGTGAGGAGCTGTCTCTTCAAAGCAGTCTCTCCTTCATGCCTGTGAGCTTCCAGCGTACGCCACAGAGAGGCTGTTGACATTCGTTTCCTTCCATTCCTTTTTTTCCATTACTGCTATACAACCAGTAAATTTGTTTCTGCTGTTTGCTTCTTTTTGCCGTTATTGTTGTTTTGTTTTGTTTCTTTTGTTTGTTTGTTTGTTTTCTAAAGAGAGGTTTGGGAAAGAAAAAAAAAGAAAAGGAAAGAAAAAAACCCCACCTCCTTTCTGCACATAAATTCTGTACCTGCCTACTCTTCATTCACCATCTTCATCATCCCCAGGGTCCTTTCTGTGTTTCTGCAGTCTTGGCTGGCCACAAAGTAGTTTCCTAGGAAGAATTCTACGTTTTAGTCTAAATAAACTCTACCTGCTCTACATTGTGCTTTCAAGATCTTCCCCCTGAAAGACAATGACAAATTAATTCTATCCAATGATAATTTATGCATTAAACAACTTTGGAAATTAGTACAAAAGTAACCTATATCTTCTGTGAGAACATATTCTGAGAAATAAGTGATGGTGTCCTGTTTACCCAGTAATTAGAATAGAATAGAATAAACCAGGTTGGAAGAGACCTTCAAGATCATTGCATCCTTATCTTCATCAGCCTTTGGAAAAAAAACATGTCTATGATGATTCCCTGGTCTTATGACAAGTTTAGCCAGTCCTGGAAACCTCTTGGTAAATTGGTTATTCATATTATTTTAAGTCCCTTAACATTAATACTGACATTAAGAGATCACAGTATCACAGTATCACAGTATCACAGTATCACTAAGGTTGGAAGAGACCTCAAAGATCATCAAGTCCAATCTGTCACCACAGACCTCATGACTAGACCATGGCACCAAGTGCCACGACCAATCCCCTCTTGAACACCTCCAGGGATGGCAACTCCACCACCTCCCTGGGCAGCACATTCCAATGACGAATGACTCGCTCAGTGAAGAACTTTCTCCTCACCTCCAGCCTAAACTTCCCCTGGTGCAGCTTGAGACTGTGTCCCCTTGTTCTGGTGCTGGATGCTAGAGAGAAGAGACCAACCCCCTTCTGGCTACAACCACCTTTCAGGTAATTGTAGAGGGCAATGAGGTCACCCCTGAGCCTCCTCTTCTCCAGGCTAAACAATCCCAGCTCCCTCAGCCTCTCCTCATAGGGCTTGTGTTCAAGGCCTCTCACCAGCCTTGTTGCCCTTCTCTGGACACATTCAAGTGTCTCGATGTCCGTCTTAAACTGAGGGGCCCAGAACTGTACACAGTACTCAAGGCGCAGCCTAACCAATGCAGAGTACAGGGGCACAATGACTTCCCTGCTCCTGCTGGCCACACTATTCCTAATGCAGGCCAGGATGCTGTTGGCCTTCTTGGCCACCTGGGCACATTGCTGGCTCATGTTTAGGCAGCTGTCAATCAGCATTATTATCTAGGTGGAAAAAAACCCTCTAACAATAAGCAGTGAGATTCTTTCTTGATGTATAACTCATGATCTTTAATAAAGATTAGGAATATTAACAGTCAAATGCTAACTCTTCTAAAGAAAAAAACATTTTTCAGGAAAAATCATGGTCATTCAGATGAAGATTTGTCCACATGTATTGGAAACTTTTCAGTTCTGCTATTTCTCGGTATAATGGATCTCAAATATGGGTTTAGCTTCATTAATCTCTGAATAATCACAGAATCACAGAGTTATTGAGGCTGAGATTGTCAAGTCCAGCCTACAACTTCCTAATGGGAGACATTACAAATAAAATCCACATAAATGTGCTTAATACAAACAGCAGATTATTCTAATTTTGTCTTGAGTTGTGAATTTTTATGTATGATAATCATCATATATATGCTATGTGACCTGCAGCTAACATGTTTGTTATGTGCTATTCTTTTATGGCACAAACAGGTTATTTTGCAGATGTGCACAGCTGCAAATAAATAGCTGAGAATATCTAATTAATGATGGAATCTGTGTATTTTTCTTATGCAGAAAACAGAAGGATGCTGAGAAAGAGTGATTCTCCTTCCTTTTTTTCCAAAGAAACAAGCTCATCGCTACAACAAAACACCTGATATCATCTATTCAAGAGGTGAAAATCCCGAGGTCACCACATTCACCCATGGGATATTCAACAAGGTGAACTGGGTATAAATTTCATCTGGATTTACTGTAATTGGCATGATTTTGTAAAATTAAGAAATATATGGGATCTATTACTTGATGCACTGTTGTCAGAAAATCAAAAACTATTGGCTCATATTAAGTAGTGGCAATGAACATGACAAAGGAAAAGCTATCCTTCAAGAAGACATCTGGAAAATAAAGTTCTGAGTCCTACAGAAATAAAATAGTTACTGATGCTATGTTTTATGGAGCTGCAGTGGATCTTCCTTGACAAAAAGATTTGACAGAACTTTCAAGAACATGTGGATTTCAACACATTTTTGCCAAGTGAAGGCAGTTCTCAGATTCTATTTTTCAAGAGGTGAGTTACTGTATCTCTAGCACTCAGTTTTCTCATTTGTCCCATGTGGACCAGTGTAGGTTTTATAAATTTGGTTTTTTTTTTTTATGGCAAGAACATCAATTTAAACATCTTTTTGGTACTATTTTTTGCAACAAGGTGTGGAAAAACTTCATCATTCTGAGATTTTTGTGGAGAGAGAATTTTTCTTGTGTTTGATTAGTTACCTCTTGTAACAACCATAGTTTTCCAAATGTTATGTGCTCCAAGGCCTGAGTATCTCTTATTTATGTTAGGCTATGAAGTGGATTTAAAACACAGCCACTCTGTATAAGCACCACATGAGAGTATTTCTATAAGAGAAATTAAAAGAATTGCACCTGACTTTATGATTCCCTTAAATGTGCCCTCTTGAGTTACACTCTTGAACCAAAATCCATACAGAAAGTTTATGTATTAGCTATGTCTTACAGTTATTACTCTTATTCTCAAGTTATGAGGATCCAAGTAAATAAAGTCTGTTAGTTAAACTTTATGCATCAACTCAGTTTTGTTGGTGTGCTGGGTTGAGACAGCTGCCTTCCCCACCCCTGGCAAGAATAAACACTCAGACAAACGGATTGCAAAAGCGATGGAAAGTTTAAATAGAAAGCAGTGAACTTTTACAGAAAAGCAAAAGCACAGTGACAAAGAAAGATCCCAAAACAGACCCAGAGAGATCCCATCCCCACCTGAGGGTACACCCAAGACCCCCAGGGCTCCTTCTTCCCCCTCCCACTGCTAGGCTAGTCTCAGCTGGCCAGGTCTGAGACTGCTAATCCCCCCATGGCCTTGGGCCTAGCCAGGCCCAAAGCCAGGAGACATCTCCCCCAGTTACCGGCTGATGGAGGAGGAAGAAAAGAGAGCGTGCTAGACTCCGCACTGCATCTTATAGTGGTGCAAAGGATTGTGGTATGAAATACTACATAATTTCCTGTGTCCACCCCTCTGGGCTGGACTTCTGGACACAGGAAGTAAACATTGCAGGGAGGCACCCAGCTCAAACTGCAACAGTTGGATAATAGGTTGGATGCGATGATCTCAAAGGTCTCTTCCAACCTGGTCTGCTCTATTCTATTCTATTCTATTCTATTCAGCCATAAACAAGAATAAAATTTTATTTATTAACTGATTTATTTATTAATAAAAAAATAGATACAATTACATTTATGTAATTAATAATAAGCAGTTAACACAATAATATTGATTTATTAATATAAGAAACTGTTTTAGAGGCTTTTAAATGTTCTTTCAGGTTGGAGGAAATTTAAATATTAAAGTAATATTAGGACATAAGGAATTAAATTTCTTATGTTAGGACACAAGAAATTAAAGCTAACAGGAAACAGACATTGAGAGCTGCTATTTTTATTTTCCAAACTGAATAATATGTGAAACCTAAGTGCTATTAAATACTGAACATCAAAAGAGACTTTAACAGTCATTCAGTTCCAACTTGTGACAGTAGATTAGACACTATAATTTTTTTGGATCACTTGTTACATGATACTGATCTTTGTCCTATTTCCCAGTGGCTTAATGTCAAAAATATACTGCTGTAATAAATGCAAAATATGTGTATAAAATCCATTCTTTAATATTTTCAGGCCTTCTATGAACCGTATGGAGCAAAGAGTTTCCTTGTACAGGCACGTTTAGAGGAGACTCTGCTTTCTCTGCCATGACACGTCCACATTAAATCAACCCAGAAAGTTAGACTTACAAGATGTGTTGAAAGAAGCAATCACTTATTTCTGATTCTAAATAGGTTTCCTGTTTTAAACCCCAGGCAGTAGGAAACTCTCCCCTTCCAAAGGAAAAAGCTGTTGTCTTAATGAGGCTGTCCAAAGAGGAAATTAAAGCAAAATAATAATTATGATTTAAAACAAAAAAAGTGGACATTTAGAGCATTCCCATTGCTACAGTGCAGTTGGTACTTCAGAGATTTAGTGGATAAAGCATGTGGCTGGAAAGCAATGAGGAACATTGGACTTTTATCAAAACATTTATCCCAGGGAATTTCCATCTAAATATTGATAATGACACACTAAAAAGCTTGATATATTAAGATCACTTCAACATTTTGCACCAAAGTACTACCAAACAGTAAAATTATTTTGCATGGCATCTGCTTGGCATGTTGGTTGTTTAATCATAAAGAGCTACATGAATACTATAAAATATCATTAGAATACATATAATAGAATACATAGAACAAACCAGGTTGGAAGAGACCTTCAAGATCATTGGAGTGAATTTTTGATTGAGTTCTAGATCAATTTCTTATTCTTTTTGCACTTGCATTCCAAAAAGTCCTCAATGAACAGGGTTTACTTGTGCCACTTTACACAATAGGTGACATTTATTCCTGTACAAAGAAAACACAGAAGCAGCACACCTGACTGCAAAGCTGGTTAAAAAATAGCTTTTGCATTATTACAGATTTACCATAAGTGCCTGAGAGACCACAGTCTCTTCTCCAACTGGACCTACAGTGCCTGCTGTGGTGCAGGTTTGATGACTCAAGATACAACAGGAGCATCAGAAATGCACATCACTCCCAGAGATGGAAAATAGCTGTATCCAGCCTTCCCGTTGAAGATGGATGTCTTCTCTAGACAAGCAGGTAGCAATGTCGTGTGCTGACCGTTAACAGTGGCTTCACAAGATTTTTCACTGTTGCTGTGGATATGGGGAAAATTTGCAATCCAAGAGAATGAAGATTCTACAGGAAGGCTGGGGAGGGACTTCTCAGGATATCAGGTAGTGATAGGACTAGGGGGAATGGAATGAAGCTGGAGGTGGGGAGATTCAGGCTGGATGTGAGGAGGAGGTTCTTCCCCATGAGAGTGGTGAAGCACTGGAATGGGTTGTCCAGGGAGGTGGTTGAGGCCCCGTCCCTGGGAGTGTTTAAGCCCAGGCTGGATGAGGCTCTGGCCAGCCTGATCTAGTGTGGGGTGTCCCTGCTGATGGCAGGGGGGGTGGAACTAGATGATCCTTGTGGTCCCTTCCAACCCTGACTGATACTATGATACTAAGATATGTTATAAAATAAAACAAGGGCAACTGAAAGTGACATGCCAAGCTTCTGCATTGTTTCAGATGTTTTTCCCCTCCTCAAGTTCACAGGAGTTTTATATGCAAAGATTTTACAACACAGTGAAAAGAAAATTAACTTCAGCTCAATTTTCAGGAAATATATTCAACAGCAAGCTAATTTTGGGGGCTGTGATTCCCTGAAAAGCTGTGTGGCTAAAGATGACAAGAATTAAAGTGTTCTGAAATACCTTAATCTTCTTTATCTACTGCAGCTCCCCAAGAGGTTCAAAACCTATTAGAAAGCATGATCGGAGATCAGAAAATATGCTGAATAATCTGAACACTTACACTTTAATACATGAAGCTCAGAATTCTATTGTCATGGACAAACCTCTGATAGAAGCTATTTGCAATCCATTTAAAAGAGTAAAGCAAATAAATTCAGGGAAATTTAGATTTACTCTTGCACATTCTGCAAGCAGAAAAAGCCAGGCTGGATGAATACATTGCTAATTGTGAATTATTCATCTCACTCTAGCAATCAGTAACATCCACATTAAACATTAAAGACCTAGATTCACAAGGAGAATTTAGGCACATAAATACCTCTTCAGGCAGTCAGGATTGACATTTAAATGCTAGTGGTATTCAACACAACCCCTTCCCTCCTCCCACTTTTTCATAGGTGCTTAAAACTGCATAGTATACTCAAGTTTCTGCTGAAAAGCATCAGAATAACTTCCAAGCTTTTAGCAGCAAGGAGTTAGCAGATACTTGCTTTATTGCTTTTCTATGCCAAAGTTCACATGATAATTCTCTTATCACACTTGTGCTATCTGATTTTTCATCTTACAAAAAGTAGACTGTGAAACTGTTTCACTAAAATATTGTAGTATTAGCTCGAAGTCTGGAAGCTGAGTTTCTGTGCTTCTACCCGAGTATCAACATCAGGGGCATAGTGTATTGGGTTGGATTGAGCTGGAGTTAATTCTCCTCACAGCATCTTTCTAGTGCTGTGTTTTGCAGCAGTAGTTGATAACACAGCAGGTTTTGGCTACTGTTGGATAAGTATCCAGGCTGTGTCCTTTCAACATTGCCCTGCCCCAAGAACACACTGAGGGGTGAGCAAGATCTTGGGAGGGGACACGGCTGAGCCAGCTGACCCAGACTGGCCAAAGAGGTATTCCATACCATAGTGATGCCAGCTCAGGTATAAGAATGAAGTGAAAGAAGGAAGTGAGAGGATTAGTCCATGGCATCTCTCCTCTCCAGTAACCACCAAGCTTAGAGAGCTCTGCTTCCCAAAACTGACCATCATCCTGCTGATGGGAAGTAGAGACCAACATATCTCTCTCTGCTTTTTGCTTCTGCACGGTCTATTGCTGTTTGCTTATTATTGTTATGAAAATTGCTCCTATTCTATTACTGGCTTTTGTTATATTTTTTTCCCCTCTCCCCCTGTCCACTTAAGAGGGGGAGTGATAGAGTGGCTTTTGCTGTAATATAGATGTTTTAATTACCTCGAGCAATGCTGATCCAACCTTTTTCAGGGGCTGAGTTTTTCCCCCTAAATCTTTTCAATATGAAAAAAAACAAAAAGTCTTTAGGCTCATTAAATGCAGTCAGTGTTTTTTGGGAGGGTTCAGATAGCAGGATATGACAATGTTCATTAAGAAAATTTCAGTGTGGCATATGAAGGATCTGTACATACATGACATAATCAAACTCTCTTTAGTTTACTTTTGAAACAAGGATCCCACAAACGAACTTTATAGAGGTTGGGCTTCCCTTTTCTTGCTCTTTTCCTTTGTCAGTTTGGCCTCAAATCACCATGTAACCCCAATATCAGTACATCATGGGTCTGATGGCCTTTGTCTGAATGTGTCTGATAGATGCCATAAAGGAAGTTTTGGAAGAAAAATGCTAAATTTATGCTGCATAAACTAGTGCAGATTATAGGTACATGAAAATTCTCAGTCATAGATATTTACATGACAGAGGTTAATAAGTTACATCCTAATGGTCTGAATTACAGAAAACATCTGATATGAAGCTGAAAAAAAAAGATTGGAAACATGACAGAAAGTCCTCATTTAACCTGTGTTATCCTACAGTGGGGTGAGAGGACTGGGGTGAAGAAAGGGGAAAGTAGGAGGAAAAGTATGGTATAACCCAAACCTTGAACTCCCTTAGAAATTTAGCACTTGTAGCATAACTACAAGAGAAATATATATATTTATTTAGCTGATTTTGTCTGATTCTGAAAAATACTTCACACAAAAAGTTTTTAAAGTGTAAGAATATTATCTAGGGAATTCCAATATGTAGTTTTTCAAGCAAATAAAGCCTTTAGAGTGAAACAAATGTTACCATGTCTGACTGGAGCACCATAAAGTTCTGGGCCCCTCAGTTTAGGAAAGATGTTGACTTGCTGGAACATGTCCAGAGAAGGGCAACAAAGTTGGTGAGGGGCTTGGAACACAAGCCCTATTAGTAGAGGCTGAAGGAGCTGGGGTTGCTTAGCCTGGAGAAGAGAAGGCTCAGAGGAGACCTTATTGCTGTCTACAACTACCCGAAGGGAGGTTGTAGCCAGGTGGGGGTTGATTTCTTCTCCCAGCCAACCAGCCCCAGAACATGAGGACACAGTCTCAAGCTGTGCCAGGAGAGGTTTAGGCTGGATGTTAGGAAGAAATTCTTCACAGAAAGAGTGATTGGGCATTGGACTGGGCTGCCCAGGGAGGTGGTGGAGTCGCAATCACTGAAGGTGTTTAGGAAGAGACTGGATGAGGCACTTGGTGCCATGGTTACTTTGATTAGATAGTGTTGGATGGTAGGTTGGACTCAGTGATCTTGAAGGTCTCTTCCAACCTGTTTAATTCTATCCTATCCTATCCTATCCTATCCTATCCTATCCTATCCTATCCTATCCTATCCTATCCTATCCTTTCCAGTTTTCTGAATGAAATGTCCTTTTTATATATGTATAGAAAGCAATTTTATTGAAGCCAGAGACTAAAAGGTAGTTGCAAATTATGAGAAAGTGTAGCAATGCTGTTAACAAAATCCTACCAACAAATTATTATGCATATTTGCTACAGATGTGCAGTAACTGATTGCTAAATTGCAAGATCTCTGTCACTGCAGAAATAATTAACAATATCACATAATTGGCCCATACTTGAACAGAAGTGTAAAGGCAACATAGAAAATATGTAGCTTCCCCCCCCCCCCATATTGTTAGTATGTCATTAAACCTCCTAGGTAGGTATTTCTGTTGAAACAAACAAACAAAAAATTGAAATACGAAATTGTCCAGTTTACCAATGGCAAAACAAATCTCTATGGAATAATTAATTTGGTATTAAATCACTTTTATTCTGTAGTGCAGTATTCACTGAAAAGAATCATAGAATTTTTAGGTTTGGAAGAGACCTCAAGGATCATCTAGTTCCAATCCCCCTGCCATGGGCAGGGACACCTCACACTACAGCAGGTTGCTTACAGCCACATCCGGCCTGGCCTTAAAAACCTTCAGGGATGAGGCTTTTACCACCTCCCTGAGCAACCTGTTCCAGTGTCTCACAGCCCTTATGGTAAAGAACTTCTTCCTAACATCCAATCTGAATCTACTCACGTCTACTTTTTTTTCCATCCCCCTTTTCCACTCAAATCCCAGAACACCTGGGCTATGTTGAGTCTCCTCCCACCCCAGGTGTGGATACTTTGTCCTCCCCACCCATTCCTCTTTTTAATCCCCCCCAGGAAATGCAGTAGCCCCAAGCTGAGCCCGTCTGGGCTGGAGGATCCTCCTCTCATCACTGGTGAGTGCTCATGGTGCACACTGGGTGATGGTGGTGGTGACAACAAAGGCCGGGGGGCCTGGTGGCCCCCCGGTTGGGTAGGGCAATGACTGATGGCTACTTCAATATCATCCACGGGGCTAAGCTCCTCTGTGTGGTATCTTAGCTGGTGAGGGTCTTGCCCCAGCTCTGGGATGGGTACAGAAATGGTGGTGATGGAGCAGAAGCTGTTTAGTCATAGAATCATAGAATTGTTAGGGTAGGAAGGGACCTCAAGGATCATCCAGTTCCAACCCCCCTGCAGGGACACCTCACCCTCAATTAGGTTGCTCACAGCCACATCCAGGATGGCCTTACAAACCTCCAGGGATGAGGCTTCTACTACCTCCCTGGGCAACCTGTTCCAGTGCCTCCCCATCCACATGGGGAAGAACTTCTTCCTAATATCCAGTCTGAATCTACCCATTTCTAGTTTTGCTCCCTTCCCCTCAGTCCTATCACTACATGACACCCTAAAATGTACTGCTTGTAGTGCTCGATCCTATATGCCCTCCACTGACAGGTTTTGTTTCAACTGTTTACTAGATTCTGAAGACCACTTCAACACTCAAGGTTTGCATGCCTGCCTTCCAAGTTCTTTTCTTAGGGTTTGATAAGATTGTTCTAATCAGGGTGAGGGCAGCTGTGGGAACTTATCTCAAACATTAAAGTGTTTGTGTTTTAAAGTTAATTTTCTTGTCTAACAATGTTTGTTGCTGCTCTACTGCTTAGTAAGAGTTACAATGTTGAAGTAGAAGTGGATTAAACAAACACTTTGATTCAGAAAGTAAACACAGACATCCTTTCTCTTAGTTCAACAGCCTTACTTTAAATGACCAAGGCATTTAACAGAGTCTGAAATTAGAAGGCTCTGCTTGCAAGTTGAAATTGCCCTCAAGGAAGAAGAGGCAGATTCCTGAAGTTCAGTGTTGCACTGTTTACCATCGTTTATTGCTTTGAGGAAGAGGTGTGTGCCAGCAAGGCAAAAGAGCAAACCCTGGACTGCAGGTGATGCCCCTGCCAAGCCTGTGCAAAAGGACAGCTCAGAGAGGTGAATACCTACAACCACCTTGCTCTTAGTCACAGTTACAAGCTCTATGCTCTCTTTCCTCAGCCCTGCCAGGTACATCTAACCTGTGTTCTGGGGACCTTCCCACTGTTTCATCAACTACCCCAGCTATTTGTCAGTCCTTTTCAACTCTTTCCTCCTCACAGTTTTATCAGCAGTAATTGTCTCATCCTTGGGATAGCTGATATACAAAATTATGCACCTGTGAGCTCAAGCATCAATCCCAAGGTAACTCCCCAGTTGTTTCTCCCTCTTCTGTGCCACTTTCAATCCAGATAACACACTCTCCATTACCAATGCAAGCCATTTCAATAAAATAAACTACAGTACAAAGTATGTTGGAGAGGGTTTCACCACTGATGCTCTCAGCACACAGGCTGTAATCTTGATACATCTGCCAGACCCTTGCACAGGGCACATGTATTTTGATTAGTATGTATCAGGTTGTGGTGGTGAGAGAAAGTTCAGTTCTCCCACACACGCACAAAGAAACCATGGCCAACTCAGTTGGAGAAGCAAAGATGAATTAAAGCTATATTTACAAGCAGGATGAAATGTGGATGGCTATAAACACAATATACAGTGTTTACAATATAGACAGAAATATACAACAAAGAACATAATACAGAACAAAACTCCCTCCTCCAGCCAGCAGGGTCTCCTGCCTTGTACCCCCTCTCTCCCCCTACCTCTCTTTTTTTCCCAAAAGGCTTAGAGAGAGAAAAGGTAATTATTAAGGAGGAAATTCTGTAGTTCAAAGCATATGCAAGAATTAGTTTTCTTATCTGTTAGCTCAAGGTTAACTCTGTCTAGCACCTGTTGCTCAGAGAGAGACAGAAGCAGACAGGCTCAAAAGACAGAAAGAACTGAACTAACTGAGACTCAAACTGAAGTAAAATTTAATGTTGCATTCTACCAATGAAATTCATTTAGAATATCTCAATGTTTTCAAAACATTCAGCCAGAGTGTTCCAGCAACTGTCCCTTTTATTAAAGGCACAGCCTAAAATGGTCACCCAGGTACTCGAGAAACTTGAGGACTTGATCTTAGAAGTCTTGTTTCAACCCAAACAATTCTATGATTCTATATATTTATCTGCTAAACCTTATTCCACACTGAAGTGCAAATCAACTCTTGCCAATAAAACTGCATAGAGTCCGCCTCAGGCTAATGACTTTAATGTCCCTTAGGTTTCGTGTTACCTTTGTAACACACTAGGAGTATTTCCTCTTTTAGTCTCCTTGTGGTGCTGGTTCAGTCACATCAACATAGTGCTCTCATTCTACACCCTTAATGAATCTCTCTTGCTCACAATCTCTCACTCTGTATGCGGTAGTTTCAGGCTGTGCCTTGAAATCTTTTCACAGATCTCAAACAGAAAGTAGGGAAATAATTATATGTTCTAAACAATCCCATTGGATAGAATAGAATTAACCAGCTTGGAAAAGACCTTTGAGATCATTGAGTCCAACCTATCATCCAACACTCTCCAATCAACTAAACTATGGCACCAAGCACCCCATCTGGAAGCTGTCCACTAACGCTGACAACGTGAAGGTGCAGCTGCTACCATCACCAGAGCAGCCACCCACTGTTTCCAAAACACATGGGTATTCAGGGGAGACTTGCTGTAGAAGCCTATTGACTAATTTCACGTGAGGTGTCAGTACCAAAAGAATCTGACCTGTCCTTCAGGCCTGGAAGGATAAAGTAACTTACCTGCAACCTCTTTAGAGGTCATCATGGTGCTTTTCAAAGGAAACTAGTCTCAGCAGGAAGAGCTCTTCATCTCCAGCACAAGTCCTGCTCTTGCATGTCCTGCAGCAGCAGATTCAGGCAAGGAAAATAAGCCATCATCATAACTTTAAATGAAAACACCAGAAATGTTGTTTTCACAAAAAAAAAAACCCAAAAAAAACAACCCAAACCCCAACCACAAAAAACCCAAACCAACCACATAGGTGGTGCATACTGGACAACACTTACAGGCTCACTGTGATGACCTGAGACTGAATCTGCAGAGAACTAGATTCCTGGCTCAGCAACTACATGCCATTTATAACATGAAGGCAAGTCATCCTCAAAAAATGAGGTTGTCATAAGTAAAATATTGATCCTCTGTAGCAGTGAAAATATCCTGGAAACAGAGATGGGTATATCTGAGGAAAAACAGTATCTAGAGGGAAAAGTAGAGAGTGGAACCTAAGACTTGTGCTCATATTAGAAACTCAGTTTAGCTAGCCATCCTCTGCATCACACTGGCCAACAACCCAGCCCATGGTTATACTGGTATGTCCAAATAAACTGGTAGTGGCCAGTTGAGAAGGATTGACAGACCTAATAACAACCTCCCAGTACCTGAATGGGGGCTACAAGAAGGATGGAGAAAGACTATTTACAAAGGCCTGCAGTGATAGGATGGAGGGGCAATGGCTTCAAACTAGAGAAGAGTAGATTTAGACTGAATGTGAGGAACAGGCTCTTCGCCATGAAGGTGGTGAACAGGTTGCCCAGGGAGGGAGCTGAGGCTCATCTCTGGAGACATTCAACATGTGGCTCAAGAGGGCTCTGGGCAACAGGATCTAGTTGCAGATGCCCCTGCTGACTGCAGAGGGGTTTGGACTAGATGACCTTCAGAAGTCTCTTCCAACCCATACCACTCTATGACAAGATTGCAACAACACTGAGACAACCTTGGTCACCACAGACATCCCACTACAAAGGTGACTAGAAAGTGTTCTAGGTCCCAGGAGCTACCCAGAACCATTCATATACTGGGAAGTGTAGGTATAAGGAAGCAAGCAAGGGTCTGCAATTCATACAGCTCCTGAGTTGCTTGTTTGCTTATACCTACATTTCCCAGCATATGAATAGCTTTTCTGATAGAGCTTATAGGAAGAGCTTATTCCACAGTAGTTTTAATGGACAATTTTCCTGTGTAGACATACTCGAGGTTGTACAGAATATGGTTTTTGGGAATAATGCTTCATGCCAAGATGTTTTATAGAACATTTATTTTTACTTGTATTATAAAGCTCTGAAGATACAGATTTGTGAAAGGAGTGAATGCCTATAGGCTGATGGGCACTTAACAAATATTAATAGCCTGGTTTTAAAATATGAGACAGATGTTTCAGCTGATCTCCGCATGTGACTCCAAATTGTAGTGGGATTTGATCTCTATATATAGTTCAGAAGCAGATCTCCAAATTGGAGCACCTCCTAGAGAAAGACTTCTTCAGTTGAAAAGTAGGTACTTAATGTGGGGGAACCACATTCTGACTTCTGCTCTTCAAGGGAGCCAAGTTGTTGGAATGTGGTATACTTAGAAATACTGAGAAATATACTGAACTTTTCACTCTATCTCCTATTGTGAATCATGATACTCAACTGATATTTTAAATAGGAGAGCGTGGATGCTTTGCTCAATGTCAGCTTTCGCTTTTTTTTTTTTAATGTGTTTGAGCAGGAAACTGTGTGCAATAGGGAGAGAAGATAGCACACTTTTTCACTTTGATCAACCACAAATAGACCATTTCAACACATGCATGCACCTCCATGTGTCCAGTTTTGGGCTCCCCATTTCAAGAGGAACAGGGACCTGCCAGAGAGAATCCAAAGGAGAGCCACAAGGATGATTAGGGGACTTGAGCACCTCCTCTGTGAAGAGAGACCGAGAAACCTTGGGCTGTTTAGTCCTGAGAAAACTGAGAGGAAATCTGATCAATGTGTATAAATATCTGAGGGGTGGGTGTCAAGTGGAGGGGGGTCAGTCTCTTTTTGGTGGTGTGCAAAAATTTCTTTACAGTGAACACTGGAACAGGCTGCTCACAGAGGTTTTGGAGTCTTCTTCTCTGGACACATTCAAACCCCACCTGTATGCGTTCCTGTGCAGACTACCCTAAGTGATTCTGCTCTGGCATGGGGGTTCGACCTGATGATCTCTTGATGTCCCTTCCAATCCCTAATGTACTGTGATACTATGAACTGCTGTGTGCCTCTACAGGATGATCAACGAAGTTGTGTTTTAATGGATAAAGAGTGCAAGTATATAGCATGAGGGGACAACTTTGAAAAGTAGGATTTTAGACTTTAGAGAACAATACTGGTTCCACACTGGCTTCCTTAATCACTCATTTATTCTGCTTAAACAATAAATTGCATCCATTTGTGAAGTCACAGGTTAGGTGTGTTTATATTGTGTGATAGGTATTGTATGTATTGCTGAAATTCTGGTTCCCTTGTTGCCTCAACATTGGTGCATTAACGTGTATCATAGTATCAGGACTCAGGTGTCTGTGTGTGGAAAAATAAAGCACTCCCAAACCCCACAGTATGGTTCTGGTCTTTGTATTCAACAGGATTGTCTATATAAAGAAGCAATGAGAAACAGTTGATTCAAATACAGGCCCAAATTGTGTAAGCAGCAATGATATTCAGTTACTGATGGCTAGATATGTTATTCACTAGATGCTCCATGTAGCCTTAAATATTGCTAGAGTTGCCTTCAAGTTGTGGTTGACTTGAGCAAAGGAATAAAAGTGGTAACCAGCTTCTGGACTATTAGCATCAGATACATGTGCTGCTCCATCCCCATGTGCTGAGTTACATCCATCCTCGATGGATGTTGAAGAAAGAATCCAGCCCCCAGGTGGGCAGAGAGACTTAGCTTCCCCCCTCCCAGGACAGGGGGTTCCCTGGGTCAAAAGTGGTCTATTCCACTCCCCCTTCTTGTCCAGCAAGCCTGTAAAAAAGGCAGACATATTTTACTGCTCTCCCTTTCCCTTCTTTGCCTGTGGGAGAGAGGTCATCTGCTGCTGCTGCTTGCTGCATTGACCACGTGGTGGGGGGCTACTTTCCAAGCTGCATCCATGCTTTCTTAAGAACTGAATCCACTTACATCTAGGGAATACAAGGACATCTGGGCTTGGTTTTGTATATTTGCCTATTTATTCTTAGCCTTTACCATTTAAACGCTCCCTGTTATATATATATATGTATAACTTTATTTTTTTTAATTACTTCTTTTACGTCCAAACTTTTTCCAGATTATGTCTTTCATGAATTTACCTTCCCTTTCCCCCTACCCAATTTGTTTTGCCTTTACTAGGAAAGGGAGAGGGGAGGGAATCTCAATCTCCTACCATTTGGGCTTTTAGACTGATGGTAAAGCTCAAAACAGCACACCCCAATACAGAGCTTCCCATTTCCCATAACAGCCACATCATAAGTGCCCCATGGACAGTCAGTCATTGTGGGCTGTGTATGATGCCTAGGTCCAACTAATAACACCCATAGACATTGCCTTAAGCCAGCTCTGCTGCCACCGCGGCAAGCACTTTCTAGATCTGCTTTGAGCAATATGACTGACATCTATCATTCAGAGACATACACTATAGTTTTTCTGTTTTTCTGCTGTGGAATATTGATGTTAGATTTGAAATGTCTGCATTTACAATTATATTTATGGGTTTATGCTTTTCTTTGTTTGTTTTTAATCTTCTGAAAATGAGACCAAGAAATATATCCTTTCTTTAGGGAGAAAACTGTCGAGAGACATTTTCCAGTGTCAAAGCAAATTTTGATACTTTTCACTTGAAGAGGCTTTTGACTCAAGTCGTGAGCACATGGAGATAAATGTAGCTACAGAAATTCATAGTCCATTTCCTGAAAAGGTGCTGATACTCTAAGCAAAGCCACATAAGTACAAAAAATGTGTTGAAAAAACTTTTGCTCTGTAATGGCTAAAAGTGAAGGACAACACAGTGGTGTAAATGATGGTGTTGAGTAAATATGTAATAAAATACCTCTAATCAAGCAAATAATGTAGGAAAACGCATTGCAGAGCCAGAGTAAAGGAATTAAAATGTGATTACATCAATCAGCAAGTATAGCATTTCTTTTTCTCATCTCTTCTCCTTGAATCCTAAATTATTTGTTTCTGAGATGGGTAATGCTTGTCTACACAAAATTGGGATTGGACGTGGCACTTGGTGCCATGGTCTAGTAGGCATGAGGTCTTGGGTGACAGGTTGGACTTGATGATCTTTGAGGTCTTTTCCGACCTTTTTGATTCTATGATTCTATTCTAAAATCTTCTCACAAGTGTCACAAGTTTTCATGGGCAGCCTTGCAAATTTGGATCTTGGACATATAGCAACCATCCAAGCAAGTCGAAGGTTGGAGAGCCCTTTGGTTTCCAAGGCCCACACAGTTCTGTATGTATCTTACTGGATGTAAATATTAAATGCTAGTAAGTCCTTATAAGCATTAATTTCATCAGCCTTTGTATTGTGCTGGCATGTGCTTCTTTTAAATTTTTGGAGGGTAGCACAGCTTCATTGCAGGATGAGTTTTGAAAGATCAGATAGCTCAGAGTCACGAAACTTGTGAAACCAGAGGCTTAGGAGCAGCTGCTGATAGCCAAAGATTCTTCCCCAGTAAAGGACAGTACTGTTAAAGTGAGGGGAATGTGACTAATCTTTGATTCTTTGGGAAAATCCTTAACAGACTTTCAGTCCTAATGATCAGCCGATAACTATTTACTATTGTAATTAATATTTTCAGAGAAGGGAATACCAAGAATGATTTTTGTTGTTTGTTTTGTTTTGTTTTGTTTTAACATTAGATATTAAGGTTTGTGCAATTATATGAGTGTTACATTCTTGACTTTTAAACACCTCTTCTGCTTTGATGCCAAATGCAGCTTTGGACTTCTACATTCCAACTCTCCTTCTCTTTCTATAATGTCATGGTTAATTTAAGCCCTTAAACTTTCTGTGAGAATCTGCCTGGAACAACAACCTTCACAAACATACTCTCTCCCTGTCTAAAATATAAATGGTTTGTTTGTTTATAAGCCATTTTGTTAAATTCCTCTGAAGCTGCTGTTCTGTTAAACAGTTTTCAAGTTCAGTTTGTGAAAATTACACATTAGCAACAATTTTGAGTAAGACTGATTTTGTGGCTGCTTGCTAACCTTGCAACATGAGGAAAATAATCAAGTGTCCAGCTCAACACAAGTATACATTTGCTAAATATCTTAAAGGCAAATGATTACATTGGTGCTAGAAAGGTAAGTGCTCTTCAGTCGTTCTGTGTTTATTTACTTATTGCACCTGCATAGGCTCAGAATCATTTAATGTATGTAACTGTTACTAAATGCTACATACAGATAAAAATAAGTGTTGAAAGGAAAATGTGTGATCAGCTTCTGTAATGGTATTCACATATGCTCTTCATTTTGACACAAGACTTAAGATCCTGAGTATTTACATGCATAATCACATAGTAACGGTGTGTCAATAGCACATATTCCAATTCATTATAGACTAAGGATTCAAGAACTGAATTGGTATTTCTGGAAAAAAATTGTTAGAACATCAGGATTAAAGTAAGGCCAAATTCAAATCTCTTTACACTGAAGAGATGAAGAGCTATAAAAGAAACAGGATAGTATTCCATTCAGGTGGAGATGCAAACATGTGTTCCATAATCAATAAATCTGCAATCACTGTATGAATGAAGGCACTTCTTTGCCTGCAGATCTTTAAGGGTCCATTGAATTCAACAGGGTTATGCAAATTCATATCGTTCAAGTATCTGACTCTTTGTGCCATGGAAATTAGATATTAATAACAGCATAAGACCATTTTGTCCACTTTTCTGCTGTGGTGATGTTACTGTGTGCTCCAGATCTCCTCCTTCCCCATCTCCATTAGTAGAGGTTTGAATGGGGAAAGACAAAGATGTGAAATTGCCTTCCAAGGTGCAATTTCCCATTCTTCCCACCAGGCCGGGGGATCCTTCCCCATGGGGGCAAGTCTGCTGGGTTTGGGAGCTATGATTAAGTGGGATGCTTCGCACCCATTATACATTGGCCTTGGACACATTGTCCAGAAATGCCTTAAATAGAATGACCAAGAAAGTGACTGGGGCTCTTGCCATCATCTTACTCCTGCTCCTGCCCTTGCTCTTGTTCTTCTGCTCTGGCTCCTGCCTTCACATTGCTTGCTCCACTTGGACCTGGCTTCTTCCCATACCCTGCCTGCCTGAGATCCCCCTCCCTGCCTGCGGTGAAACCTGTGACTTTCTTGCAGTACTGCTGCTCATGAGTTTGCCTTGTGGCAGCTGTGTCGACAGACACTTTGGTTCTGGCGGGTCCTTTTCCTTTGAATTGTGTAGCACTATCCACAAACTGGAGTATAAAACCTGCAGTTCATGGAGCCTGCCACTGACGAAAGACCTAGGGACTGATGCCTAGTTCCTGCTCCATCCTCCTGAGCACAACCTGGCATTCTCATCGGCTTTCCCTAAAGTTCCTGGCTTGCCTCTGATTATAAGTGGGGTGAAGCTATTTTGTGGCTTAGCCTTTTCTATTTTCTCAATTCTCTAAATTGTACTAAAGGTGTCCACAAGCATCCTGGTAGAATTTGTGACCCAATAGAACCTGTAAATAATCAAATAATTTTTACACCTAATTTTGGTATTTGGGGGTTTTGGGAAAAATAAAGATAACTCTATTTTTATAATTATCACCTTGCTAAGTCAGCCCCTATCAAATCAGGTGAGATCTTTACCTACATCATATTGTCCAATTCAGATTATGAAAATAATGAGATTTCTCTTATTTTCTGGGGACAATGACTAATTTCAGACTTGAATTATGCTCACAATTGTAGACTGTTTCCTTAAGGTGCAAAAATATTTCTTTACAAAATTCTCTCTTATTGGCTGGGAGGGTTGTTATGTTTGAGCTTTGGCCTATTAAAATTAGAACAAAGGTTTCAAGACAGAGGAACAGAATGGTACCATTAATGAAGTGGGAATTTTTGCTTATCAGATCATGGTGATTTATTTTTCAAATGCTCCACTGTCATAATCTAAATCTTCTTCTACAAACTTGAATTTGTGAAGGAGCATTTATAGGAGAATGAGGGTTACTTTGGCACAAGATCAAACAGTCTGCATAGCAAATCCTGGCCAAGAACTTCAGTTACGTACTTGGTAGTCTTAGACACTGGGTTCAACCAAACATTCTTTTCTGGGTTCATACACCTTTATCTTCAGAAGACATTCCAGGATCAGTGCTTTTCATGACCTCTTTTGCACAGTTTCTAGGAAAAGACTGTTTTCCCAGCTCACAGAAATGGGAATTCAGAACTTCAGCTCTCCAAGAATAGCTGCTATCTAAAAGTTCCCATGAAAGATTCACCCTGTCACAGCTCTGGCTTACAGCTCATTGCTTCTGTGACATTTGATGGTGACAACAGACCTACTAGCTTTGCAGAGCCACCTGCATTATAATTAGTGAAAAGTCCAGAAAGAAAAATACTTAGGCGAAGTAGGGCTATACATAATTTTTCTTAATGTACTTGAATATTTTGCGTCATTCAGAAGTCCAGGGATTTCAGTATAGTATTTATCTTCATACATTTTGGCCAGCTTTCTTTGAATAGTAGATTTCCTTCTTTCTTTTTACATTTCCTTCCTTTGTTGCCAGCTTCCCACTTTCTCACATGCTGACAGTTGAAAACTCTCCGTCTGTCAGAAAAAGCTTTTCCAATAGTTCTTACATTCTGCTCAGACTTCTTTGTATATGTCTCTTAGACATTTTCAGCATATGGTTTCACATATCCTAATGTGAACAGTTCAGGTAAATCTGATGAATCTCAAGACCAACTTTACCTTTTCTATTATAAAGAGAACTCTCAATGGCTAGCTCAGATGCGGTTATCTTCATGGCAGCTACCACTGAGTAGAAGAATTTTGAAACTCGGTTGAGTGTTCATCAGTTGAAGTATATCTGCAGAGTTTTCTCAGTCTTGGTAGATATTTGCTGGGATCAAAGGTAGTGACCAAATTGTCTGTGTTTGGGAAGCTCTGCAAAGAAGCATGTCCCACCTGGAAATCTAGTGTGGGAGCTGAAGAGGTGAGCTTAGGAGAGAATGGTGCGTGTCTACTTCTTCCAAGTGGAAACTTACTTCCACCTTAGTGCAGTTAGCTGACCTTTGAAGAGCATTGGAATTGCGTGGAAGCTAGAAAAAGCAGAGAGTATAAAAGAACAGAAAATCACAGTACTAGCATGAAGTATATTGTATTAGATGTTCATGGGTGGTCTGCATACAAATCATGCCAATAAGAATAGAAGAAAAGTATTTAACACTAAAGTTAAAGTTCAAAGCAAGAAAATTAAATTGAGTAAACAAAATGCCTCACATAAGAGTATGTTTTGCTGACAATGTCAAACTGGGAGGCTTAGCTGGACAGGCTGGAGAGCTGGGCAAACAGGAACCTGATGAGGTTCAACAAGAATAAGTGCAGAGTCCTACATCTGGGAAGGAATAATAAATTACACCAGTAGAGGCTGGGAGGTGATCTGCTAGAGAGCAGCCCCATGGAGAAGGACCTGGGAGTCCTGGTGGACAACAAGTTATCCATGGGATAGCAGTGTGCCCTTGTGGCCAAGAAGGCCAATGGGATCCTGGGGTGCATTAAGAGTGTGTCCAGCAGACTGAGGCAGATTCTCCTCCTCCTCTACTCTGCTCTAGTGAGACCTCACCTGGAATATTGCATCCAGTTTTGGGCTCCCCAGTTCAAGAGGGACAGGGATCTACTTGAGAGATTCCAATGAAGGGCTACAAGGATGATTAAGGTCTGTCTGTGGTGATAGGTTGGACTCGATGATCCTTGAGGTCTCTTCCAACCTTAGTTATACTGTGATACTGTGAAGGGACTGGAGCACATGTCCTATGAGGAGAGGCTGAGAGACCTGAGGCTTTATAGTCTGGAGAAGAGAAGACTGAGAGGGGATTTAAGGAATGTCTATAACTGTCTGAGGGCTGGATGTCAAGAGGGAGGGGACAGGATATTCTCAGTTGTGCCCTGTGATAGGACAAGGGGCAATGGATATAAACTACAGAACAGGAAGATTCACCACAACATGAGGAAGAACTTTTTTACTGTAAGGGTTACAGAGCACTGAAAAGGGCTCCCCAGAGAGGTTGTGGAGTCTTCCTCTCTGGAGACTTTCAAGACTCATCTGGATGCCTTACTGTGTGACCTGTGCTAGATTCTATGGTCCTGCTCTGGCAGGGGGGTTGGACTCGATCTCTGGAGGTCCCTTCCAACCCCTAACATCCTGTGATCCTGTAAATGTTCAGTTTGCATTTGTGAAAAAGTCTTTAATTGCCTGCTCTCACCTACAAAACCCATCAGTTTTGTAGCTTAGCCTTTCACACTAGAAGAATAAAGAGGGCACTTATTAAAGAGCACTTAGCAATGTTCAACCAATTGGCTCATTCTAGCGGCTAATGCTCTCAATCCTGTAATTTGGTGGTTAGAGTGCCTTGCACAAATACTGCCCATTATTGTGTGGCTGAGATGATGCTCTCCTGAATTGAAAATCTTATAATACAAACTATCCCTTCTGATCTCTAAACATACATAGACAAGAGTCTCAGGGACACTGTGGTTAAAAAAAAAGGACAGGAACATGCTGTGACAATGATCTTTCAATAATATTTTCCTTGCCCTAGTGACAAAGGAAAGCATTTCAGGTAAAAAAAGTAAAAATTATTCATTACTCACTTGTATAGATAATTATGTAAGTTGTAAAGACACTTCTTTTCTCCTCACTTTGACCATATAGTCAGTAATGTGATGCCACTTTCTTATCGAGAAGCAACTTTTTATTTCTTTAATTCTTTTATTACATTTAGTAATATTTTACACTGCCATTTGATAAAACAATATTCCACACAAAGAAGTATACCAGTAGTATTCCTATTTGAGTCCAAAGAGGAGTAGTAGCCCTGTTCTGTCCTTTGAAGCCATCTTCGCAAGATGGTTCCTTCCTAATGTTACATTCAATAGTTTCTTCTAACTAAAATCTAATTTATTTAACTTTTAACTTGGAAGTAATTTACTGTATAGTAATAGCAAGCACAGTCTTTGAAAATAGCATTGTCCACCAGGAGTGGAAGTTGTCCACATGGTTTCCTAGTACTTTTCAGGTGTACTTAGATTCTTAGCTCTGCCCACTCTATCTATTTTGAGTATGTTTTGCATTAGTCACATGAGCTGACACTCTAGGTTTTCCACCAGCATTTTAAACTCTTTCATCTGGGAGTGTGTGGGGGCTGAGGAACAGATGCAAAGGTATAAATATATAAGCTTAAGTACCATGTTCAGTTCCGTAATAGATGTTCAACATTTTTTATATCTAACCAATTAAATCTTAGAATAAGTGATAGCTTTGGAATGAAAACAGTAAGAAAAGCTTTTATAGTAGTAAACTACAACTGTGCTGGTTTTTAGTTTTGATTTTTTTCCCCCTCTTCATTTTCTTCCAGAGATGCTGATAAGGCTCTATGGGATTCAACAGATTGCCTCCACTTCAATAATTTTGTTTCTGGTTTTGTTTCACCCACAGAGATTTTCTTCAATGTAAAATTGAAGAGTACTAGGTTCTTAAAATGGAATCAAACTGGCAACAGTATTTTTGCAATGTTTAGTGACTCAAATAATTTTAAACTACACAGTTTGAATGGTTTCCATAACTTGAATCAAGTTTGCTGAAAACACAGCTTGATTTTCTTGAAATTTAAGTGAAGCTTATTGAAGTTTATTGATCCTCTATGGAGAACCTCTAAGCATTTCAAACTGCTCAAATTATACTCCTGGAAGGATATAATTAGGACTAAAACCTGAACACATTTTTAGCAGAAAGAAGTTGTTATTTTTCATGTACTTCAGTGTTTAGCCTTACTCTTATCACAAATTAAGTAGCTGTTGTTTAAGATGCTTCGTTACAACTTACATTTCAGTGAGAATTGATAGCACTGTTTTAGCAAATATAATTATATTTGCATCTTTAATCTTTTACCATTTTAATAATTTTGTTATTGAAAGTCCAGTATACAGAGTATTTTACGTGAGTTTAGTTGCTTAGTTAATTGATTATCACTCCAGTGGAATGCAATTCCCTAATGTGCAAGGAACAATAGAAAAATGTTTATATGTGCTACAGAATAAACAGATGATACAGAAATAGCCTGCACTTCTTTAGTGTGGCTGCCTAGAACATCTGCTTATGAAACTAAACAGAATTTTACACATCTGGATTGGATGGCTGTGCCTCCAAGCCCACAGTGTATTACCTACATAAAATTATGACAGTTGCCACTAACAAAAAAACACAACTGTGGGTGAATAACTTCTCTTGTTGATCTTCAAAACAAGAAGGCTGGGTGAGGAGTGGCTCAAGAGCAGTCTCGAGGAGAAGGACTTGAGGGTGTCAGTAGACCGAAAAGTCAACATGAGCTGGCCATGTGCACTCGCAGCCCAGAAGGCCAACTGTATTCTGGGCTGCATCAAAAGAAGTGTGACCAGTAGAAACAGGAAGGTAGTTCTCTCCCTCTACTCTGCTCTTGTGAGACTCCACCTGAAGTACTGTGTCCACTTCTGGTGGCCCCAGTATAAGTAGGATATTGAACTGCTGGAATGGGTCCAGAGGAGGGTCACAAAGGTGATCAGAGGGCTGGAGCACCTCTGCTATGGGAATAGGCTGGGAAAGTTGTGGTTGATCAGCCTGGAGAAAAGAAGGCTCTGGGGAGACCTTATAACAGCTTTCCTGTCCCTGAAAAGGGCCTAAAGGAAAGCCAAGAAGGAACATTTTACAAAGGCTTGTAGTAACAGGACAAGCAGGAATGGATTGAAGCTTGAGGAAGGTGTATTTAGACTAATTAGAAAGAAACTCTTTAAAATTAGGGTGGTGAGATTCTGTAACAGGATGGCTAGGGAGGTCTTGAATGTCCCTCAAGGCGAGGTGGGATAAGATGTTGAGCAATCTGGTCTAGTGGAGGGTGTCCCCGCCCACAGTAGCAGGGCATGGAACTAGATGATCTTCAGGATCCCTTCCAACCCAAAATATTCTATGAATCTATGAAATAATTTAATTAGAATTTAATCTATTTTCATTTTTCTTGGAGCAAATTTGAGTCATCCTCAGCTTTGGAAAGCACGGAATTGCAGGAAAGCCTGCCACTTTAGCCTATAGTTTTAGAGGGACAGAGAGCAATAGCAAACACATAAAGTAATGTGGATATTTTGCTTAAATAAACTATAGCTAAGAGCTGCTGACAGCCTCAGTTTAATTTTAAATTCTCAGCAAATCTGGCTTTCTCAGATCCTTGAGAAAACAAAAACTTCCTACCTAACAAAAACTGCACTTTTTGACAGAAAGTATTAAGAAAGTGTAGCAAAAGAACCTGTATCTTCAAATGAACATGAGACCATAGCTATGGGGACCAAAATGTTGAATTGTAATGTACAGCACCAATAATTCATTACATGGTTGCAAATAATACATTCCAGCTTAGTCTGCATCTGGATGCATTTTACTGTATCCATTCAGGGAGATTCATCTCCCTCTAGGTGAAACATAAGCTGAAATAGAAGGAATGGAATAGAATAGAATAATAAACCAGGTTGGAAGAGACCTTCAAGATCATCGTGTCCAACCCATCAACCAATCCAACCCACCTAAACAACTAAACCATGGCACCAAGCACCCCATCAAGTCTCCTCCTGAACACATCCAATGATGGTGACTCCATGTGCAGAGTGCCATGTGAAACAGAGATTAGCCATTATCAGAACTAGACATTGATTATAGGTTTGAATTAAGGTCTATTTGATCCATCCAGGGCTGTTCTTCAATACAAATTTAAATGCACATAATATAAGTAGAATGAAATCATGAGCAAGGTTTTCATTCCAGTGTTTGACACAAACTTTCTGTAAAAATAAATAAATTGCTTGGGGCACACTGGGAATTTAGGTTTAATGACTCAGCTCTTGTATCCAACTTTGAACTTATCCAAACAAATCAGCATTTTAGGAAAAGACTCACAATCCAACTACCTTTGCTGTTGTTCTAGGACCTATCCATTTCTGCTCTTTAGAAGAACAACGGTATGTTGGGTTTTTGTAAAACAAGCTCATTAGAAGTGTTAGCAACTCCGTTTTTTAAAGATAAATTAGTAACAATTTTAAATCTGGATTAAATATGGTATATGCACATGTTTCTGGGTGTGACCTAGCCATGATGATTTCCAGAGCTGGCAAGTGCTAGAGGATGCATACTGTGAACATTCATTTGCAATTTTAAATTAATTTCATTGATTTTGTAGATATAACTGTTTTATTCACTTTTCAATATTCACTCTTATAAACAAGTTTCCTGGCAAGGGTGTTTTCTAGCACACAGGGTTTTATGTGCAAAATGTTAGCCACAAACAGATTTTAAATTGCTAATCACGAAGACACACAGACAAAAATGCATATTCCAAGAGGCACGGCCCTCCAATCGGCAAATAAAAAAATTGCCATGTGAGTATTTCTCCAACCAAAATAGCTTGGATTATGAATTTCAGCGCTCTACAATGAACTATGGATGAGCTGCAGACCAAGAATTATAGAAATTAGTTGGCAAATAATTTCAAATAACAAATAAATTAGAGTGAATCATGATGCATTTGTGAAAATGTCACAATTACTATGCTAATAAGTTTAAATTTACATAGTGCCTCTCACACAAATGGATCTTAATGATGTATAATCTCAACATCCGGAGAAGGCATGATATGACAAAGGCTGAGAAAAAAATGTCTAATATTACTTTGTTAACACACAGAAAATGATACTTTATTTTCCAAGCTGTATTAATGCATTTAATTGCTATCAATACAATAATCAAGCCCTTTTTGTTTCCTTTTTTGTACTCTGTGTATTCTGGGTTGTTGGGTTTTTTTATGTATTTAATTTTATTTTACTTCACTGATTTTAACTTTTTCTCTTTTATCCATGGTATTTGTTTTTGCTGGTTTTCTGCTACTTGTATCTTTTTTATTTATTTTCCCCTTGCCCATATTTTTTTGTATTTGCTTTACGCTTCCTCTCTGCCATCTGTCATAGCAGATTCTTCTATAAGCTGCCTTTTGCTCAATATAGGTTTTTGTACTCCAAGCTATGAAGCAGGAGTACCCCTTCAACCTCTCTTCCTCTCACCCTGTGGTGTTAAGCAATTTCACTGATATTTCTTTCTGCCTTTCTCGTCATTCCTACTATAGGATACTCCATCAGGATATTGTCTTCTCCTGGCATCCATAGTCATCCAAATGTCTCCTATTATACTTGCCCAGGACGCATCACAAAAATGTATGTATGCTACATGCAAGTGCTATATATACCTAAATAGCATGTGTTTTACATATTGAACTTATGTGAGATCATATATTGACTCATAAGAGTGGTTCACTTTAATTACAGTCCACACACACACTCCATATGTTATATATAGAAAACACATGTCAGACTATCTGTGTGTGTATGGAGCACTCATGCCTTTTCCACATGGGCAGGTCCTGGAGCTATCCTGATCTTCCAAAATAAAGGCAGTATTACTTCTACTTTTCTCCCTCAATCTTCCAGGCCCCAGGGTCTTCGGTTGACATGTGTACCCACTCCCCAGGTTTGCCACTGTGTTGCTTTCCTTGCCCCATGCTGATAGGAATCCTAGGGACTTTTTTCCTAAATTTTCTTTTATTTTGGTAATTTCATTTACACAATATCCTTCTCAGAGCTTGTTGATTACTCTTTCTTTACAATGCTCTCTCTCTGCACTAGCTCTGCACCTCCCTCCATTGTCTTCTCCGAAAACTGCTGTTATCCAGATCTCATTTCTCAGTTCTGACTAAAAGGGAGAACAACCTTTCAAAATCTCTTCTCCTAATAACTAGGCAGCTGAGACTGCAGGCAGAAACAGCCTGATCCTTGATGGAGATTGTTTTGTGTCAGGATTTGGTTACCTGTGTTCCTGGTGACCACAGTAAAGCAATGAAGTAATATATGGATTTTCATTTCAATATGGACAGGTTTTTATTTCACTGGGCTCTTTGTAGGGAAGTATTTTTCCACTAAACTCTAAGTCAAATATGACATGATAAAATAAAAGCTAAATAGCTACATAATGACTACATGCTGCAGGACACTTGTCAGAGCTATGACATAACATGGACATAACATATGGTATGTCCATGGCTGCAGCACACGTGAGGCCAAGAAATTAATTGCTGTAATTATGAAAAAGAAAAAAATCTTGCAAACAAGGACTCTTACTGGAAGTAAATTAAAAGGAGCAGGCATAAGGAGAAAATACTTGCAGATGACACAGAGATTTTGAAGATGTAAAACTGATGGTTTGCAGAAGACATTGCCTGTTAAAAGACTTTAGGTAGAAGTTAAAGAATGCTACATAGCAGAGGGTGGCAGGCTACCAGAAGTAGGAGAATGACCTTGAGAGTGTCAAACTATATTCCAAAGGAAAAAAACCTGCAACAACTTAAAAGACAAAACAGAAGAAGAAAGAGCCACAAATTCTGTTATGTAAAATATGAAAACACTGTGCAGTTCAAAATAGATAACATTTTTAGAAAACACTTGGAAAATGCACACAAGCTAACAATAAATCCTTTTTTAAACACAGTAGCAGGAAACATGCCAGAGAATCTGCAGGGCTTCATCTATTAGAATAAATAAATAGTCAGAGGAGAAGAGACAGTATCAGAAAAACTAAATTATTTTTTTCTTGGTCTCTTCATGCACCATGGGAAAAGTTTCCATTCCATAATCTTTACATGAAAAGGCTGGGTGATTTGTCTCAAAATGAAGGGTCATCAGAAGATACAGAAAAAGCTGGACAAAACAAAATGTCTGATGTTACCAAGATCTTGTGGTGTTTTCCCAAGAGTTCTAAAACAGTTTAAAAATGAAAGGAATGAACAATAAATATGCTTGCCATTTGGCAAGACAGCCTTCTGGCTAGACTGCAACTAGTGGCGTGTGCTGGATCAGCTGACAGAGTGCAGGAGCCTTTGTGGTGGCTTGGGCAAAATATAGTAGTCAGGTGGCACATACATATTTAAAAAACAAACAACATTAACACCCCAAACTTAATTTCACCTGCCTCAAGAGATCCAGCCATGGTAACAACTCAGCCAAAGGCTACTAGAAAAATGGTAGGTACCCAGACAGAGCCAGTGCACAAGCATACAGGTGTCCAGGCTGCTAGCTGCAGAGTGCTGGAGCCTGGCACTTGGAATGGAGGGTGAAGAAGACAACATCTGTGTGAGGTGTGACCAGGTGAATTATCTTCACAATCTGGTGGCCGAGCTAAAGGAAGAAGCATTAAGACTCAAGACTATAAGGGAATGTGAAAGGGAGTTAGATATGTGGGAGCAGGCTCTACAGACCCCTCCACCCCCCTTGTTGAGGCAGACAACCCTGGAAATGAGGGGAATTGATGTAGGTCCCTGTTAGGAGAAGCACGGGGAATCCATCCCAGCCCTCTTCACCTCCCTTGTTGCCCTTGCACAGTAAGTATGAGGCCCTGCAGGTTGAGGGTAATGTGGATGAGAGGACAGAAGAGGAACCTTCCAAGGGTATGCCTAAAGCAAATCAGTCCCCACCAACCATCAGGACTAGTACCATAAAGAAAAAGAGGAGGGTAATTGTTGTTGGTGACTCTCTCCTGAGGGGAACAGGGGAACCTATATGTCATCCTGACCCATCCCACCAGGAATTCTTCTGCCTACCTGGGGCTTGGTTAAGGCACATCACCAGGAGACTACCTAAACTAATCTAGCCCTCTGACTATTACCCATTGCTGGTAATCCAAGCTGGAAGTGATGAGATTGATAAGAAGGGCACCAGGACAATCAAAAAGGAATTCAAGGCCCTCAGACGATTGATTGATAGGGCAGGAGCTCAAGTGGTGTTCTGCTTACTTCCCTCAGTGGCAGGGGTGTACACTGAAAGGAACAGGAGAAGCCATGCCATCAACAAATGGCTCAAGGGCTGGTGCCAGCAGCAGAATTTTGGGTTCTTTGATCAAGGGGCAACATTTACTGCACCTGGCCTGCTGGACCTAGATGGGGTGAATATATCTAGAAAGGGCAAGAGGGCTCTAGCACTAGAATTGGCAGGGCTTACTGGGAGGGCTTTAAACTAGGTTTGAAGGGGGTGGGTGATGAAACCAGCCTCTCTGTAGAGGAGAGAGAGGACGTAAACTAGAGGTTTATGTGACAGAACAAGAGGACACAGTCTCAAGCTACACCAGGGGAGGTTTAGGCTCGAGGTGAGGAGAAAGTTCCTCACAGAAAGGGTTATTGGCCATTGGTGGTGGAATCACCGTCTCTAGAGGTGTTCAAAAAGGGATTGGATGTGGCACTTGAAGCCATGGTTTAGTTAGTCATGAGGTGTTAGGTAATAGATTGGACTCGATCTCTGAGGTCTTTTCCAACCTTTTTGATTCTATAAAATATGCTGTTTTATGTGTTGATGATAATTATCTTGACCTAATGTTCCTACTAGGCAAACTGATAAAATTATACTAAAGAAGAGAATTGCTAGAAAATGGATAACTGTAGTTTTATCAAGGGACAATTGGCATTGTTAGTGTGAATGGAAACTATTCCTCACAAAATCAGAGTAGTTCTTTGAAGGAATTATTAATCATTACAACAGAAGATTATCCTAGATGATATCTCAGGAATCACCCAGCATGGAGATGAAGGAATATCCAGCTGAGATAATTTAGCTGGATTTCCAAAATGAAGAAACCTTCCCACCAGAGATTTTTAAAGAAGCAATCTGACATGGTATAAGAGGAAGGATCCTCAGAAATATCAGTATCTAGTTAAAGACCAGAACCATAAATTTATACAAGAACACTACCATTTTTCTCCTTTCTGTTCAGTGGTGTATGCCACAGGGCCTGTGGGAGGAGTTACACATATGAAAATGTTAATGAAAGATTGTCCTGATTTTGCTGGGACAGAACCATGGCTCAGCCACATGCTGCAGGCCATTAGCAGTTCTGAGTCATCCTGGACAGATACTTGAGTTTGTTCGCAGGTGTATCCCATACTACGAGCATTGCACTCAGTACGGAGGAGGAATTTTGCTGAGGAAAGGGGTGTCTTCTGCTCTCTCTGCTACTTGCAATCTTGCACACTGCTTTCCTGGATATTGTGACTGGCACTTTCATTGGGCTGAATGTGAATTTATACTCTTTGTATTGATATTATTATCGGTCTAGCTATTTTTTTTAGCCTGTGGCTCTTCTTTTTCTGATTCCTCTTCTCTGCTAAGAAGGGGTGATAGAGTAATTGGTGTAGGTTAACCCCAGATATGGGCTAAACATAGACAAAGATCTAGAAAGATCAATCATGCACTGTGATGATGGATATTTCACAACATTCAATACTTCTGCAATGATGTGGCAGGAGGCCTTCAGAAAGCCGAAAGAAAAAAATCAAGTATATAAAACAACATAAAATTGAAGAAGGAAAATAAAATCACCCCTGCCCTGCTAAATAAATACCAAATTATGCAAATGGAGATTCTAAACATCAAAATAGTCTTTATCATTTTGAAAACTGTTTGAGTGTTAGCCCCTCAGAAATTTCAGCTCACTGCTCAGTAGCAGAAAAAGAAAAGATGAAAAATTATAAAGGAAGGAATGGAAACATAATCAAAGGTGCTCCTGTGTAAAAAGTCAAGATGTGACAGCATCTTACAGGGTTGTAGTCTCATCATTTTAAGAAAGATATAATAATAAAAGAGATATGAAATTTTCTGTCTAAGGTGATCCAAAGCAATGGCAAAAGAAATGGCTGAGGACTCTTTATAAGGGGAAAAGGAGGTACCTGAGGTGAATTTCTAAGGGTATCAGAGATGAATGAGAAGCAGATATATCACTTGGCCATTCACAAACACAAGACACTGACCTGGATGGACCTTTCACCTAGCAGACTGCTCCTCTATTTTTATGAGTTATGGAAGACATTATCCTATTTCTCATGGCCAAGACACATAAAAATAAGTCCCTGATGACAATAATCTTGTAAGTCGGAATTATTTTGCATGCTTTTCACAGCTTTTGTTTGGCTACTACAGTTAAAATTTTTGGAAAAGACAGATTTTATCTCTTTAATGTTGTAATTGCAGGTTCATTCAAATGCTAAGTTCAAAATCATTATTCATAGATTCTTGTGTCCTTAAACTTAAGAAGTATATTAGCAGTAGACCCTGACTGTTTTTTTTGGAAGTGCTTGGCATGACCATGTAATCAATTCTGCTAGTGATTCACTAATGCATATGCAAGTGTGCTCAGCTGGCTCCACAGTCATATTAAAACAAGCACTCTAATATACCCAGGAACACGCTCTGCTTCCTCTATGACTGCAGATACAGTCCAAGCCTATTTGCCACACCTGAGAAGTGAGAAAAATCATTGGGGAAATGTTTGTCTTAATTAAAAAAGCTTTCTCCATTATTTGTTGAAATGCTTTTCAAACAGTCGTGGATGTTTATGGGTTTTTGAAATGTGTTTTATTTTTAACCAGATTATTCTGTGACAACTTTGGAACAGTTTGGAATGAAAAGTTTCTCGATGCTGAGATGGTCAGGGGAAATTAACGATTTAGGTATCAGATGAGGGAGGTAGTCACTCTCTTGCATAATATAAAGACAGATGAGTCATGCTGATGAGATTTTTATGTGTAACAATACAAGAAGATTGTTTACCATAATAGATAATGACCTGTATACTACTACCTCCCTCAGAAATAAAATGGTCATTTGGTGTTTTGATTTTGGATTTATGCAGGCAGCTGTTAAGATCCTCCTGGGAATATGGAACGTCTTCCCCTAGCAAATAATATTGTTTTATATTAGCGGATAAGTGGACCCTAAAGATGTTTTTTATATTAGACTAAGAGCCTAATAGGTCAGAAATAAATATTTAAAACACGATACAGAGTGTCACACACTCCAGGATTATGGAATAACACATACACCACACTAAAATAGAGACAGCCTAGGTTGCAATTCTATTAATAGTTTTGTGCTATACAAACAATATACTGTATTATTTCTTTAAGAAATGATTTACTGTGTTCCCATGGGTTAGCATACATTTTAAGATCATAGTGATGATAACATGTTTTATGTCATGAAGGGTAATTGACCCTGATGAATTATGATGGGGAGGGGACATATTTTATTCCTGTGAATGTTCGTGACATTTGCCATATTTTTTCCCCAATAAAAATAGTTCTTAAGCAGCAAATCTTTCTCAATAAGATCTCTTAGTTAGTGGCATTGTATCAGGGTGAGACTCAAGGATCTCAGCTGCTGACATGGAGTTAGCAGCCTTTATGATGAGAATCACCTTTGCTATTGCAGGGGCAAATGAGTGGTACAACAGTATGATAACAGGTCTTGATTAATCCACCATTTCCCTGTGACTGGTAAAACCTACTCACCTTGTCCTATAAAACGGTGCAGTGAATTAAGTTAGTGTTTGTGAAGCTGGCTGGTGCCATATTTTCTTAGCAAATGAGGGCAATTTGTAAGGTGTTTTTCTCCTGACACCATCCTAGTGCAGGTTATGAAATGTAAGATAAGGTCCACTGTTAGTATACTTAAGTTTCAGACTATAAGAATCAATGCTATGAGCAGATTCACTTGCATAGTAGTTAGTACTGCCTTTATCTGCTCATTTCTGTATCTCAGCACAAGTCCACTCAAATACACCTATTGAAATAAAGATGTTCCACTAAACAGTGGGTATGTATATATCATAGGATCATAGGATGTTAGGGGCTGGAAGGCACTACTGGTTGATGGCCAGCTGAACATGAGCCAGCAGTGTGACCAGGTGGCCAAGAAGGCCAATGGCATCCTGACCTGCATAAGAAATAGTGTGGGCAGCAGGAGCAGGCAAGTCATTCTGCCCCCGCACTCAGAACTGGTTAGGGCACATCATGAGTATTGTGCTCAGTTCTGGGCCCCTCAGTTTAAGAAGGACGTTGAGACTCTTGAAGGTGTCCAAAGAAGGGTGACAAGGCTGGTGAGAGGTCTGGAGCACAGCCTCTATGAGGAGAGGCTGAGTGAGCTGGGGTTGTTTAGCCTGGAGAAGAGGAGGCTCAGGGGAGACCATATTGTTTTCTACAACTACCTAAAAGGAGGTTGTAGACAGGTGGGTGTTGGTCTCTCCTCCCAGGCAACCAGCACCAGAACAAGAGGACACAGTCTCAAGCTGCACCAGGGGAAGTTTAGGCTCGAGGTGAGGAGAAAGCTCTTCACAGAAAGAGTGATTGGCCATTGGAATGTGCTTCCCACGGAAGTGGTGGAGTCACTGTCCCTGGAGGTGTTCAAACAAGGCTTGGATGAGACACTTGAAGCCATGGTTTAGTTGTCAGCTGGTGTTAGGTATTAGGTTGGACTTGATGATCTCTGAGGTCTTTTCCAAACTGGTTTATTCTATGATTCTATGATTCTACAATCATTGAGTCCAACCGCCCCTGACAGAGCAGGACCATAGAATCTAACACAGGTGGCAAAGGAACACATCCAGATGGGTCTTGAAAGTCTCTAGAGAAGGAGATTTTGGCACTGCCTATGAGGTCTTAATTTTTTTTTTTTTTTTTTTTTTTTTAACATTCAGAATCATCCCTTAGGCTTTGTCTCATAATTAATAAGGATAGATTTTTTCATATAACCATATTTCTTGACATGTACCTGAAGATGAGCTCAGTTCATTCTGCTTTTCAGTTTTCATTCTGCTCAGTTCATCCTGCTTTTCAGTTCATCTTGTTTTTAATCATGAATGTTTGAACTTTGAACTCTCAGGAGTCATGGGAGGATGGAGTTGAATGGTATTGTGTGCCCTTGGGAAAATTAGTTTCTTCTCATCACATAGGAACATGTAAGAAAAGCATATTTATTCTCTATTTCATTTATGCCTCACAGTCCTAGCATTTATTTCAGTTTGAAGTTGATTGCTTGCAAGAACAATTTGCTACAATGTGGTGCTGTAGTCTCCAGGTACCGTTGTCCTGTTTCTTAATATCACTGCTGCTTCCAGGTCTACTCTGAGGTCAAACCAGACAATTCAGCAGTCCTTTGATAAGGCAGATACTTCCTGATGATGCAGCACAGTGTCCTGAGGAGAGTAGCTCACTCTCCTGGAGAGAAAAGCTGCAATAATTGTTCTAGTGAAGTGAGAGAAAGTATCTTGCTTTGCAAAATGAAAGCACAGCGATGCTCATGCCCTTGCATGTGTGTATGAAAGCTGAAGAAAAGTGGAGTGGCTAAGGTGTACACTGTACTCAAAGAGCCAAATATGTTCTCAACCATTTGCAACTACCAAATGACATATTGGTCCTACATGAGGACTCTGTGGGATTTTAGTATCTAAACATGCTTTCACAGTATCACAGTATCACAGTATCACTTAGGTTGGAAAGGACCTCGAGGATCATCGAGTCCAACCTATCAACACAGACCCCATGACTAGACCATGGCACCAAGTGCCACGTCCAATCTCCCCTTGAACGCCTCCAGGGTCGATGACTCAACCACCTCCCTGGGCAACCCGTTCCAATGACGAATTACTCGCTCGGTGAAGAACTTTCTCCTCACCTCGTGTCTAAACCTCCCCTGGCGCAGCTTGAGACTGTGTCCCCTTGTTCTGGTGCTGGTTGCCTGGGAGAAGAGGCCAACCCCTTCCTGGCTACAACCACCCTTCAGGTAGTTGTAGAGGGCAATGAGGTCTCCCCTGAGCCTCCTCTTCTCCAGGCTAAACAATCCCAGCTCCCTCAGCCTCTCCTCATAGGGCTTGTGCTCAAGGCCTCTCACCAGCCTTGTTGCCCTTCTCTGGACACGCTCAAGTGTTTCGATGTCCTTCTTAAACTGAGGGGCCCAGAACTGGACACAGTACTCAAGGTGTGGCCTAACCAAAGCAGAGTACAGGGGCACTATGACCTCCCTGCTCCTGCTGGCCACACTATTCCTAATGCAGGCCAGAGAGAATGCAGGCAGAGAAGAGGAGTGGTTATGACCCACTTGTCTATGAACATTGTTCTTAATTTTGATTGTATGAAGTTACAGCTGACATAAGTGCCACATAGGTGAACAACATATGCAAACTCTTCACCTTCTTGAATTAGAAGCCAACAGACTTGTTTCTTATCTCAAAGGGTAGAGAGGTCAGTAGTTTTATGCCAAAGGTCTGAGATACAGTGCACAAAAACACTTTATTTTTTTTCAGTCACACTTGGAGGCAGAAAGAGATTGATTGTAAAAAGTGGTGATCCAATTTTCAAAGTCTCTTTAACTTTTATGATAATCAGATCCGTAAACACCAATGACAATATTTCAAGGTCTCGTGTAAGCAAAAATAACCATTCCAGCATCATCTAAATTCCAGATCAGTAGAACAAGTCTAAATGGTTTGTTTTCAATATACTGCAAGAAAACCTTGATGATGATAAAAATGCAACAAAATTGCTTCCTGCTGCTGAACTTATTTTGGACCAAGGGTGAGTCTAATTTCAAGATGTTGTCACATCCTGGTTGGAGGTGACTGTTTGTTGACAATGAAACTTGTTTTCTACTTCTTAATATGAACCAGAAAATCATCTGTGCACATTAAAACCAAAACTAAATTATGCAGTCTAGTAAACTAACAAAAGCCTTTGCAGTTACCAAGACTTGGTTCTTTTTCAATTCTCCTTCCTTTTGCCTTGTTTCTTCTTGATGATTCAGTTGAAGCAGACTTCTGTTCATCAGCCTGGTTTATGGAAAGAGGCACTATTTTCTGTGAAAACAATCAATACTGCTGAAAAAGCAGAAATGTTTGAGCATATAAGCTCTTCTTTTGTACTTTGTTTAAATGTCCTTTAAGAGCTAAACACATGATATCCAAGAACTTTCCTTAGGTTATTCTCCTGCTGTTCTGTGACAATCTTTCTGCTTTATTCATCTTCTGTCCACAAAACTACTTTTAAAACTTTGGTGCTAAACAGGACCATCTCCCCAGGGTATCCTGCCAGCCAGACTCCTTGGATACTCCCCTCACAGTCCTAAACAGGAACAAATGCTAAAATGCCTGAATGCAAAGGTTTCTGGTCTGGTGACTGAGAATCTATTCCTTTCAAAGGGAAGTTTGCAAACAACCATCAAACTAGTGAATTTGCAGGAGGTTTGTATTTGAAATGATATTTCTTTCTGGCTTTTGCAATGTCATTCTTAAATGCTGAAAAGAAAAAAAATTCTAAACCAAACAGACCTCATGGTTTCATTTTCCTGGTAAGAACTGTAAGAGCATATAACAAAATAAGTGGGGGTTAATATAAGCAGACATCCCAACTGGTATATAATGAGGCAGCTATTGCTATTTTTTAACTTATTTTTTTAAAAAAATATTTCTAATAGTGTTATATCCATCTGTCCTGAGAAAAATCTGATGAGAATTTTTCCTGGTTAGCTTTATGTCATGTTTCCCTAAAAGAAAACAAAGAAAACCTGAACAGAATTTTGTGTCTCTGTGTGTGTGTGTCTGTGTGGGCAGAGAAGGCTTGTCTGGGCATTTGGTTCACATATGTCTCATAAGCAGCCCCACCCCCACCTTCCTGTTTTCTGACATACTTTCTTGTTGCATCTTTTCAGTGGGAGTCTCTGCTCTCTCATCTGAGAGTTGACTTTTCAACTGAGAATCAGCACAGCAAATAGAATAGAATAGAATAGAATAGAATAGAATAGAATAGAATAGAATAGAATAGAATAGAATAGAATAGACCAGACCAGGTTGGAAGAGACCTTCAAGATCATCATGTCCAACCTATCAACTAATCCAACCCACCTAATCAACTAAACCATGGCACCAAGCATCCCATCAAGTCTCCTCCTGAACACCTCCAATGATGGTGACTCCACCACCTCCCCAGGCAGCCCATTCCAATGGGCAGTCACTCTCTCTGTGTAGAACTTCTTCCTAACATCCAGCCTAAACCTCCCCTGGCACAGCCTGAGACTGTGTCCTCTTGTTCTGGTGCTGGCTGCCTGGGAGAAGAGACCAACCTCTGCCTGTCTACAACCTCCCTTCAGGTAGTTGTAGAGAGCAATAAGGTCACCCCTGAATCTCATATCATTTAGTTTGCCACACTGTTCAGTCATGAGTAGTAGCAGGGAAAAGCTGCTCTTGTTTGTTTTTAAAAACATTGTGCAGGATGTTAACAAATTTAATATATAGGCATTTATAAATAGATCTCTACTCCAAACTGTCATTTTAGCATCCCTAGAAAACACGGGGCTTAGATTGTTGTATCCCTACCCCCATCTACCATTTTGTGCAGCTTCAGGAGAAGAAAAGGGGGATGGAAAGAGAGAAAGTTACCTTAGATAAGGAGAAAATCTTGGGCCTTACAGGTCTGTCTTACTTTTCTGATGGCAACAATTAGGATGAACATGCATAAGAAGAGCACTGAAGTAGGATCCCAAAATGCACAACTGTAAGGTAGACACTCCAGAGCAGCAGAAGTATTCTCAACACTCAACACACTGTCTGTTAGTCTGAGTCACCACTGTGGCATCCTTCCTCCTTTTTTTGACAAAGGTACAGACACACTAAAATATCTCACTTGACAGTGTGAGAACAGAAAGTGGGAGCAGGCCTTGGTAAAAGTTCCTGCAAGACGTAATCAACTCCCTTCTGTCACATATAAATTAGGAATTTATTAATTTACTAATTTGAAATTATGGTGTGTTGCACCTGAGAGCAGCTGCATCTGCTTTCCTTTACATTTTTAACACAACATAACTTTCCCTGTGCAATAGCCTGCAAGGTTTTTGTGTTCTGTCATGTAGTTTTTCTTTGGTAGCATAAGCTGCTCTTGAAAGCCCATGGGGCAGGTTTTAATCTGTTTGATGTTTTTTTTTAATGGTGGAAAAAAGTGACTAAGGGAGGTTTTGAGTTTTATGGCCCCTTCTTCCAGGAAGATATCTTCATTAACATATATGGAGCTGTTTTTCTAAGAAATACTATGCTGATCCAGAGATCAGAAGTTGTTTATACTGAAGAAATATCCTATTTGGGATCTCAGAAAATATTTGGGGTAATAATAGAAACAATAACTCTCAACCTGGAAGATGAGTGAAATCATTACTTTGAAAGTCTTAGGAATAGTTGTTTGTAACATGAGTAAATATTGCATGGTAAGATACAGTTTTGGGTCAGTGGATGGTCCCCTGTAAAAATCTTCCTATTTTGTATGTTTTCTATTTATGACAGAGAGCTTGCATGCATTCAAACTTTAAAATGCTCTGTTTCACCTTTCTGAATGAAAGTATTTTTGCCTCTCCTACATGTAAGCTGTCCAGATATGCAAAACTTGGAGAGCCGCATACCAGTGATTCAGCACCATAAAAGAGCAGAGATAATCTCCATGCTGCTCTGTTTGGTACTAACCTTAACGTACTCCTCTGCACTAGGTAACGGGATTAGTGACTCTTCAGGAAATCTGCTCTTCCAGTTTTCATTGCATCAGTATTACTTAGCTTCACTTAAAGCTGAAGAATTCCAAAGGACCTAGAAAAAAATCCACCCTTAGGGAATACTCTCTACTACTAATGAAAGTCTGTATTCAGAAGATGATTACAAAGGAAAAAGTGTGTAGAGCTTGGAATGGGAGAAGCTGAAGGGAACTTCAGGAAAGGCTGTTGAAAAAGAAAGTCCACAAATATGTAGATGCAAGGCTGTCTAATATCAGTTTACTTCATATATTCTTAATTCTTCTTGAAAAATCAGATTTAAAAAAGAAATCATCATCTTTAATTTAGAGAGAGAGAAAGAAAGTATGTTAAAGACAGTTGTACTGGGGACAGTGCTTATACTTGTCCCCTTTAAAATGAGTTATTAAGTATCCTTGAATACAAATTTACTTACAGGAAAGTACCAATACATTGTTGTGGGAATAATAGGCTTTGAACAGAAAAAAAATGATTTACCATCTCCTTGAACTTCAAGTTTTCTCCGTGGCAAAAGAATTGTAAGACAATAATATTGGTTAGCAAAAATCCTCCAAGAATGACATACTCAGAAAGTTTAAGAGATCTGTGTTTGTGTTTGCAGTGCCTGGACTCCCTGTGGAGGGTAAAGTATACAACACTGGACAGAAAATAGTGTAATATGTCACTGCAAGCAGCTAGTTGACCACACATGCTACAGACCAAAAGAATTGAAATCTGGATTAAGATTTCTTAACCCTTCAGTTCATAATTCATATCACAAGGTGGCTTGTGGGAAAGGATGAGAGCCAGGAGTGACTGTGATTGATGTAAGGAAGGCCAACAGGGCTGACATCCTGGTTGGAGTCTGTTATAGACCAGCCGCTTGGATCCCCACAAGTCCATGGGACCAGATGGGATCCATCCTAGGGTGCTGAGAGAGCTGTCAGAGGAGATGGCCAAGCTGCTCTCCATCATTTTCCAGCAGTCCTGGCTCACTGGAGATGTCCCAGAGGACTGGAAGCTGGCCAACGTGGTGCCCATCCACAAGAAGGGCCGGTTGGATGAGCCAGGGAATTACAGGCCTGTCAGTCTGACCTCAGTGCCAGGCAAGATCATGGAACAGGTCATCCTGAGTGCAATCACACAGCACTTAGAGGATGGCCAAGGGATCAGGCCCAGCCAGCATGGATTTAGGAAGGGCAGGTCCTGCCTCACCAATCTGATCTCCTTCTACAAGCAGGTGACTCGCCTGGTGGATGTGGCGAGGCCTGTGGATGTAGTCTACCTGGACTTCAGCAAGGCCTTTGACACCGTCCCCCATAGCAAACTCCTGGCCAAGCTGTCAGCCCGTGGCTTGGACAGCAGCACTCTGAGCTGGGTTAGGAACTGGCTGGAGTGTCGAGCCCAGAGAGTGGTGGTGAATGGTGTCACATCCGGCTGGCGGCCAGTCAGAAGTGGAGTCCCCCAGGGAGCAGTGCTGGGCCCCATCCTCTTTAACATCTTTATTGATGGTCTGGATGAGGGCATTGAGTCTATCATCAGTAAATTTGCTGATGACACCAAGCTGGAGACAGGAGTTGATCTGCTGGAGGGTAGAGAGGCTCTGCAGAGGGACCTGGACAGATGGGCAGAGTCCAATGGCGTGAGATTTAACACATCCAAGCGCCGGGTTCTGCACATTGGCCACAACAACCCCATGCAGTGCTACAGGCTGGGGTCAGAATGGCTGGAGAGCGGCCAGGCAGAGAGGGACCTGAGGGTGCTGGTTGATGGTAGGATGAACATGAGCCTGCAGTGTGCCCAGGCAGCCAAGAGGGCCAATGGCATCCTGGCCTGCATTAAGAACAGTGTGGCCAGCAGGAGCAGGGAGGTCATTCTGCCCCTGTACACTGCACTGGTTAGGCTACACCTCGAGTACTGTGTCCAGTTCTGGGCCCCTCAGTTTAGGAAGGATGTTGACTTGCTGGAACGAGTCCAGAGAAGGGCAACGAAGTTGGTGAGGGGCTTGGAACACAAGCCCTCTGAGGAGAGGCTGAGGGAGCTGTGGCTGCTTAGCCTGGAGAGGAGGAGACTTAAGGATGACCTTCTTGCTCTCTACAACTACCTGAAGGGAGGTTGTAGACAGGCAGAGGTTGGCCTCTTCTCCCAGGCAGCCAGCACCAGGACAAGAGGACACAGTCTCAAGCTGCGCCAGGGGAGATTCAGGCTGGAGGTCAGGAGGAAGTTTTACACTGAGAGAGTGATTGCCCACTGGAATGGGCTGCCCGGGGAAGTGGTGGAGTCGCCGTCACTGGAGGTGTTCAGGAGGAGACTTGACAGGGTGCTTGGTTGCACGGGTTAGTTGATTAGGTGGTGTTGGATGATAGGTTGGACGTGATGATCTTGAAGGTCTCTTCCAACCTGATCTATTCTATTCTATTCTATTTTATTCTATTCTATTCTATTCTATTCTATTCTATTTAAAGCAGTAAAAGTGACACATGGGGTCATGTAGTACGTTTGCAAGGAAAATAGACATAAAAATGCAAAGGTCGAGTTTTTTAGAGTTAGAGTTTTAAAAATGAAAGATAAATCAGGCTTTAGCATACATCAACCCACAAGTGTCTGAATCTATTCTTGCTAGCTGAGCTTTCCTTTCCCTTCCTAACAGAAATCTTAAGAATCAAAGTGGAGCAACAGAAGGTCCACTGGGACTGCCCGATTGAATAGACCTATTCCTGAACTCCTCAGATATTTTTTCTCTCAGTTTGTGGGCCAATTCTAGACATTGTGGATGATTCTGAAAACATTTTCCGAGTGTAGAGGTCAGTACTAATACCTTCAGCAGCAGCTAAGACACTGGAGACAAGGTAGAATATCTTGCTATTAGTGTGCCCCAGGTATCTTTAGAAATTCCTCTCTGCACCTCATTCCACTTAGAAGAGAACTCCTTAATAGAGATGGGCTGCTTACTCTTACATATTCTGATATCTTGAAACTGTGTTCCTCCTCTGGCAATGAGATACCAGAGCCTTGGAGGATGCTGTGCAGCACAACTGCCTTTCTAAAAGGTAACATGTAGGGGAATAGTTAAAGAATGATTCACAGGGATTGAACTGAAGGGTTCCCACTGGTGTTAGTTTGCCCCCTGTGAGTCTGACAGGGTAGATTAGGCTATACTGGGGAAAATAACATTCATGCTCAGTCACAAAAGATCACTGCTATTGTGTCATTTCTGAGAGGAGACAGTAGGTATTAGCCATCGGGTCTCAGTTTTGTTGATTTCAAGCTTGTTAAGCCGATTTTATGTTCATTGAAGGAGTGCTTGTGGTAATAACCAACTAAGCTGAAGCACTGTCATTCTGTAGCTAGGGCTCATAGAACTGAAACTCATCTCTTTTAGCTTAGTGCTGAGATAGGAGCCATTTTTTGCTCTGAAATTTATTTGTTAAAAAAGAAAAGCCAGTTTAAGCAGTATAAAGAGCTGTCCTGCTCGATCATGCAGAGCACAGTGGTTTCAGCTGGGTCCTGTAGTTCCTTCCCAAGCACTCTGGACATCCTTTATCAAGACGTTGTTAGTCCACCTCCCTCAGTCATAGAGAAGATGATGAATCTCTGATTTATACTTCCTGCCTGCCTGTCTATTCCTCCCATACTGCCTTTTTTTTTTGTTTTTAACACTTGCTGTTTGTTTCTTTTTTGCTGTCAGATACTAAAGAGTTAAAACTGTTTGAATCCACCATAGTCTCTCTTAGTGATGGGAAAAAAAAAAAAAAAAAGGCACTGTTTCTTTACTTTACTTGAGATATGACACAGAGGTTGCAGAAAAATGCAGTAAGTGACAGCATCTTTCAGGTTATTCTGTCATTTTTCTGAAATAAGAAAATTTTCAGCACTTATGAGTTAGGAACACTGACTCATTACCAACAGAAACAAACAATTTCAGGTGTCTGAATAAAAAGAAAAGAAAAGGAAAAGATCCCACAATAAGGCTGTTGCTGTCAAATAGCAGAAAATAACCTACCGATAACACGTCCGTATGGCCTGACTTCCTAAAAGACAATAGAGCCAGTCTTCTTAGGTTAGCTTTAGTCTTCTTGTTGGATTTAAAGAAACACATGAAAAAAATATGCATAATGTTATTATATTACAGTAGAGTACATATATCTTCAATAAAATGTGTTTTGATGTGCAGCTCAATGCAAAATAACAGACAAAATATATCTTACAGACAGTATGGTACTTAGAATTGTTATATGTCCAGAAATTCATGCATTATTGCTTCTCTATAGTTTATTATGCTGAGGCCAAATACTACAAAACATTCCCATGGATGATTTAATAAGTAAATGAACAGTCAGTAATGACAAAGATCACTTTGATTTCTCTTTTAGATAACGGGAAAGAATTAATTTTGCATGTGGAATCACCTTATCTGAAATAGAAACAAATTGTCTCCCTCATAGAAATAACTCTAAGACAGTCATTTATACAGTTGTACTTTGGATTTTGTGCTCTGTGAAATAGCTGTGTTCAGGTCAGGGTTTCTTGCTTCTTAGAGTGAACTCTGCCTTTTTCAAGTGAGGAGAAAGTTCTTCACAGAGAGAGTTGTTAGCCATTGGAATGGACTGCCCAGGGAGGTGGTGGAGTCACCATCCCTGGAGGTGTTCAAGAGGGGATTGGACATGGCACTTGGTGCCATGGTCTAGTAATCATGAGGTCTTGGGTGACAGTTTGGTCTTGATGATCTTTGAGGTCTTTCCCAACCTTGTTGATGCTATGATTCTAATATTTATTGCCTGAAGGCATTAATCATAATCCATTTCCTGTGAGAAATTAATATGCAAACAGACAAAGTTTATGTTTTGTTACTTAATTGTAGCTGGTCAGAAACTCCCATGATATAATTTCTGTTTCTGGACTGAATGACCATGCATGCTCTGCCAGGGTGAATATTTGCATGGGTGAATTGAAATTAATATTTCTGTGTGTACATACTTGAAATTCACTTCCACATTTGTGCCAGAAAATTGGATTTCAGAGAAGGTGAACAAAATGGGAAATTCTTTTAAAAATGGAGTGAAGTTCTTTGCATTAACCTAGAACTTACATTGCAAAAAAGAATTTTAAGAGGAGAATAGATATAAAACTGTTTACTGAGTGGTGACAAACTGTTTCTGAAGTTTCATAGTGTGGTTTTCTTGACCTTATTTCTTTCCATGGGATCAGTTGGATTTCTGCAGTTTTAATTCCTTGCTTCTGAGTTTAAAGAATCAAAAAGCATTCTTGGCTGCATCTGTATATACATTTTTGTAGCTCCTTCTGACTCCTTTTGACTCTTGCTTGTGTGGAAGATCAGCTGGGCACGTAACAGTGTACATACTTGCCAAACTGGTGCCCTTCCTTGCAGTTCTGAATGTTTTATATACTAAAGCTTTTATCTTTAGCTATCTTGGTTAGCTCTTCTGTGAGTTTCCCTGCTGCATTTTCAAACTCATGCTTCATTGATTTGGAAATCAATAAACCATATCTAACAAATCTGACCTGCTAATGAATAAGGATTTGCTCAAACTACTGTTTAAAGCCATGGAAATTTTATATTGAGCCCAGGAGTGATTATTTAAATGTTGATTAGTTAACAGGTCATATTCTTTAGAACAGCACTATTAATTTCAACAGCTCTATTGATTTCCTTCCTATCAAATTTGAATTGATAGCAAGTTCCCAGGCCAGTGCTGTTGGTTTCAATTGATCCAGCAACATGGTTTGACAAAAATATTGTGAAAAATGTGTACTATTAGTGTTCAATAACTCTTGCTTCAATATCTATTTTTATTCCACTCCCCAAAACTCATATCAGATGTAACAGGTATGAACGTTCAGACTAAGGCCTCAAATGAAAATTACACTTTGACATAAATAATGTGTGACATACAACTCACACTGTTCAGTAGAGGATGAACTCCAAATGTTACAGCTTCATTGAAAGCTTTTATTTTATTTGAAAATTGTGCTGGAAATCTTTGAGGAGTACACTTCTGTATGGGAAAAAAAAAATAAATAAAGAAAAAAAAAAGACATCCTTTGTGCTGTTCATGGTACTTGAATGTCTTAATTTTGACTGCAACTATGCTGCTCAGAGACTGACTTTTCCTCTGTTTTTTTTCCTCGTATTATTTTCTACTCCCTTTCTGGTTTCCATACAAAAATGTTCAACCCCATACATGTTAGAGAGAGACCAAAACTGCTACATAAGAAATATGTTGGTTTTTTAATGTTTGACAGAAATATCATAGAATAGACACAAAGAGACTGATGCCGAATTTTGCCCCAAAAGGCAAGAATAACTGCCTAAGAGACTCAGTTTAAGTCAGATAGACAGGAGGTATTTTATTAGCAACGCGTTGGAGAAATCACTAAATGAATTTCTACCTTTCCCGTAACAAAAGCATGTCTTTTATACAGTTTTGGATGTGGTATTGCATCACATAATCATATCTCTGCATACATATTCATAAGAGGCGTGGTGTAGGCGGAGCGTGGGCAGGGACATCTCTTTTGAGGATCTTCTTGGTGGTCAATTCCCGGTGTGCCTGGCTTAGTTTTACTGACTGGACAAGGCTGTTAGGGTCAGTTTGACCTTTCTGGTTCTGAATCATGCTTTCTCCGTCAGTCCTTATCACTTATCTCCTTTTTCTGTCACAGTGTCCCAGGCCTTAGCGATTTATTGCTCTATGTGGTTTGTGCTCCCTTCCATTGCTTCACATTCTCGAAAGCTATCTGTTTTGGGGCTTCAAGACCCTTCAAAATTACAGGAAGGTAAAGTGTTAAGTAAGCCAAAAACCTGGTGTGTATAGATCAGAAGACTAGGCAGTATGAAGTTTAAATTGCAGTGTAAGTGAAAGACAGGTTTTCACTGAGCTTTTAAAGACAAATCAGTCCAGTCAGTGATCCATGCTTTGTGAGTCAGCCTGTGGTTTTTTCTTACATTTATATATCTACTCAGTGCTATCAGTACTTATTTCTGTGGCACTGGTAAACAGCCCCTGTGTGCTGGGCTTGGATTCTGTATTTCCAAATATCTGGGAACTGGGTGCTATGGGGTTTTCTCTGCTCTTAGTCTTTCTTGGTTGCCTGTGATACCCTTCTAAAAAATAAGAAGCATGTCACCCTTCATAACAAGCACACTGTTGCTAATATCCTTGTTTCTTATCCCTGTCTTCCTTAGACACCAACACAGACATGCATACCCTTTATCCTCCTGTTCTAACTCTCTATGTATGACCAGAGAAGAAAACTTAGTTCCCAACTGCAGATACTCTTTGAAATCACATAGCTTTTTTCTCTGTCTGCTGCTTCTGCAGCCATCATCCTCAGCTTGATTCTGCAGCTCTGGAGAAGTCATACTGGAATTTAAGATAGTTATCTGTCATTTATATTAATGGTCATTATAGCTTTATGCACTAGCACTACTTACTTTCCATTGAGCTGAATAACATTTCATATATTTCCAACAGTGGAATTAAAGACTGATGAATCAGTCTTTACCTATCATACTGAATCTTTCTTAGAAAACTTGGCATGTACTTTGAAAGTATAAGGTGAGGGGATGTTAGTCACATTAGCAATTGACCCATGCTTAGAAACACTGGAGGAGATGTCAGTCATAGAGTGGAATTTGGAAGCAGTGACCAATAATTTATACTAGTGATCACTTGGCCCTTATCTAATAACCCACTCTGTACTTTTCACAACCTAATTTCATTTGATGTTAGTGATCACTGCTTTTCCACTTAAAATGATCTGATTAAACCTTGAAATATTTCCATTTTTCAAGATACAGCACATCTTCTGCAACTCTATGTAACATATATTCAGGTAGAATTTGATTAGACTGGGCAATTTACTTGTGATTCATGCCTAGTTTAAGATACTGAAGCAGGCAGGAAGGTGCCAGCACAATTTTAAGCCATCTAGGGCACCAGTTAAAGAGCCTTTCTGTGTCCTTGATACATAATGAACATTTTAGTTACTTTCAGAAGCACATTAGATTTGCTGATTGTAAAAACAAAACTTGCACCAACCTGTCAGGAGCCCTTACATTCTTTTTTCTTTTTTAATGTATCTCTCAGAATTCTAGGGTGTGTGAGAAATCTGCACAAATTATCACATTGTGAAGGATTACTATGTGACTGTTTTAGGTGATGGGGCCATGGGTATAGCAGAAATTAGTATTGACAAAGGCACCTATCACCTGTATTTTTATAGGTCATAGTGTAACACTTGCATTTGTTACTGGCATAATTAAACATATTTATATATGTATGTACTTATGCATTTTGTGTCTACTGTTGTGTATTTGTGTATATGTACACAATGTGTATGCAGTTATACAGACATAGATAGTATGAGTGTGAGTTACATATCTATTCATACACTTATCTATGTGACATATATAGGCACAACAGTTGATGCAAGAGAATACTGTGCCAAACTGGTGCTGGGAGTAGAGGGTATCAGTGAGCAGGCTCATCCTTCATGTTCTTTGATCACTTTAAGATCTCAGCAGTGGAAATGACCTCCAGGTTGGGACAGAGGGCACAAGTGCCACCTGAGTGGGGTCACAAAGGCTGTCACTGCAGTAAAGTCCATTTGTTCATGCGAATGTTTAGGTGTAGTTGCCACAGAAGCCATCTAAGATTGTGGCCAGGTGGGGGTTGGTCTCTTCTCCCAGGCAACCAGCACCAGAACAAGAGGACACAGTCTCAGGCTGCACCAGAAGAGGTTTAGGCTGGATGTTAGGAAGAAGTTCTTTACAGAAGAAGTGATTTGCTATTGGAATGTGCTGCCCAGGGAGGTGGTGGAATCACCATCATTGGAGGTGTTTAGGGAGACTTGATGGGGTGCTCGGTGCCATGTTTTAGTTGATTAGATGGTGTTGGGTGACAGGTTGGACTTGATGATCTCAAAGGTCTTTTCCAACCTGGTTAATTCTATTCTATTCCAAACCATTGTTTCTATTCTAATAAAGGCCAGTGAGAATTAAGGCTTGTACAAGTGGGGTGTCCAGAATGCACTGTGAGGACATAAAAACTGCTCCCATCTAGCTGTTTGGGTCTCTTCAGGGTTAATATTTGGTATGATGCATAAAAAACCCAGAATTGATAAGCGCCAGATGGATTTAGCCCAGAGACTAACTTGGATGTTTGGTTTATGCTACCACAAATTATCCCTGGTTACAACAGGGTGAGTATGCTCAGACAGGTACTGATATGAGGCCATGATTTCAAGACTGTCAGTCTTTGATCTACATTAAGGAACCAGTTAATACCTTGAACAGTACAGAAATTCAACTTTACAATGGATGTAGTGAGGAAATCTCAGCCCATCTTCTGCTCAGAATGATAAGGATTGGAAGGGACCGTTGGGAATCACCTAGTCCAACCCGTCTGCTAAAGCAGGTTCACCTAGATCAGACTGCACAGAAATATGTCCAAGTGGGCTTTGAATGTCCCTGGAGAAGATTACACAAGCTCTCTGGGCAGTCTCTTCTACTTCTCTGTCACCCTCAAATTAAGGAATTTTCCCCTTATGATTACCCGGAACTTCCTCTGTTTTAGTTTGCGTCCATTGCCTCTTGTCCTATCTCTGGGCACCACTGAAAAGAGACTGACCCCATTCTCTTGAACACTGCTCTGTAAGTATTTATAGGCATGGATAAGATCCCCTCTCACAGAATCACAGAATACATCTGTCTGGAAGAGACCTCAAAGATCATCCAGTTCAACCCCCAACCCAGCACTGAAGAGTCAACACTAAACCATGCCCCTAAGTGCCAGGTCCACATGCTGCTTGAACACCTTCAAGGGACAGTGACTCCAACATTGCCCTGGGCAGAACATTCCAGTTGTGGTGGGTTGAGGTTTTCAGTGTAGAAATATTTCCTAACACTCAGCCTAAAGCTCCCCAGCTGCAGCTTATAAATATTTCCTCTAGTCCTATCAATTGACACCAAGGAGAAGCAGCTGCCCCCCTTCTTGCTCCAACCTCCCTTCAAGTACTTGTAGAGAGCAATGAGGTCTCCCCTTATCCTCCAAAATGAACAGCTCCAGCTCCCTTAGACACTTCTTGTAGGTCATGTGTTCCAAGCCCTTCGCAAGCCTCGTAGCCCTTCTCTGGACACACTCCAGCACCTCAATGTTCTGCTTGTAGTGAGGGGCCCAGGACTGAACACAATACTTGACATGTGGCCTCATCAGTGCTGAGTACAGGGGGATGATCACCTCCCTGTTCGTGCTGGTCACAGTATTTCTAATACAAGCCAGGATACCACTGGCTTGCTTTCCCACCTGCGCACACTGCTGACTAATACCCCCAGGTCTCTGAGTTGCAGTTTTGCAATTTGTGACCCAGGTGCAGGACCTGGCACTTGGGCTTGTTAACTTCATAGAATTAGCCTTGGCCCGTCAATCTAACCTGCCCAGGTCCTATTGTAAAGCTTCTCTACCCTCTAGTAGATTGGCACAGCCAGCCAGCTTGGTGTCATCTGCAAATTTTCTGAAGGTGCACTCAATCCCCTAATCCAGATCATTGAGAAAGATATTAAATAGGACAGGCCCCAGTACTGAACTATGAGGGATGCCACTGGTGACTGGGCGCCAGCCAGATTTAGCTCAATGCACCATCACTTTTCTCCAGGTTGAAGAGCCCCAGGTCTTTCAACATCTCATTGTAAAAGGGATGTTCCAGACCTGTAATTATCTTTGTAGCCATTCAGTGGACATTTGTCAGTATTTCCTTGTTTCATTTGAACTGGGGAGCCTAGAATTGGATATGGTACTATAGATGTGGCCACAAGACATGGATATGATACTCCAGTGTAGCCACACTGCTGGCTTTTACATCCACCAGGACTCCCAGGTCCTTCTTCACAGAGCTGCTTTCCAGCAGGTCAACCCCTAACCTCTACTGGTTTATGGAATTATTCCTCCATAGATGTAGGACTCTAAGCCTGTCCATGTTGAGATTCATTAGGGTCCCTTCTATCCAGTTCCCCAGTTTATCTATATCTTGCTGAATGGCAGCACAGCCTTCTTGTGTGTCAACCATTCCTCCTGGTTTTGGGAGCAATCAAACTTTGCAAGACTACATCAGTACATCTCCATCCAGGTCATTGATGGAGATATTGAATCAGACTGAACCCAGTACTGGCCCCTGGGGAGCTCTTAGATACAGGCCTCCAACTAGACTCTGCACCACTGACCAGAACCCCTGAAGCTCTGTCATTCACATAGTTCTCAGTCCACCCCACTCTCCTCACTTCCTAAGCTTACCTCTGAGGATGTTATGTATTACATATTATCTATCACAAGTTACCAATGCAGCTTTCCATGCAATTTTTTTCTATTTTGAAATATTCTCAGAATTTTTCTGTCTTGACTGCAGTCATGTCTCTGGACACTCTTAGCTTCAAAAATCTTTCACTTTGCCCTAGGTTTGATTAACTCTTTACCCTTAACTTCAAGTTTAATTAACTCAACCTCTCTAAAAACCCATAAGAATCATGGAGTTCAGATATTAAATGATGCCTCTTAATTTTGCCTCAGCCATTTAGTACCTTTAATTACTGCAGGTATATGTACAAGAGCAACATATAAAATACATATTTTTCTAATACTGTTAATTGCACTTTTTTTAAAGTTTAGTGTAGGGACCTGTTGCCTACATTTAATTAAAGTGGAGCAACTAACATTCTAAAAGAACAGAACTACTTACATTAGTAATCTGTCTGCTCACAACATCCACATAAAAATATTTGAAACTGTTTTTCCATTGATTTTTTTCCTTAGGATTAGGAACTGATAGGTCAGAAAAACTTCATATTTTTAACTAGATTTTAAATTTTCTGAAATCAGGTCAGCAGTGATCTATAGAGGGATTCTCATGTCTTTCAAATCACTCAATGTTTGAACTAGGAACAAGGAAGCAAACAAAAACAAACAAAACCAAACTTTAGAGAACAATGGAAGAACAGTTTCCAATCAAATAAATATAAATAATCCACAATGGACAAAGCCCTTTATACAGTGGTGTGGTGGGTTGAAATTACCTCCACAACTAATTTGGAGAGCTACCCCCCAAAATAAAATTGCCAGACTATCTCAGTTGGAAGCAAATAAAGTTATATTTACAAGCAAACTAAAATCTAGAGGTATGAAATGCAATGAATATGTACAAAATAAACAATGTTTACATATATTCACATGTGCAAATAGAATCATAGAATCATAGAATCAGCAAGGTTGGAAAAGACCTCAAAGATCATCAAGTCCAACCTGTCACCAAAGATGCCACACTCTACATAGTAACATTTATGAGAATGTCCCAGAATAAGGCCTGCTTGACTGCACTACATCACCATACCACTTTTGGCATATTAAGTGTCTCTAAGTTTGGGTTTGGCTTATCCTCATTTACAGTTTATAAATAACACAAGGACCACCCTGGACAAAACCAGGGGTTTACCTTTAGCTTCTGGCTCTCTGTCCCCTTCCCCCTGTACAAGGGAAAAGAGAAAATAGAAGAGCAGAGAGTAGCTTGTTAGTTACTTAGCCACAATTAGAACGTGGCCAAGGTCAGCAACAGCCAAGCAAAAGCCACCAGCTAGTATCAGCTAGAGCAAAGAGACAAGAACTAGAATAATTTATGCAACTAACTTTATATTAGTTATCAGACCAGTGCAATTATTTAGACCTTATCATTATTTCCCCTTTACATCCAATGGTAATTTATCTATATGCTACTGCTTTCTACTGAGATCTGCGGAAAATTTCCTCGGCATCAGCCTAAAACCGCCACATATGGTTCAGCTGCCTTTTATTGCGCTAATACACATCTGAGAAAAAAGTTGTAAATCTGTTGTGCTGCAGATACACCCAAAGACTTTGCAATTTAAACAACCAAGAGAGGTCTTGAAGAAGGATAACATGAGGGTAGATAAGCTTGTTTGCCTAAGGGTGAACGACAGGTCTCATAATAAGCACCGGGTTTCCTATTCTAGTACTATTCCAGACTGCATAGCCGTTAGGACTTTCATCCCTCACACTTCTTTATGGCAAAAAGAAGACTGAGAGGTGACTTGGTTATAAGCATAGACAAAACCACTCTATAAGGAGAAAACAGTGGCTACTGAAGTGTTCTTTAATCTAGAAAACAAAGGCATTACAAAGTACAATAGCTGGAAGCTGAATTCAGACAACTGTAAATGAGAAACAAAGTAAGCATCTTTACACAGAGAAGGTGATTAAGCAGTGGAGGGAAAACATATCAAAGAGTTCTCAGCTTTCCTATCAATTAGAGGTTTCCATAACATTTTTCAGATGATACAAAAAACAGTTTTCAAAAGAGAATCTTTGTCTGGAAACATATGTGTAAGTTTTGATAAAAGCAGAATCTTTAAACTGTGAAATCTAGTTTTGTTTACAGTTGTTTGGATTTTCTTTCAGCAGCTGTTATTTTCAGATTAAGGAAAGATAGACAATATTGCAATTGCATTATGCATTTTTGAAAAATTATTGTTACTATAAATGATGGTCTCCTGGAGTTATGATATGTCAGAAACCCAGCTTCAGAATAGAATAATAGAATAATAGAATAAATCAGGTTGGAAGAGACCTTCAAGATCATCACGTCCAACCCTTCAACCAATCCAACGCACCTAAACAACTAACCCATGCAACCAAGCACCCCATCAAGTCTCCTCCTGAACACCTCCAATGGTGGTGACTCCACCACCTCCCTGGGCAGCCCATTCCAATGGGCAATCACTCTCTCTGTATAGAACTTCTTCCTGACATCCAGCCTGAACCTCCCCTGGTGCAGCCTGAGACTGTGTCCTCTTGTTCTGGTACTGGCTGCCTGGGAGAAGAGACCAAGATCCACCTGTCTACAAATAAAACCTCAAAACCCCACAAATCTATAAGCTTCCAGCCTTTTGGCTGGAGAGGAAGACACAGAAGTGACTCAGTATATTTCAGTCTCAAAAACCAAAAGAAAAATGAATGTTTGAAATCTTATTTAAATTTTGTCTGCATCGATGATATTTATTAAATACTCAAAAAGAAACCTGGGTTCCAGGTGGAATAATGAAGATGAGGTTGAGATTTTTTTTTTCCCCTTCTCCTGACATTTTGGTGGGATTTTGTTTGATTGTTTTTGTTTTTGTTTTTGGTTTTTTTTTTTAATGGAAATGATCAATTATCACATTTTCAAATGAAGAAGAAACTCAGACTGGTGGCTGTTAGGCAACATCTGAATTATTGTGAACTTACAGAATGAGAAGCCTTTACTTTTCCATGTCTTTCCTTTGTGGTTTAAAATTTTTGTTCTACCCTCAGAAAATAGTAGCTTTGATCTTTCTGAGGAAGTTTTCACCTTCTGAACTCTAAGGCTGGCTAGATCTTAAATACCACTAATAGAGGGTGTGCAGCATCAGATGGGCATAAGTTTGGCTTGTTCTATTTTAACATTTATATTTTACCCTGCACTCCATCCTGTGGCAGATCAGTCTAAAGATAGTCCCAGAAAAAAGCTTGAAATGCTCCAATTAACTTCTATTATACTAAGAAAATGTTGGTCTCAGATTTGACTGCTTCAGTGGCTCCAATAAACACAAATCATCCTGGTGCAGTGTACTGAATGAAAAGTGTGAACCTGATCCCAAGCTGTTAAAAGGATGCAGCTGAGTTATTTGTTTGTGTGCTGCTGGAGGAGGGAAGGAAATTTCTCTATGGTTCTGCTGCTTCCTTTGTTCTTCTGTTACAGCCTTATCTGCGTGCCCAAATAAAATGTCAAAGGCTGCAAGAGAAAGTCAGGAGCAGAGTGGTTTGTGAGTGAGAATCTGAGTGTGAGGAGGGGTAAGGTCATATCTTATTTTAAAGTGTTCTTGGTCACTATAGCTGCCCATAGCTGCCCATAGCTCCCCCAGCTTTCTCAAGAGGTTATGTTTTTCCAGCATTGTAAGACTTCCAGGGGAATAAATTAGCAATCCTCCTCTTATCTGATGCTCTGCTTCTTAATTCATACTGAATGTCAAAGGAAAAGATCCTGTTGTGTACAAAAACTCGGAAAGTCTGAACCTTTACTGGCAGGCTATATACTCCTTCTTTACACAGTCCTTCCAATCTACCTCCTGTTTCTGGAGCCATTTGTTCACTCTCATGGGAAAGGATAGCACCTGTGAACAGCTTTCTGTTTCCAGGATGATACCCCTAGTACAAAGCAGCTGTGGGAGGAGGCACCAGAGTGGAAACGCAGGAGAAGACAGGTGAAGTATTTTGAAAATTTGCAGCTATCTTTTTCTCCTTATTAAGAAAAGGGTCATAAAACACTCCTCTCTCTTGCCCCGATGGACTTAGCTGCCCATGTGAATCAATATTACAAAAATTATTTTCAACACAATTCCAGTTTCTTGGTCAAAATATACCAATCTCTGAATTCATAGAACAGCTGACTTTAATTTATTGTCTAGTAAATTGCTTGCCAAACTTGTATAGAATAACAGATAGAGCAGGAATACTTTTCTGATGTTTCACATTGCCTGTGACCACAAGTTCTTAGTACACTTCCAAGACTCATAGTTTTTAATAACACATGAATAATGAGGCATAATTCTCAAATATTGATTGAAATGAATAGAAGAGACATTTGCTATGTGTTCTTTGTCTGGAAGAGAAGGGGAAGAAGTTGCAAGGTTATACATTTTAACATGGCTCATATAACTTATCTACAGATATTCACAAAAGCAGAGCCTTTTCACCTGATAACCAATCTCTTCCTTAAGCCTCGTGTCTCTCTCCCTCCCTACCCCAAAACTCCTCCTGTATTTTTACATCACTGTGAAGCTGCTCAGGTTTGTTTGCTGATGTGGTCAGGAAAGTCATACAATGACAGCTTAGGCTTTAATTTCCAAGACAAATCAATGAGCAATTCTTAGACTGAGAAACAACAACTGACATAACATAACTACTAAACAGAGCGAAGGGTTGTGGCCACCACATATGTTTGATTCTGTAGTGTTTCTGACTCCAAGCGGATTCAGCTTCTGGTCAGATAAGACTAGCAGCATGGAGAGGATGTGAAGCCATGTTCTGTATTTTGTCTAACTAAATGGGTGTGAGACTTTGAAGATTATAAAGAGGAAGAATATATAGTTGGGGTTTACCAGGGCTTCTGCTGTATTGTTTGCTTTTAGCATTTCTGAAATTGTGGCTATGATATTAAATGCTAAAATTATTGCTACAAATGAAAGATTAATACATTAATATCCCAACCAATTTGATTTCCAAATGTTAAAAAAAGAGAAAGAATAGTGAAAAAGACTAAGGAATGGTGATAACACAATGCCTTGCATAGATGGGTGCCACCACTGCCACCCGTTCCCTTTTACACATAGCTGAGCTCTTTCAAGACACAGAGGTACAGACCATAGCCAGCTATTGGTTTATTCTTTTAGGTTGTATTCCTTTGTAACTTTTGACTCTTTCTTATGACATGCCTTTACAAGCCATTAGCAAAACAATTCTCATCTTCAGATCTAAGGGTACATGCTACCTTCAAAGTATTGTATAAAAGGACACAGTCTCAGGCTGCGCCAGGGGAAGTTCAGGCTGGAGGTCAGGAGGAAGTTTTACACAGAGAGAGTGATTGCCCATTGGAATGGACTGCCCAGGGAGGTGGTGAAGTCGCCGTCACTGGAGGTGTTCAGGAGGAGACTTGACAGGGTGCTTGGTTACATGGGTTAGTTGATTAGGTGGTGTTGGGTGATAGGTTGGACGCGATGATCTTGAAGGTCTCTTCCAACCTGGTTTATTCTATTCTACTTCACAATCTTCTTGACACCTTTGACTCTTTCCCCAAGACTCGATGAACTGAGTTTAGTTCCTCTAAATATTCTAATTTATTCCTCTAGATTATCTCTTTATGCATTTATTTCTCAATTACTTGGGGCTAATGAGGTGACTTAACACTGCACTGTGCACACTGCACTGTCCACAGCACAATCACCACAGGCATCTTTTTGACTGGCTTACAATCACATTCAATACCCTATAGGTGCACTGCAACTGTACTGTAATGCATCTTTGCATCTCACATTTGTGTGAAATATAGTTGTAGACTGTAATCTGGGCTTGCATTAATCAGCACTGTGATTATATGTGGCTAATATATCACTTGTATAGCGAACTTTGGTTACAGGATTTTTCAGTATGATGTTATCAAGTGTGCAATCAGATATAATAGACTTGGATTTCAAAAGCAAACATTTGAAATACCAGACTATGGGATAAATACTAAGATATTCTGTGTTGTGTTCCACTTTTATTAATGGCAACTGTCATATAATTTGCAGTAAACTGCTATATAATTATTCTCTACCATGAAATGGATCTTCTTTCAAAGTTCTGGAGTGATTTTCCATAAGATCTCTGTTCAGCTGATGATTTTCTAACAGGGTTATCTCCATTCTCATACTAAATTATGGAAGAGGCATTTTTTTAATACAACATTTTAAAGCAAGAAAGAATGTTATTTTTCTTTTTATCTTCTGCCATTCTCAAGGAAAATCACCTCTTCTGTTTTCCTTGGTGATGGCTTCATTGTAAAGTGATTTCTTCTGTTCTTTCCTAATGGAAGATGAGTGCTTATATTTCTCTCTTCATTTACCCATTTTATGTACTCTTAACCTTCTCTCTTCTGTCCCTCCTTTGCATTTTTTTACCTCCTCCATCTTCTGTTTCTCTCCCAGTGTAATATGAGCTTTCTCAGATCTCTCTCCACAAAAAGTGGTAAAAGAAGAAGATTGCTGGTCCAACAGGCATCTGGGAGGAACTTGGGTTTACATTTTAAGGTCTTTGGGAAATACTCTCTTTATCTTGTGTATTGTACTACAAGTAATATAAGAGTTCAGCACCATGACAAGAGCTACCTTGTGTAACCAAATTATACATAAGTAATGGCAGGATGTGAATATGAGAGCTGTGATTCAGGTGTCCTTATCAACACAGGTTATGGAGGTCTCTCAAAAAAAATGAAGAAGTAACGCAGAGCAAGGTTCTTTTGTTGCTTTTAGGCAAATTACATCTTTCTTCATTTTGTGACTACTGCAGTTCATCATACCCTAAGCTATCATACCTGACTTTGGCAGGGTACTCTGGAAGGTCTTGCATCAAAACCTGCCAGAAGAAATTATGATTGTGATTTTAACAGAACATTTAAACACTTGATACTAGGTACCTATGTTTAGTGATCTGAATCACTTTAGTGAATTTTACAAACTTTTCATCTGGGCATCTTTTGCTCTGGGTAAAGGCATGAAGTCAGGATCACATGCACAATGTCTACATATACAGCAATTACTTGCTGGCTGATATGGATACCAAAGGCTGAAAGAGACACTGCTAAGTTTATTTTCATTTTTTGCCATCTTGATGCAGATATCTGGGGGAGCCTTTGCTGGAGAGAGAGTCATAGTATCATAGTATCATAGTATCAGTCAGGGTTGGAAGGGACCACAAGGATCAGCTAGTTCCAAGCCCCCTGCCATGGGCAGGGACACCCCACACTACATCAGGCTGGCCAGAGCCTCATCCAGCCTGGGCTTAAACACCCCCAGGGACGGGGCCTCAACCACCTCCCTGGACAACCCGTTCCAGGGCTTCACCACTCTCATGGCGAAGAACTTCCTCCTCACATCCAGTCTGAATCTCCCCACCTCCAGCTTCCTTCCATTCCCCCTAGTCCTATCACTGCCTAAGATCCCAAGGAATCCCTCCCCAGCCTTCTTGTAGGCCCCCTTCAGATACTGGAAGGCTACAATTAGGTTACCTCGGAGCCTTCTCTTCTCCAGACTGAACAGCCCCAACTCCTTCAGTCTGTCTTCATAGGAGAGGTGCTCTAGCCCTCTGATCATCCTTGTGGCCCCTCGTGGTCAGGGGGAAGCATTGGCTTCCATTGTTCTGTGAAGGGATTTTATCCTCAGTCTTGCTAAATCACTTTCCTTTTACTCTCCACTTTTTTCATCAAAGTTTCATAGCTTTTCAAGACGATGTTTCTGTTCTAAAAGCAATAGCTTCTTATGAGCATGGATTCACTTCTCCACTCTGTGCCCTCTTAATGTGTATAACATCATAGTCAACTTATTGGCTTGCTCACAGATTAATGTTGACAGCTACAGCCCAAACTTAACTGGGACATGGTTGCATAGCAGAGCTTCACACAGCTGGTTACACCCTTGACCAGATGAGTAAAGTCTTACATGACTATACTGCCTCTGTGCAATGGATGGAGATGGTAAGCCCTTCTGAAGTGATTCAGCAGTTGTATTTATTTTTTTGTAGAAAAGTTAGGTGAGATAAATCCCAGACTTGCAGATCATATGTGGATGTCTGACAGATACATATGTGGTTAACAAACCCAAATCTACCTGACAACCAGCCACTTGCATGTACGAGACCAGCACTATCTATAATGTAAAGACTCCTACTGTGAGAGTATCAGGTTCTATGGATATAAGGACTGTCTTGCTGTGTAGGATCAAAAATACATCAAACCTGCCTCTGGAAGTGGTCAGTTCCAAATCTTTATGGAAGACTATATGAATAAAGTGAGAGATATAAAGCTCAGTCTTCCAACTTCCAGCAGAGGTATCTGTTCTCAAAGTGTCTGAATTTTCTGAAACTAAGAAAGGCTCTGAAACTGAAGATGTATTTATTTAAATGCATTTCCTTAACTGTATTCCCTTAAATTAAAATGTAGTCCCTTAATAGTAGAGATAATTTTTTTACATATGGTGTTTACATGTATTTATATTAATATTTTACTTAGAAGCAAATTAAAATGAAAAATAACATTACTGCAGCACTCCTTGGCTATTGGTTACAGGAATGCTGCAATTTGGCTTCTGTTCCTATATTTATTATTTACTTACTTATTCCACAGACTAAAGCAGATGTGGAAGATGATTATACACTTACCAGGCTACGAGCTCCCTGAGCTTGCTGCTCAAGTTATTGGTTTCTCATTCAAAGTGGTTCATCCTATCCCTGCTCACCCAGTTCAATCCACTGGAAAGTGATACTTTTTTTTTTCCCCTTTCCAGTGCATATTGTTCCAAGAGTAAAATTTCCTATTGATTCTCATGGTCATTGTGTGAAGCCTGAAATGAAAGGAAAAACACCATAAATATGCTGAGCTGATGGTTTGTTCAAGAGAGAAAATCATAGATGAAGCAAGGGCAATTGCTAAAATGAAGAGTCCTGACCTGTGCCCAGCCTTGACTCAGGAATGACAAAGATTATCTAAACTGGTCAGAGCCTCTGTGGGATTAAGATATGTGAGGCTGGCTCTGGTTTGCCAAAAGGAAAAACAAGCTAACATGGAAATGATTTATACAAGGAAGAAAGATTATCACAACAAGAAGCAAATGAATGAATTATTAATTATTCAGTCCCGAGAGGAAATTATAACAATCTTTAAAGAAGTAAGCATGCTAAAGAAATGGAGCATTAAGGAAAGCTGCTCTCAAAGAAACAGCAATACCTGTTTGACAAATCTGCCAAGGAAATATGAAGCCAGCCTCCTAAATTAAGGTAGAAAGTGAATAATTTGAATGAGACTATTAATACCATTAAAATTGATTGCCTTAAGATTTGTTGTTGTGCTGTTAGATTAAAAGATAGATCAATGTCAGTTTTGTATGGGAGCCCCTCCCACACCAATCAATCAGTGACTCTACAGCTGCTGCCCTCCAACCCTCCCAGTACATTTTTATTTCTCTTCCACCACTTTTATTCCATGAGCACAATCTGCTCCACTTGGGGGATGGCAAATAATCCTTGCTATAGAGTCCTCCTACACTATGTTTATGCTACACACTGTGGGCAGGTGCAAACTGGTCCTATCAGTGCCCTGAGCTGAAAGGAAAAAGGATACATGAGGGCATTAATAAAGTGCTGAGCTAATGAAAGCAGTTGAGAGGCTGAGATTATTAGCACATGATGGGTAATGAATTGCCACAAGTCACTTAAGAGGTTTGTGTGTGTGTGTGTGTTTGTGTTGGTATTGGCTTCTGTTTGGTTGGTTTTAATTTATTTGTTTGTGGTTTTTTTGTTGTTTTGTTGCATTCAGTTCTGGACACAGGCAAAATGAGTTCACTTGTTCCCTCAGCAACCACCTATTGATGTGCAGCATGCAGTGTAAACATACATACAGCTGGAGAGTAGCTTTTTTTCATAATAGGAATGTCAAATATTAGTATTGGTAACTATAGAATCTAACTTGACTACAATTTATATTGGTGACAACTTTCCTTGGTGGAAATCTGACCTTGAACCCATAGTGTTTTTCTAAAGCCTATCAACAGTATTGCTGACAATAATATCCCACACATTTTCATTATCACAAGGCTTTATTTGTGCTTTGATATAAAATCTCCATTAAAACGTCCTTCTGCACACTGACTGGATTCAGTCTCTGGTCTCATCCCTGTTCAAAGCTGGTTCAAAACTGTCGTGTATTATTCAGGTATTAAACCTCAAAAAGAAGAGCATGTGAAGCCATTACTGAGGACTCCCTTGGGTAGGGGGGAGTTGCCATGGCTGCCTCCTGTGTGCTGTTCAGAAGAGTTACCCCTGAGAATCTGCTTTGGCTTCCTGGATACCCCTGCTGTTGCCACTGCTGAGAATGCTTGGGATAAGCAGAAGTTTACTCTCTAGAGTTCATATGTTCTGCGGATCTTCTGATGCAGCTTGAAGTACTTATCACTATCTAATGGGTGGACTGAGCAAGTACATGTCATATCACTAAATCTTTCTTTCTCTGTGTGAAAAGGTATCAGGAAGGGTGTCTCAGACGGTCAAAGCTATTGGAGAGGATGTTTTCAGAGTCACCTCAACAAATAACTTAGAAACTGGATTATAGATTGTGAGCAAAGGTATGATTAAACTATGTGTAGGTATACCAGATTGATAGGAATTTAATCTCAGCAGCACAAACTTTCTCTCTCCTTTGGTAGTTTCCCACATGACTGGAAAAGCCTGTCTTGGAATTTGTGTTGCAATAGCTTTAACAGTTCTAATGCTGGGTATAACCAGATTAAGTACTTCATGTGTTGTGTACAGCAATAACATTTCCTAGTAATAGTACTGATTCGCGCTGGCAGAGACTTGCAGAATCCGTGGATAATTTGAGCCATGGAATACAGAAGATAGTGAAGCTTGTAGACCATACCAAGAGTGCTTCAGATGAACATCTGAGCATTCTGAAAAATAAAGTCAAGTACATGGATGGACCACTCAGTGGATAAAGAACTGACTTGATGGCCACACCCAAGAGTGGCTGTCAATGCATCCATGTCCAAGTGGAGTCCCCCAGGGATCAGTACCGGGACCGGTCTTGTTTAACATCTTTGTTGGTGACACGGACATTGAGTGCACCCTCATCAAGTTTGCTGATGACACCAAGCTGTGTGGTGCAGCAGACATGCTGGAGGGAAGGGATCCATCCAGAGGGACCTTGACAGGCTGGAGAGGTGGTCCCATGACAACCTCATGAAGTTCAACAAGACCAAGTGCAACGTCCTGCATCTGGGTCAGGGCAATCCGAGACACTGATATAGGCTGGGCAGTGACTGGCTTGAGAGCAGCCCTGAAGAAAAGGACTTGGGGGTGCTGGTGGATGAGAAGTTCAATATGAGCCAGCAGTGTGCACTTGCAGCCCAGAAAGCCAATTGTATCCTGGGCTGCATCAAAAGAAGCATAGCCAGCAGGTCAAGGGAGGTGATTCTCCCCCTCTACTCAGAAATATTAGACTGCACGTATGAGTGTATAGGTATATGATCCATAATTCTGCAGGAGCTGTTGTAATCCTCTTTTCAGTTAGTAAGTTTGGAAATAGGAATTTCTTCTTCCTAATGTTAGTTTGATTTCACTGTTTGGATACAGAAGGCATCTGTACCGCTGTATTCTGTCAGTGTTTCAAAAACTCTGTATGAAGGTCTAATCAATATGGTGCAAAAATGCTGACAGAAGTCAAAATAGGTTTTCTAGTCTACGTGTGAAATTTCCCCTAAAACATCCTTACTGTAGACAAGCTGTGAAGTGCAAGGTGTAGCCCGAACAGCCAGAACTGCCACTTTCAAGTTTTATGTTTTTACTTTTTTTTCTAGAATACATACATGCAAGAGAATTGGCCTATTTACAGAAGGAGCTGTCCTGAAAATCCTCTGGGAACTGCCTTCATGGACTGTGATAGAGCTTCCTTTATGGCTAAAAAATAAGTGAAAGAATGTGTGCCCCCTCAAGATGTTAACCAAAAAGGACACACTTTCCTCATCTTACACTGTAATTATTCTTTCTGCATTGTATCTGTTGTGGGGATTATGGGAACAAAGAAAAAAATCTGCATTTTAGAAGGATATTGTGACCTGCAGTAAGAATAGGAATAGAGTGTTGCTATTTTATTTTTCTTTAATGTTAAGATTCTCTCATCCTTATCCACAAAAGGAGGTAATACACAGGAATAAGTGAGAAAAAATTCAAAGGTATACCTAATATCTCTGTTTGGCAGAATCACCTCATTAAATGAATCTAAACTATTGCTTGTTGGACGTAGCACCTTATAGTGAAGGACATGTATTTTTCAAGTCCCAGAGAAGTTAAGCATTGATTATAAATAGACTACTCTGTGTCAGAAAACAAATGTACATACACCTGAAAAGGAACCTTTCTAGTTAGCAGTTAAAAAGCTCTGCTCACCAAAAGGTTTTTATGGCATAAAGTATTGGAAGTTTATTCTTTTATATGTTCAGACAGTACTGATTGCTTGGCAGCTTATGATGTTATTTGGTTCATTGATTTATTTTTCATTGATTTGTATGAATCTAGATTTCCTGAGAATGTACTGTCTTAGGAGTGTTTTTGGAAGGTATTAAAATGATGAAAGCTGTTGACTTGATAGCCTTGGGGACTGAAAACATCTATTGATGCTCTATGTTGAAGAAAACCTGATGTAAATTTCCCCTCACTAATCCATTAATTTGTATCAAATCTTGTTGAGAGGGAAACTTCCTGGGGTGATATTTCATCTTCTTTGTCCCATACATCCACGAGCCTGAAGCTGTCAAAAAGTACTGGTGCAGACTAGACTTACAATACACAAAAAAGGATTCAAGCATCACTGACACTGACCCTGAACATCCATCAGATTAAAAGATTCATTTCAAATAATTTCCATAGCATCTAGTGATGAATTAAAGAAGACATTACACTGCTTTCAGAATATCATCTTATCTTCCTTGTGTTGCGTTCAGCTGCCTATTTAGAGGTGGAAATCATGGTAGCCTAGTAATGTTCCCCTGAGACATCTAGTCTCTGCATCTGCGAACCTCTCTAGAGCAATTCCATGGTCTGTAGCAAAACACTTACCAGGGGGAAAAGCTGATTAGCTGCAGACTTCCTCACTCTGGAATTTAAATAGAAAATTGTGTGCCTTATTTTTTTTTTTCTTTCCCTTTCCTCCCAGAAACACTGTTATGTAAAACTTCTGTTTGTTTTCTGTAACCTTGTCATTAATTTTATTCAGTAGTAAATTCTACTATTTCCATCAGTAAACACTTTATTTTTGTTAAATAAAATTGGAAAAATCCTGACTCTGATGAACTTTCCTAAGGGAAATCTTTTCTCTTATTGCAGGAAAAACCCCCAAAACTTCTATGGTAAAATTAGTTTGTAGAGCCTAGTGAATAAGAAGACAATTAGCCTTAAAGTAATTGTGACAAACAACAATTATTTTAATCCTCCAAAAATTAATAATGTATTTGCATATATTTAAACAAGCTTTTAAATTTAATATGTAATTCTAATTTTATTTTATGCATACAGAAATATGGCCTAAGCATCTAGATAAAGCTTGAATTGTTAGTTTCCTATATGGATTAATCATAGAATCAGTCACGGTTGGAAGGGACCAAAAGGATCATCTAGTTAGAATAAAAAAAAAAAAAAAAAACAACCAAAAAACTTTTATTAGAATAAACCAAACCAGGTTGGAAGAGACCTTCAAGATCATCGTGTCCAACCCATCAACCAATCCAACCCACCCAAACAGCTAACCCATGGCACCAAGCACCCCATCAAGTCCCCTTCTGAACACCTCCAATGACGGCGACTCCACCACCTCCCCGGGCAACGCATTCCATAGCGCAATCACTCTTTCTGTATAGAACTTCTTCCTAACATCCAACCTGAACCTCCCCTTAAAAAATCAGAGGTGTTTCTGCCCGGTTTCGAACCGGGGACCTTTCGCGTGTGAGGCGAACGTGATAACCACTACACTACAGAAACCTGGAAGCAGCCTCCACTCCCCCTGCCATGGGCAGGGACACCCCACACTAGATCAGGCTGGCCAGAGCCTCATCCAGCCTGCTCTTAAACACCTCCAGGGATGGGGCCTCAACCACCTCCCTGGACAACCCATTCCAGGGTTTCACCACTCTCACCACCACTCTCACCACCCTCACATCCAGCCTGAATCTCCCCACCTCCAGTTTCATTCCATTCCCCCTAGTCCTATCACTACCTGATATCCAAATTAATGAATGAGAGGTTGTTTTGCCCCTTCTTAGGGTGGATCATTACTTAGAGAGGGATTTGATCTTGACTACTAGCATGATGATTGACTTGCAGAATGAGAAGAGCACCAGGATGTGAGAGTCTGACTTTTGTAAGGTGTTCTCAGTGGAGTTCCTAAGACTATAGTTGCCATTTGGAAGTTTTATTCAAAGAGATTTAAAAAAGTTAAGAGCCTGAGTATGATGCCAATACAAACATATTAAAATAAAACCAACCAAACACCTTCCAAAAATAGGCCTTTGTGAATTACAAAAGAATCCTTAAGAAACTACTCTTGAGAGGCTTGATTCAAATGATTAATGGTAATGGTTAATAACATTATCATCATTTTTTCCCCACTTTGTTATGGTTTCATTTAGTTAACAAAGGATCTTCATAAACTATGATTTATCTTTCTATGTGCATGCTTTTTTTCATAATGAAGTTTAATCTGGCGACTCCTTTCCTCTATGCCTCCACTCCGCAATTTGGATCTTTATGCTGCATATCATTTTACGTAATTAGCCTATATTTAGTTTCCTCTCTGTGTTGGAAGGTTCTGAGACATATGCTTTTTCTTGGAAAAAACCATTTCTGTGGCAGCTTTCCTGAACTTCATTGGACTTGATCTGTGAGCAGAGCCTAGATTTGTCTGTTGTATGATTTGCAACACCATTCTCTGCAATTCAAAATGATCTCAGTGACTGAGAGTCCCTGAATGTATTTTAACTAGAGAGACATAAATGGCTTGCTTAACCTGACCTTCAGCTGTCCTTTCTTTTGCAGTCCTGAGCCAATTTCATAGGTGAAGAGTATAAACTGCATGTAGTCTGTTAGTATCAGATACAGTAGTGAAGTGGCTTTCCCACGCTTGATGCCTGTCATGCTTCTTCAGTGCTGAAAAGCAATTATTAGTCTTTGTTTCTTTTATACTATATATTGGCAAAACAATCATTGCAAAGAACTGTAGAGGTAGAAACCATTATCTTTGCACTATAGTGGTAACAGAGCTTTTAAGCTTACTGAAAATATCCATTAGGTTCTGTTCTCTTATCTACAAATGCTTTCTATTTTGCTTTGTTCCTTTCTGGCAGTTGAATCACCAACTTTTGCTGTATTAAGAATGGATAACTCAAGTATTTCATCAGGTGATTTTCATTTTCCACCAGACTTTGTTCAAGGCTGAAGGCATTCTTCATTTGTTTTGAGTCCTGCTATATTAAATATAATTTGGATATCAATTTTAACCATATTGACTTTAAAGATTTTGGTTTCTCCCTTAACAGTTGTGACATGATATTACATTTCTGTACAAGTGTAAAAACAAAAGGAAAGGAAAGGAAAATAAAAGGAGGAGAGGTTCGGAGAGGAGAGGTTCGGAGAGGAGAGGTTTGGAGAGGGGAGGGGAGGGGAGGGGAGAGGTTCGGTGAGGAGAGGAGAGGAGAGGAGAGGAGAGGAGAGGAGAGGAGAGGAGAGGAGGGGAGGGGAGGGGAGAGGAGAGGAGAGGAGAGGAGAGGAGAGGAGAGGAGAGGAGAGGAGAGGAGAGGAGAGGAGAGGAGAGGAGAGGAGAGGAGAGGAGAGGAGGGGAGGGGAGGGGAGGGGAGGGGAGGGGAGGGGAGGGGAGAGGAGAGGAGAGGAGACTCGAGGAGAGGAGACTCGAGGAGAGGAGACTCGAGGAGAGGAGACTCGAGGAGAGGAGAGGAGACTCGAGGAGAGGAGACTCGAGGAGAGGAGAGGAGAGGAGAGGAGAGGAGAGGAGAGGAGAGGAGAGGAGAGGAGAGGAGAGGAGAGGAGACTCGAGGAGAGGAGAGGAGAGGAGAGGAGAGGAGAGGAGAGGAGAGGAGAGGAGAAAAAAGAAAAAGGAAAGGAAAAGAAAAAAACTGGAGCCAATTTTAGCTTCTGATCTGTGAGAATTTTTTGAGCTTCACTGTGCTAGGTCATCATATCTCTATGACTCACATAAATCATTGTTTTCAAATACTCTTAATAGTTTCAAGAGCTTAAGCAGGATGTATCTGATTTTTTTTTCAGTGGGTCTTTGAGCTACCAGCACACCACAGTTGTATCCTCCCACCTGAATTAGAACAACTAAAAGTTATCTAAGGTATCGTCTCCAGCAGGAATTGTCCTTGGTAGAAGAATATGGTTCCTGAAAACCAAATTGACAATGCAGGCAAAAGAAACAGTGTTTTGTACCCATAGAATTTACTTCTGCTCAGATCTCTCTAGAGGTCCAGTGCTGGTTTTGGGTATGGATTTCCATGTTCTCAAAAAACCATGTTATCTTGCAACCTCTTTCACCATCCCCATCAGAAATCATTTCCCTCTACTTGCTTGCTTTTGCCTCATTAATGTCCCTCAGAATTTCCCTGCTGCCATCCAGGGGTAATCTGTTAGTCTGTTTTGTAGTGTGAGAATGTTTTAGAAGCCTCTTTAATACTGACATTTTTGGAAAACATTTGACAACCTCAACTAGAAACCTTTTCTAATATCTCCTGATGACTAATTAGCATGGGGCCTACAGAATGAAATCTTATTTGTGAAGGTGAAATGTGAACATACACACAGGAGAAGTTATTTAGAAAAAGAGACTCATAAATTGACTTAATGACTAAGAAATCATATTTAATTAAGATAGAAGAGGGGAAAACAAATGCACATTTCCTGGTTTGGTAGTGCCCACTCCATACTACAGTGCTGCAAGAGTTATAGCTTGGGCACTGTACTTAATGTTTAATCCAAATTTTAATCAAATTCCTTAGGTGTTGCTTAGGATAAGGTTTTCTTCTTGCATTTGCTAAAGCTGCCAGAACTATTCAACTTGTATAAAACTGAAAAATTGCTTTTTCACACCTCTTTTTTTGACACCATCTGACATGGTGTATGGGCAGTTTATATAAAAGTAGTTATGGTCACCCATTGTTACAGTTTTAAAGGGTTTATTTTCTTTTATCTCAGCTTCTGTTTCTTTTCCCCTGATATAGAAGATAGATTTTATAATCCTATTAGCTTTTGTACTGGCATTTGACATCTTTGTCTTTGACACTTGGTGAGCAAGGAGAAGTTCTATCCAATATACAGAGCCAGTTCATCCTCAGAACTAAAAGATAAGATGTGGGGTTTTCTGTTATGGTTTGTGGGTTGGTTTTTGTTTGCTTTTGTGTGAGTTTCTACTGTCATGTTGTCTCACAGTAGAGGAATGAGGAAACTTAGGTACCTTCTGCTGCATTCAGACTGAGATGAGAGCTGCTCCAGGAGAAATGGACTATTTAGTTAGGGCTTTCTAAACATGAATTATTCTGCCCTGTCATTCCCATTCTTATCTGTTTGAGCACTGCCTGTTCTCCACTCCTGTATCTAAGCTAATTTTACATCCACATTCAATACTATTCTCAGCCTACCTCAAATTTAATTTCTCACTTGCACAAAGCAGAAATAAGATACTTTTATTTCCTCTGCCTTGAGACAGATCTATTTCAGAAATATCTATTATACCTAGGTCTTCTTCAGTTGCAAGTTTTCTATTCTTCTAGTTACTTTCAGTCAGGAGGACAGGAGACAGTTCAGCTGACGTGACTGTCTTTACTGCCATGCCCTTGTGTAATTTTGCAGGAAGGCTACTGTCTGTCAAAGCTTTCTCCCAGGTGTCCTTTTCCCAGATCACACAGAAGGAAAAGGCTCATGTCTAGGCACTTCAAGATATCAGGCCATGTGCTGAGCAGCTGCTCTAGCACTTGACAGTCAACCAAGCACCTAGGGGAAGCTACAGATCTGCTTGTCATGAGCTGTACATTCAAAATCCCTGTGACATGAGATACCTTTCTCTGCCTTCAATCTTTCCTCACCACACCAACCCTCTCCCCCCTTCCCCCCCCCCCCCCCCCATTATCTGTCTACTTCATTTGCATAGTAAAATCCTGTTTTGTGCATCTGTTCCCATGTTCCCACACAAGCATGTCCAGTGTCACATAGGGTCCTCTAAGCATTCAGATTTTGCCAGTAGTAAATGTCTGAATATGCTTTGGTTGTTACTGAACTTTAGTGCTGTGTATTATTGCATATATGTACCTGGCATAAGGCTCTGAACCACTGAACTCAAAGCATGTGTGGTAGTTTTAGGCTATGCCCTTAAAATATTATTACAGATTTCAAGCAGAAAAGTAGAAAAATAAATCACTATTGGGTGTGAAAAGGAAAACAAAACCAATTCTAAGCAATTTCATTGGGGAAATATCTACTGTGAGATTTGCTCTACCAAAATATTCTGGGGGGCGCTTCTCTTCTCTGCTTGCTTTGTGCTCTGAAGGGAGACTAATCTGCTTCTGCTTGACTTCGGCTGCATTGTTTTGGTGAAGTCAAACAACTACTTTTTCTTTGCTCCTTTCTCCCTTTTGGATGGGGGAGGAAATACTCCATGTTCTTGTACATATTCATCGCATTCCATTGAGGATTGTAATTTTGCTTGTAAATACAGCTTTCATTTGCTTCCAACTGAGCCGGTCTGGCAAAGTTAATGTTGGGGGGTATGGGGTGTATTGTGTGTAAATTTCAACCCACCATACCATGTCCATTTCTTTAAATATTTTGTAGAAGACAAGAGTAGATGTTTGCCCCAAACTGGTTCCCAACAAAGATTCCAAATTGTATCTGGGCTCTGATGAAGCTGATCATTGGTCATGCACTAAAAATATAACTGATATATGTAAATATTATTTTTCAAAAATGGAGAGGCTAAAGTTGTCTCTTAAAATGAAGAACATGCACTAATGTAGTTTTACAGATGAAACCCCCTGAAGCAATGCCTTTGTATTGAACCTCACTCATTTTATTTAAAGCTGTAATTCCATGTCTGCAAAGAAAGTGAGATCTTTTCAGTATTAAAAAAATAAAAGCAATAATAGAACAGTTCTTGGTTTTATGTATCAGCAAAAGGTAAGATTTAGTCTTTGTTGTGTGACAGAGAAGTGTTTTCGAGCTGCCAATTTCTGTCTGCATCTGTGTTCCTTTCCACATTTTCATGCAAAGGAAATAAATACTAAAGGGAATCAAAGAGCATTCCAGTTTGTAACATCTATCTTCTACCTTCGCATTCTTCTTTCCTCACAGATTTTTGGTTCTGTTTTAAACAATGCCTTTATAGCACTTTCATTTCTATGCTGTGTGTGCTCATGCAATTAATGCAAGTACCATTGACTCACTATGAGTCACTGCCTACCTACCAACTATACTTTTAAGTCACCAAAGTACTTTTTAGCCAGCATATTTTCCCATTTTTTGAACAGACTTTTGTCCACATCATTCTTCATTTTGTGTTCTGCAAACAGGAAGGTGAAGAAAATACCGAGACAAATGACAAAATAAACCCTTAAACTTATTTCTTCTTGCTTGATTGGATTTTTATTTATTTTTTTATTTTTTTATTAATATTCTACTCTCAGCAAACCAAGGTATCCAAAAAATGTATGGGGGAAAAGAAACTGAGGCATATATTTGTAAATGTAAAAAGGACAGTGTGGCAGTTTGGTCTGGGTGCCCCCTGCTGTGGCCACATAAGATACATCTCCGGTGTCCTGAGGGTCCAGCCCAGTGGATGGAAACTACAACCCTATGCAGTGCTACAGGCTAGGGTCAGAGTGGCTGGAGAGCGGCCAGGCAGAGAGGGACCTGGGGGTGCTGGTTGATGGTAGGGTGAACATGAGCCTGCAGTGTGCCCAGGCAGCCAGGAGGGAAAATGGCATCCTGGCCTGCATCAGGAACAGTGTGGCCAGCAGGAGCAGGGAGGTCATTCTGCCCCTGTACACTGCACTGGTTAGGCCACACCTCGAGTACTGTGTCCATTTCTGGGCCCCTCAGTTTAGGAAAGATGTTGACTTGCTGGATCATGTCCAGAGAAGGGCAACAAAGTTGTTGAGGGCCTTGGAACACAAGCCCTATGAGGAGAAGCTGAGGGAGCTGGGGCTGTTTAGCCTGGAGAAGAGGAGACTCAGGGGTGACCTTATTGCTCTCTACAACTACCTGAACGGGGGTTGTAGACAGGCAGAGGTTGGTCTCTTCTCCCAGGCAACCAGCACCAGAACAAGAGGACACAGTCTCAGGCTGCGCCAGGGGAGGTTTAGGCTGGAGGTCAGGAGGAAGTTTTACACAGAGAGAGTGATTGCCCACTGGAATGGGCTGCCCGGGGAGGTGGTGGAATCGCCATCACTGTAGGTGTTCAGGAGGAGACTTGACAGGGTGCTTGGTTGCATGGTTTAGTTGATTGGGTGGTGTTGGATGATAGGTTGGACGTGATGATCTTGAAGTTCTCTTCCAACCTGGTCTATTCTATTCTATTCTATTCTATTCTATTCTATTCTATTCTATTCTATTCTATTCTATTCTATTCTATTCTATTCTATTCTATTCTATTCTATTCTATTCTATTCTATTCCATTCTATTCCATTCCATTCCATTCCATTCCATTCCATTCCATTCCATTCCATTCCATTCCATTCCATTCCATTCCATTCCATTCCATTCCATTCCATTCCCATAAAGTCCTGCTCCTTATAAAAACCACCAGCGAGGTCTCACACTTCCTCTTTCTTCCCTCGCTGCCCCGTGGGAGATGCTCCCTATCTGGTAATGGAGGGGGAGTTACCTTGCAGCCTCTTGGGCCTGGCTAGGCCTAATGCCAGGAGGAGAAGGGGGAAGGGCAATCTCAGATCTGGCCAACTGAGATTAGCCTAACAGTGGAGGGGGCAAAGAAAGAGCCCTGGGGGTTTTGGGTGTACCCTCAGGTGGGGAGAGGGGAGTGCAGGGATGCTTCTGGGTATGCTTTGGGATCTCCTTTGTCACTGTGTTTGTAGTTCCTCTGTGAAACATTCACTGTTTTTCCATTTAAATTTTCTGTCACTTCTGCAATTGGTTTGTGTGAGTCTCATTTTTTTTGCCCTGGTGGGAGGCAAGAGAGGATCTGCCTTCCAACTCACCAGTTACATGTTCAATTCTTACCAAAATCTACCAGTTTCTCAATGCCCTTTGTGCTTTAGAAAATCTCTCTCTGAGATTCTTGTTTACCAACTTTGAGACTTTAACCTGTACTAATGAGGACTTAAGCTAGGAAAGGCAGACATTCCCTCTAGCCCTGGAGTCACTAGCAGGTGCTGCTGTAAAAACACTTTGAAATGTGTAAGAGCAGTCCTTGTCGAAGTTTTTTTGTACTAGCCCCCATCTGCTTTTCAAGCAGCTGGAGTAGGGGTCTGTCAGATTAAGATGCATTCTGCTGCCTCCTAGGTGATTGTATACAATATTTATGTTCACATCGCCACTTCTAATTACACTTTTTCTTGAAGCCATTGGATTCACTCTTATTCAAATATTACTTCTAGATTTGTCACTATAGAATAGGCTATCAACCCCTCCTTCATTGTCCTACATCTGATTCAATGACCTTAGGCTTTTATGAACCTTACAGTTTAAGATAAGTGCTGACAGAGGCAGCTTGGGTACCTTTATGTAATTTTTATCCTTCAGCAGCACAATGAATGTATATCACACTAGTCAATATGGAGACATAAATAACACTTTGATTTAAGATGTCATGAGCACATATCCCAGTATACTTTCTATTGGTAGTATCAGCATGGTAAACCACTGACAACTTGCTGTATGATGCTTTTATGAGGTTCAGACATATAATTTATCCTGAAGTGGCCTGGGTTACAAGGATAGCTATGATATTATTAGAATAGCCATCCTCACAGTGATATAATTAACTGAGAAAATTAATAAGCACTTGACCTGTCTGGGATGATTTTTCTTAGTGTTAGATTCACAAAAATCTGTTTTTAAAATATACTGTTTGTTTTCCTCCCACTGCATGTGCATGGTGTCAATTCCATAAATAATGCAAGGGAAATGTCAGACGAATAGGTACACAGGCTATGGAAAATTGAGAAAATATTGAAGAATCTTGGCATTTTACAGAATGTTATACACTGTAAGATGCTTTTGTGTGTGTGATAGATGGGTGATTTCTAATTGAACCATAGAATAGTTTGGCTCGGAAGGGATTTTTAATGATCATCTAGTTCCTTCCCTCTGCCATGGACAGGGACACCTTTCAGTAGATCAGATTATTCAAAGTCCCATCCAGTCTGGTCTTAAACACTTCTGAAGATGGTGCAACCTGCTCCAGTGCCTCACCACACTCACAGTAAAGAACTTCCCTACACCTAAACTACATGTACCCTTTTGCAGTCTATTTTATGTCAAATATTTAACAGCCTCCATGCTTTCCAAGTTTTCATTTCCAGAATGATGTATTTAATGGCAGAGATGATCTTCCATTACTATGTTTGATATGTCTCATTACATCTATATCTAAATTTTGTATGCATAAAAACCTTTATATGGGAAGAGTTTGCATGCTTATTCCATTTGTCTTAACACAACAAATAAACCTGATAAAGAAGATAATCCATATTTCTGTAGTAAAATAATGAATCAATGTGCTGAATTGTTTATGGTCATTCCACCCTTTGAAAGAAAATTAATTTGAGGAGCACGTAACTGTTCTCAAGAAAGCAATCAGTAAAACAATAGACCTGTCAAACAAATACTTCATGCTGAATTATTCACTGTGCTCTAACATTTAATTAACAGACGAACACCGTAGTTCTTGCTCATGTCTAGTTATAGGAAACCATTATGTGTTCCCTACCATGTGTCCTCACTCAGTTAAATATCTGTGTCATGAGGAAGCCTGAGCCGTTGATGTTTATTAATTCATGACTAGTGCTTGAAACACTGACCACAGAAATAAAGTCATGAATTAGAGAAGGAACTTCTTGTGCATTAGAGGTGGCCCTTACAGATTATTTCTGGACTCCATGTGTCTGATCTCTGCCTGTCAATTGATGGCAGTTGTTAAAAAAGAAGCTAGCATGTGGAAATTGAAGAGCCCAGACGTCTGATTGTGTTTTTGGATAATCCCTTTGACACTTTGTCACTGAAAAAAATAGTCAGGTGTATGATCTGTAAATAAAGACATTTAATTTGATGTGTTTTTTAAGATTTCTGGATCACTGGAACTCACATTTCCTTTGCCATTGAATCCCTACTTGTGTAAATGTGGTGGGGTGGAAGGGTAAGGCCAAGAAGCCTCCTCCCTTCCCCCTTGTAAGGTAAAGGGAAAGAAAAATTGAAGGGAAGGGAAAAAAAAACTCACAAGCTGAATTAGCAAGGCAGTGGAGCTATATTTACAAAGCAGTGTAGGGTATGCAGGGGAATATTTACAAATTTACAATATCTACAATATATACAAAGATATACAACAGAGTAACACAGAAATGAGAGTGACCCCCCTCGGCAGAGGGGGTTCCCCACCTCCGCTCTCCCCTCTCTCCCCCCCTTTCCCCAGAATGGGATAGAAAGAGAAAGGAAAGAGAGGAAAAAAAAATGTTAGAAGCAGTTTGTGTTAATTGGAAAGGAGTTAATACCGGCTTTTATCGGTTCTCAAGGCCAAAGCCTTGGCAGAAAGCCCAGCACAGAGATAGCTGCTGCACTGTGGAGAGGCGGAAGCAAGACTGATAGAAAAGTCCTGGAAATGCTCAGTTCACTCCCAGTTCAGAAGGTGCTTCCTCCCACTTCACCAATGAAATAGTTTAGATTATTCTTTCCGTTTACCAACTCCCGTCCACCATATTCCCTTTCTTAAGGGGGCAACGTCAACCGGCCACAGTAAATTTGGGTTGCTGTCAACTGCAAAAGAATTCCATTACATCACAAGAAATTTTTAGCAGCAGATCTAGTCTGAAAAGTCACAGTTTGAACTTGGGACTGTTTGCTTCTGACTAGTATTCATTCTAAATTGAGAAAAAATATTTAAAAGCTTGAAAATTATTAAGCCTGAGGCTACTTGTCCTTTATGTGTCTGATAGAAAAAGGAAAAGACTTGAGGGGACAGTTCTTTCAGCTTTTGCTTGCAGACTGATAATTAAAAAGGAAACAAACTAGAAATAGACTAGAAAAGTCTGTAACCAGGATGGTCATGTAGGTCAAAGAGACACCATATTCAGGACACATGATGAAAGTTTTCAGGTGACAGTTCAGCTGAGCAATAAACATGACCTCTTTGTTCTATTCATGATGCACAGTTATGTTTTAATAAAAGTATTATTATTGATATCGAAATATATATCTCTGTGTGTGTGTGTGCACAATTCTAACCACTGAAATTCTTTTCTTCACATTTCTTTTGGCAAATAGCTATGACTCCACCTTACTTGTAAGCTGGAAAAGCAATCAAATGAGCCACATGTAGATCATACTGCATGACACAAGAAACATTTAATCAGTGATAACAAAGTGACACATTGCAACATACTTTGTGATGTGTGTTTCAAAGAAGCTTATTTAACATCAGCAGTAACAGTGTAAATATATGCAAAACAGAAGTCAGTCTGGACTCAAAGCTGTCTTGAGAAAACTTTATGATGTTTTGCTCTCAGTCAGTCAGCTGCAAAATACATGCACTGAATACATTGTTCTATGTAAGGAGCAACCAATGTGGAAATTACTGTTCCTTAATCCTAATGAATTATCACAGTCATGAAAACAAATTGAAATCTTTATCACAAGCAAATAGGGAAGTCAAAGCCTCCCCCTTGCATTAGATTAAAATGAGAATATTTTAACACATAATCTCTCCCTGTCAGGACCTTGAGAGCCCTTTTAAAGCATATGTGTCTCTGATATGTTTGCATTCTGTGGATTACCCTTGGACTCACAATATTACCTTGCTTTTGCCAGATGTTCACTGGCCAGTCAGTAGGAGTTAATGTTGTCATCAGCCTGCCCTGCTCATTCTGCTCCACTGCCCTGGGACTGTGACTTGGTGGTGAGGGTTTGATCCTGCCTGCATGGGAGCTATTCTTAGGCTCCCTCTCCTAGGGGAGCCACACGCTCTTGATGCTCTGACAATCATTTCTTAGCTATGCTTGTTTATTGCTTTCTAAGAACGTCTCGTAATTATTTTATCAATGCTAACCTTCTTGGTTTTTTTCCCCAAAGGAAATACACTGGTACACATATTAAAAATTTCTATGTGTTACAGATGCATTGCTGATATTTGGGAACAAATGCAAGCTCTTTTTTTGAATGGATGGCCTTGTTGTTTTCACGTGAACTGCATAAGCTGTTTCTGGAATGAACTTGGCCATTGGTTCCTAACACACTATTTATATAGCCTGAAAAATAGATGATGGAACAGCAGATGTTTTGTTTTCATTACTAGTCACAGATTTTAAATCCAGAGTAGACTGTCATGTGATCTACTTGAACTCCCAGGAGCACAGCCAAACTTTGGTCTACTGCTGAGATCTACCTTCATATCTTAAGACTGAGATCTTGACCAACACTCCAGCTTATGAATGTGATTACATTGGTACAGACTCCTTAATTCTTCTTTCATATGTTGGTTACACACTAGTAAGTCTTAACTACAAATCTATGTGTGTATATTTATTTTGCTTTTCAGCCATACTGACTCAACAGTGGCAGTATGACTCATTAATCCTTTACACTGAACAGACAATGCTAAGGTATCACATTTCTGTAGAAGATGTCATCCCCAGGCAGGAGACATGCCTGAGGACTGGAGGAAAACCAGCATCACTCCAGTCTTCAAAAAGGGAAAGAAAGAGGACCCTGATTACTACAAGCTAATCAGACCCACCTTCATCCCTGAAAAGATGATTGAACAGTTTGTTCTTGGCATTGTCTCAAAGCATATCGAGGAAAAGGGAGTTATCAAGAGTAGTTAGCGTGGATTCACCAAGGGGAAGTCATGCTTGACCAACTTGATAGTCTTTTACAATGGCATAACTGGATGGACAGATGTGGGGAGGACAGTGGATGCAGTCACCTTGACTTCTACAAGGTTTTAGACACCACCTCTACAGCTTCCTGGTTGAGAACTGGTTAAAGTACATGGTATAGAGGGTTGTGGTCACGGGAGCAGAGTCTAGCTGGAGGTCCATGGATCGTGGAGCTCGTCAGGGATCAGTACTGGGTCCAGTCCTGTTCAGCATCTTCATCAATGACCTGGATGAAGGGACAGTGTACTCTCAGCAAGTTTGCTGATTATATAGAACTGGAAGGAGTGGCTGACATGACAAAAGGTTGTGCTGCCATTCAGTGTGACCCAGCCAGGCTGGGGAATTATGAGGGGAGAAACCTGACGAAACTCGACAACGGCAAGTGTAGAGTACTGCATCTAGGGAAAAACAATCCCCGTATAGGTTGGAAGCTGACCTGCTGGAAAGCAGCTCTGGCAAAAAGAATGTGGGAGTCCTGGTGGACAACAGTCTGCTCACAAGCCAACAATGTGCCCTTGCAGCCAGGAAGGCCAGTGGCATCCTGGGATGCATTAAGAAGAGTGTGACCCACAGCTTAAGAGAGGTGGTCCTCCCCATCTACTGTGCCTTGGTGATGCTTCATCTGGAATACTATGTCCAGTTCTGGGCTCCCCAGTTTAAGAAGGCTAAGGAGCTATTAGGGAGAGGCCAGTGGAGAGCCATTATGGTTAGGGGACTCGAACATCTACCTTATAAGGAAAGGCTGAGAGAGCTGTGTCTGCTTAGCCTGGAGGAGACTGAGAGGTGATATCATGAATGCTTATAAATATCTGAAAGCCGAGTGTCTGGAGGATGAAGCCAGACTCTTCTAAGTGGTGCTCAGTGACAGGACAACAGGCAATGAACACCAATGGAATGCAGGAGGTTCCATATAAACATAAGGAAAAAATTATTCACTTTGAGGGTGGCAGAGCACTAGAACAGGCTGCCCAGAGAGGCTGTGAAGTCTCTGTCAGTTAAAGGCATTCAAAACCCACCTGGACATGTTCCTGGGTGATTTGCCTCAGGTGATCCTGCTCTACCAGATGATTTAGACTAGATGATTTTCAGAGGTCCCTTCTAACCCCTATTATTCTGTAATTCTATAAGCTTCACCAAATCTCAACATGCAAAGTTGATTACATATAAAGAATACAAAGAAAATCTTTTGTCCTTTGGCCTGTGCCTGATATTTTCCTCTATCTTTCTCAAACACAGCTCTGTAAGACATATGAAAGCCTGTTACTTGAGATTTGCTGCTGGTCCTTTCTGGGAAGCAGACTTTAAGTGCAACACTTGACAGAATCTGATGAAGTGGCTTAGTAAGGCTTGTGGAAGAGAGGTGGGTTGGTCTAGGATTTTGTAGAGAGTAATGGCTGAACTGTAGAGGAAACAGAAGGATATAGGAGTGGGAGAACGATTAGACCGGTATGCTCCCCTATCTGTGGTGATCTCTACCAAAGACCATAAGAGTGCTCATGGGGGCATACTTCATTAGTGAGGGATTCCTCTTTCTGGTGTGATCTATGTTTCTTCTGTGGTGCATGTGGGTGTTATCATGGCAGCACTGCAGGCCAGAAAATGGGGTTACTTGTGGCTGGGGATTTCTGAACATCAGCTTAGCTACTGCTTCAAAGCGGTAACATGGTTGTGATGATGGTGGTGTGGTGTATGCTTTATGCACAGCTCAAGCTCTGGCAAATTCCCCAGGAGAGGGATTGTGTTTTAAATTTTTCCACTTGCTCTTTCAGGAAGGGATCCCTGCCCCTTCAAGAAAATCAATATGGATAGCTGAGGAATTTAATACTCATGATATATCAAAGTGTCCTCTTGCAGTTCAGCTCAGATCCAGCCATTATACCAAACTTCATAAAGAAAAATATCTAACAGTCTAATGAGACTTTTCCCTGTTTAAAGAACAAGAGGTTGGACTGAATGTGCAACTACCAGCAAAACAAAACAAATCTCAGACTTTCAGGCTCAGCTTATTGCATTATACTGGTAGATATTAGGACTTGTGTCCAAGCACTGAAAGAAAATATTCTGCACAGAAACATTAATGGGAAAAAATCATTTGGATTCCAAGTTAAGCCAGCTTGTATTCTCTCAAGTAACTTCTGGGAATAGTGTTAGGAATTAGCAGAGACCATGGATCATTCCTGCTAGGAAGCTACGGAACAGAAGGGACCAGACTATGTGATTGACCTTGGGCCAAGGAATGGGCCCTGGCACTATTTGGTTTAAAGTTATACATATAGCCTCAGGATAACAATCTATAAGTCAAGACAATTCAGAAAACTCAACTATGGTTAGGAAATAAACATTAACTCGTGGACAGATTTAAACAGACTGTTGTGAACTTTCTCATTTTTTCAGATTTGGCAAGACAAAATCATAGTATAAACATGGAGTTTTCTTGTATTTTGGTGTTTTGTCTCCTGGAATTTATGCTGAAATATGCATCTGAATAGCTTGCTGGGAATGTCTGGCCTTAAATGGAAGGGATAGTAGCCATTTGCAAATTGTAGTAAGTCTTGCTCTGATCCTCAGCTGAATGAACTTGATCACACAGTTTCTAACAGGTCTATTCCATCTCACTATCGCTCTCATAATGCTGATAACACCATATTATTTTCAAATACTTTAAAAGTAGACACCCAGTTTCTAACAGTAATTTAGTGGGTTTTGTTTTTTATTTTTGTTCAAACTCTAACAATCAGCTTTTAGCATGGGTGCAATGGCCATGGCAATTCTTACTACATTGGGCAAGTGCCTGTTAATAGTTGATCTGCATGATATAGTAACAGCAATAATATTTTGTTTAACTATAGGAATTATTTTTGCCTTCACAGATGAGGCTTTGAGCCACTTTCAGATCTGCTTCCAGTTACCAGATTGCCTGTTTCTCCTAGCAATGATCATTTGGCTGGAAAACTTAACAAATACTACATAAAGGTTTTGAAAAACCTTACATGAAATGGCACAAATTATTTTGGTTTATTGTTAAAATATTGTTTTTTTGGTGTGAGATGTCAGGGATTTACCTAATTTTAGTTATACAGCTAAACTTTATCCATTATAAAGTAGAATTAACAAATGCTTTCCCTAAAGTCACTAACATCAGGAACCTTTCTCTTTAATAAGTGGTGATAGAACAAAATGCCCAAAGCAAAACACCAAAGCTGCCCAAATAATGTAATAATATGCCCTGTGATCACTTTCATTCAGAAGCATTATCAGAGGACACTGTTGTTATCATGCAGTACTTCAACACTGTAGGCTGCTCAGGTGAGGATCGTGCTCTGCTTCTTGGAAGCAGTCGTATCTGCACACTGTACTGAATTATTACTCATCCCTGCTGAGACCACACCTGGAATACTGTGTCTAGTTTTGGGCTCCCCAGTTCAAGAGAGACAGGAACCTGCTGGAGAGAATCCAATGGAGAGCCACAGGGATGATTAGGGGACTTGAGCACCTCCTCTATGAAGAGACTGAGAGCCCTGGGGCTTTTTATTCTTGAGAAGACTGAGAGGGGATCTGATCAACAACTAAATATCTGAGGGGTAGGTGTCAAGTGGATGGAGCTAATCTCGTTTTGGTGGTGTGCATAAGACAAGGAACAAGGGGTACAAGATGGAACATAGAAGATTTCACCTCAACATGAGGAGAAACTGTTTTACAGTGAGGGTGACAGAGCACTGGAACAGGCTGCCTAAAATGATTGTGGAGTCTCCTTTGGACACATTCAAAACCTGTCTGGATGCATTTCTGTGCAGGCTACCCTAAATGATTCTGCTTTTGGCAGGGGGGGTTAGCCCCTGTGATCTCTGAAGGTTCCTTCTAACCATCTGAGGTTAGACGTTGATTAGACCTTCTCTTAGTCTTCTTCTTCTTAACTTTCTGTGATTCTGTGAAAGAAGGGCAGGCAGCTATTACATATTCATTAATGAATTCCTGAGCAGCCTTCAGTGCATCAGTGTCTAATGGGAGTTTTGGATAGAATATATCTTTTTAAGTTAGTCACATTCCTAACAGAACACACGCAAACAACATTCCTTGTCAACTAGAACTTGTGTTTTCAGCAGTAGTTCTTGATGGTTTGCCTTCTCTCACAGGACATGCAGAGAGGATCTTAATGATTTACCAGGGCTCCTCTTGAGAAGCCCACTGGATAAGTGTGCTCCCAGGAGCTGTGATCTTTTTTTTTACCTGAAAGTGGTTCTAGAGTGTTAGAAAGCTTGTATAGTCGTGTGGTAATGTAAGAATACAGTGCAAAGAGAAAGGTTTTCTTCAAACTATCCTTTGAACACATTTCATGACTGAATTTAGTAACTATATATATATGACGAAAGTAATTGCAGCTTGCCATGCATTAAGCAATTAGTTGCTTCTCAAATTCTCCTAATGATGTATACTTTTTAAACAGCTTACTATGTGCTCAGATTGGCTTTAGAGCAGCCAAGCTCACCACATATCTGATTTAACTGCACAAAAGCAAGGAATTGGAGGGCTTGCACAACTGGATGCTTCTAGTCATCTGCTGTCTGTGACCCACTTTAATTTAGCACTTGCAGGTCAGCAAATGTACAGAAAGGGATGACATTTTAGATATAGGAATATGATAAGGTTCTCTCTTTTCTGAATTTGGACTGTATGATCTTCAGAGGTCCCTTCTGACCCATAACACCCTGTGATCTTGTAACCTCATTAATGTTTATAGAGATGTAAAGGGTGAGTGCTAAGAGGATGGAGCCAGGCTCTTCCCAGTGATGACCAATGGTAGAACAAGGGGCAATGGGTGGAAGTTGAGGCATAGGAAGTTCCATGGAAAAATAAGGAAACTTCTTTTTTCACTGTGAGGGTGATGGAACACTGGAACAGGCTGCCCAGGGGGGTTGTGGAGTCTCCCTCTATGGAGATATTCAAAACCCTCCTGGATGCATTCCAGTGTGATCTGGTATAGGTGATCCTGCTCTGGCAGGGAGGTTGGACTGGATGATCTTTTGAGGTTCCTTCCAACCCCTCACATTCTGTGATTCTGTGATAGCAAAACCCTATATTGCAATGGACACCAAAGCTCATTATGTTAAGCCACCTACTTTTATTTCCTTGTACAGAGTAAGAAATATCAGGTATAAACCAGATCATATTATAATGATAATCTTGTCCATCATCCACTTAGGAGATTTTGTTCTCCATATTGCACATGCAGGTGCCTTCTCCAGCACATTGTAAAACAGTACTCACACGAGGATTTTGGTAATTCTCTCTGGAAACTACTGCAGATTCAGCAGGTGAAGCCTATTGTGTATAGCACTTAAGAGTACAAAGGGAAGTGAAGAGGTGCTCTGAGCAGCTTAGAGATGTGGGTAGGGATGGATGAGTTCCATCTGTGCTTGCTCTAGAGAGAGCCAAGATACCATGTATCTTGAAAGCAGTACAGCTCCACTTACTTTTAGAAACACGTTGCTGTTTATTTCAAGGAAAAATTACTTAAACTCTAGTAATTACAGCTATTACCTCTAGAAAATCTATCTACATCAAACAACCTATTAAGTAGTTATATCTTCAGATGTTGAAGGACAAGATGAATTTTTATTATAACCAATTAAACCCTAAAAGAGCAACAGGGAATGAGGCTGTGACCTCCACTAATATCTGCTTTCTACCACTTTGGATGATGTGGGAGCTATGCATATTTTTGACAAATACCATACGGACCTCACTTTCCCTAATTGTTACTGCCTTGCCTGACTGGAAAGGGAAATCCACATGAAAGAAAATAATAACAGAGTATCAGGAAAATGTCCAAGGTCCTTGTGGGAAGTAATAGGAAAGCTCTGAATAGGAAATCACCTCTGCCAAATACCAAATTGGTAGGCAAATTTACCCTTTCCAGGCCCAAGCAGGATACTAAAACTTCTCAGATCCTGATTCAAGAAAAGAAGGGAGGTTAAGTGGGCTGTCAGCAGCTGCACAGTGAGGATATAATGACTGACTGAGGGACACATAACCAAGCTGAAACAAAACAAACAGTCTCACCTACCCCCACCTAACCTAGGGATGGAAGTAGTAGAATAAAGCTGAATTTATTGACGCTCGGATGGAAAGATGAAAGCTGAAGTAAGGATCTTTTGTTTGTTTAAGCTCTTTGTGTTTGAGTGAATAATGCTTTGTTTTGGAGAAGCTGACTTGGGGTCACTTCAATTCATCTGCTGTCATAGGCTCTTGGAAGAAAAGGCATATTGATGACAAACACAGTTGGGTCTGTCAGTTGAACATGAGTAGTAAATGAGATATTGCTGCCAGGATTTCCAGTCTGAGAGTGGTGGGGGCATGTGACTCTATCCACAGAAAGCTGAAGGTAACAAACTTCTCAGGAAAGTGTGCTTGAAAGGTATGATGAGGCACTTCAGTACAGTTTATCTGTAGTTGCAACTAGCACTACAATTCCTGCAGTTTAAGTAAGCAGGATATTATCTGTTAGAAATCCTTTCCTTTAATTCAAGCAATCTGAAAAAAAAGAACAAATATTTACTTAAAAATGTGTAAAATGCTAGCATCTTTGGCTTCCTGCCAACAGTTGATGTGTACAACAAATGATCCAGAACCAGCACATCTCAGTTTAGCACTTAAAAAGGAATATTTGGTAGAAATGTTACTGTATGTTTTGGGGGATTTTTTTCCCTCAATAGCTAGATTTCTGCTCACATGGTTTAAAAATATTTGAAGAAATGCAATTTTCAATGGTCTTAAAAGATGAAATGTCTAATATTTATTTAAGGATATTATCTCCCTTGCAATTTTCTTTGAAGTATGACCTGTAAACACCTAGTAGCCAGTATCAATTACACGTTCCCCATTAGCGGAATGGTCCTGAAAGCAGACACCGGCATGGCCCAGGAAGGTTTCAAATTGCCTTTTTCAACAGAGCAAGATAGATGCATTATTTGAAATGACAAGTAGGGGAATTCTTACTTGTTTCAACAAACAGGAAGAGCAAGAAGGCCTGTTGAGTCCATATTAACACATATAAGGAATAAGAAAATCTAGCAGAAAAGTTGTTTATGGTTACTATTAGTTGTCTGCTAGAAGGCCACGAACAGGAGACCACGGAAGGGAAAGGCAAACTACTTCACTGCAGTCTTAACTTTCATATTTGTAGTTCAAAGGGACTTCTATATTTGACTATTACAGAATGAAAAAATGGTCTTTTGTTAAATCTAAGCTGTAGTCTGTTTCACTGAATTTGAAAAGGACTGGTTTCCTTTTATTGATACACTTACTGTAAGAAAATGTTTAAACTGAAATCTATATAGGGATAGAAATTCATATTTACTGTTGTTGTAGATTCATCGGTATATCTCTTACTCCAGGACTGATATGTCAGAGAGCAGATTTTGATTTCTTTTGAAAAGAGAAAGTGAGGTGTGAAAAAATCCAAGAAAAATATTTTTCTCTTCAAATAAGATTTTATATTTAATCTGGAAAAAAAACAACAAACAAACTTCAGAAAGGAAATGATCTACGATCTGTCTAGAATTAATGACCTATCACCTTAACAGAGAGGAAGGGCCATAGACCTTGAAATAAAAACAATGCCATGCAATAGCAAAAACTGTAAGTAGTTCTTGCAGCGCCAAATCTCTAAAATACATTCTGTAAATCTCTTCTGTGTTGATTCTGTTGGTTTTAGGTAACAAGTGGTGGGAGATCCAACAGAGGGGTGCTTGATGTTGAAGCTTGTTTAAGCATTTTCTCCTATGTGTGTATATATATTGTCAGAATTTTACAGTGGTGTGACTAGATAATGCCGCTCATCCCCCAGACCCGCTTAACTTATTGGAACGCATATCTTTCTCTGCTTCTCAGTCAAGTTTGGCTGAATCATCAGCTACTAAATACAAATGATACTAGAGATGGAAAGAATGCAAGACAAACTCATATGTATGTTAATGCAGGTGTTCCTAAAGTGATCCTTTACTAAATTAAGAGCTGCAATGTTGTCTTGTATTATGTACCTGGCTATGTATGGAACTAGAACTTGAAGACCCTCTTCCAGATATAGAAACACAGAATCACGGATTGCTTTGCATTGAAAGGAAACTTAAAGATCATCTATCGCTGCTAGATGGACAGTAACATTAACTGTGGACAGGGACCTATTCTGCTATGGGCGGGGACATCACCCACTAGAACAGGTTGCCCAAGGCACTATCCACGCTGGCTTTAAGCACTTTCAGGGTTGGTCAACCTGTTCCAATCCTCATGGTAAAGAATTTCCTACTTATTTCTAATCTAAATCTACCTTCTTTTCACTGGTGTTCAGTGTTTCCTCAGACAAAAGAACGTGCAGAGGTTTCTCTGGAAACCATCTGTGGCAGCTTGGGCAGGTTCAAATTCTGACCTGATACCAGAGCCCAGAAAAGCTAGCTTTTTGAACATCCTTTCCTGAAAATTTGGAGAAATACCTCCTATCATTAGTCTCTGACTTTGGCCCATGTTCATCTCAAATGAGCTGATGAACACAAGTACATATATCTGTAGCTATCAAGCTACTTCTGCAACATGAAAATTACTGTTTTAGTCCTGATTTGAGAAGCGGAATCATTATCTCATTCATGTGTCTGAGACCTGCTCACTCAAAGTAACTGGGACTGCTTTCAGAAGTATATGTATGTATTATCCTCTCAGATAGATGTAGCCTAAAGCTTTGCAGTCTGAGTTTCTGCTCTCTTCCTGTATCACTGATCCACGCATTTGCTACAACATATAGCACTACTCATTTTTCTTCATACAGAGATAATCTAGTCAGTCCAATATTTTGTTTGAACTTGCCTTTTGCTGCTGGACTAGACAAAATCAATATAGTAGCTTTTGTTTTGTTTTGTTTTGTTTTTCCAGTTAACCTGAATTTGGACAATTTAAAAAAATTGAAAAGGCAGATAAATAATTACAAAAGTGCAGTTTCTCTTCCTCCCTCCCCCCCTTCCCCCCTTTATTTTTTTTCATCACCAGAGTCTACTGATAATGCATTATCCTTACCCTTTTCTAACAATACTTTAGAATAGCAAAGATAGGCTTTCTTTGCAGACTTTGCACTCCTAATTGTGGTACATCATGGTCACAGTGTGACACTGTGATGAAATAAAATGTTGAAAGAGGACATTTTCTGTCTAGTGTTCCTCTGATGCTGTTGTCTTTATTTTTGTCCCTTAACTACAGTGCTACAAGGTAGTATCATCTGGAAAGTTACCTGCCTACTTTCCTTCATATTTCCGGGCATAAGCTGAAGTAATGAATCCAAGACAACCCTTTCATCTTTCTTTTCTCAGACCATGCTTAATCATAGTCTTCCCAAGGGTCTACTTGACATCCTGTCATCAACTCATGCTTTCCAGGCTGCCCAGAAACGTCACCAAAGATGTCTGAATGACTTCTTCCAAACTGAAGACTTATCACAAGGATTTTAGGACTGGCTGTTAATTTGCTAGTGTGAAGTTGTACAACCTTATTTTGAAAATTCAGAGGTACTGTTCTGCACCAGGATGAGGATGAACAGGTTCCTTTTGGGGTTACAGTATAAAAGGGAGAACAACATGTGGAATAAGGAAGAAAGTGGGAAGAGAAATACAGAAAACAATCTTATATTACGTCCCTTCAGATGGTGGGAAGCTCACTTTTCTGCAGCATCAATCACACACTAGTTGGGTAGCCACAGCATGTTATGCGGGATTCTCATCCATGGAAAAACTTAATCTCCCTCCATATGGTGCCACCTTATATCTGCTGTAGCAAAACTCTATAAATTCTCTTGACAGGTAGGAATGGTATCTCTTTATTTATGCCCACTAGAGCATATCTAGCTACACATACCTAGGAACTATGTCCAGAAGCAGCACGTACCCAGGGAATTCCAGCACATTCCCTTACATTGTTATATGTTCGTGGTTGTATGTGGTCATATCACGGTCATTCATGCTAGCACACGGGTTTCTCAGGCCTTATATAGAAGGCCCAGTATAGCAGAGGTGCCTTGCTTGAGGTCTTTAATTCCCTGAATACAGGGTGTTCTATCAGACTCCTAATGGGCTGCCCAGAGAGATGGTGGAGTCACCATCACTGGAGGTATTTAGGAAGAGACTTGATGGGGTGCTTGGTGCCATGGTTTAGTTGATTAGATAGTGTTGGATGATAGGTTGGACTTGATGATCTCAAAGGTCTCTTTCAACCTGGTCTATTCTATTCTATTCTATTCTATTCTATTCTATTCTATTCTATTCTATTCTATTCTATTCTATTCTAGATATTCATTAATATCCTAAATAGTTGGTTTCCTCAAGTTAGCTAAACTTAGTTCAGCTTAGTTAGTTTTATTCTAAAACTATTATTTTTTTCAATAAACAACTTGAACATTTAAAATATTCTGAGCAATAGTCTCTGTTCCTTCTACATTTCCACATGCCTGATACATATATGTGCCCAGCTGTGCTGGTATGTATGATAAGGTATTTTAACAGCCAACAGTGGTTGAACTACCTGCAGTTTTATCAAAGACCATAGGTACAGAAAGTAATCACAGCTTCATATTTTGATGCATAGATGAATGGATTTAGGAAGGGCAGGTCCTGCCTGACCAACTTGATCTCCTTCTATGATCAGGTGACCTGCCTGGTGGATGTGGGGAAGGCTGTTGATGTAGTCTACCTGGACTTCAGCAAGGCCTTTGACACCATCCCCCACAGCAACTCCTGGTCAAGCTGGCAGCCCGTGGCTTGGACAGGAGTGCTCTGTGTCGGGTTAGGAACTTGCTGGAGGGCTGAGCCCAGAGAGTGGTGGTGAATGGTGCCACATTCAGCTGTCAGCCAGTCACTAGTGGTGTCCCCCAAGGATCAGGGCCCCATACTCATTAACATCTTTAGTGATGACCTGGATGAGGGCATTGACTCCATCATCAGTAAGTTTGCAGATGACAGTATTTAACCCAAAATCCTCAACAAATCTCTGTATAATATTTTCTTGTTTTCCCCATAGTATTTACAAATTAGCCACAAATATTGTGATAGTTAGAGGTAGTACTTCTGATATTTTAATCTCTCAACATGAACAGCTTCTGCAAAAATGTGAAGGAATTAAATTTTCTACTGTATCATAGGATGACCAACACTCTGCAAACATAAAATCAAAACTCCAAATACACATTTAGCATTTGGCCTTCATTATTCTGGTCATTAGATTTCTAAACCCAGAAGGAGTAATTAATCTGACCTAGTACATAAAAAGGTCATTTAATGCCCCCTAGTAATGACTACATGATTTTAACTAACTTATATTTTGGAAAAAGCCACTACACTAGATGTGAATACTTTGAAGAGATACTTATTATACTGTTCCTCAAAATAAAAATATTCCATTCAGAATGCAAAGTATCTGGGATTTCTTTTCTTCCCCTGTGGGAAGACAGAACAGAACAGAACAAACCAGGTTGGAAGAGACCTTCAAGGTCATCGCATCCAACCCATCAATCAATCCATCCCACCTAAACAACTAACCCATGGCACCAAGCACCCCACCAAGTCTCCTCCTGAACACCTCCAGTGACGGCGACTCCACCACCTTCTCGGGCAGCCCATTCCAATGGGCAATCACTTTCTCTGTATAGAACTTCTTCCTAACATCCAGCCTAAACCTTGCCTGGCACAGCCTGAGACTGTGTCCTCATGTTCTGGTACTGGCTGCCTGGGAGAAGAGACCAACATCTGCCTGTCTACAACCTCCCTTCAGGTAGTTGTAGAGAGCAATAGTGTCACCCCTGAGTCTCCTCCTCTCCAGGCTAAGCAACCCCAGCTCCCTCAATCTCTCCTCATAGGGCTTGTGTTCCAAACCCCTCACCATTGAAGCAGGTATGAAAAACCTCCCCCCTCAAACCCAAAAACCAAACACACACCTCAAAACATGTGCCCGTTGAAAATAATAATAAATAATAAAAAATACCTATACAAACCTGATGAAAGACCTGTGATAATTTTACACTGAAACTAATTTTCTCAACTTTAGCTTGGAATACATATACAAGAATGACTTACGAGCTTTGGCTATCACTGAACACAGAAATGTAGAACAGCAGTGCTGACCTAATCTTGTCTGGAAAAAACCATGAAAATCTCCATAGTGATCTGCTTGCAAAGATTGTTTTAGAGTGAGAGAGGAATTTTGGGGTGTTAAGAAAAATGAAGTGACGAGAAAAAGGAAATGAAAACTTTTAGTCTATTAAACATTATAACCACAACTTTTTGCTGTTGCACTTTTAAGGGAATTTTACCAATAAGCATTACCAGCAACAAGTGCACATATTGTCATGGCCTTTGGGGACTATCCAACATTTTCAAATGCTATTCAGTTGCTAATTCCAAATCCATATCCACATTTTGGATAAATATCTACTGTTGACAACCTTGGCAGGGAAAAGTAAAAAATATTCCAATTCATTGTGTGACCAGACTGAGACATTCATCAAAGCTTTAGTTCCCACCGACTGTCATTCTCCATTTTCGCACTAGCTAGAATGTGACACCCAGGGTTCATGAAAATAAATGAAGTTTAAACATTGCACATAAAGTTTCTCACAGGTTGTTGTTGTTTGTCTTTCTTTCTTTATGTTTTTTTACTTTTCTCCCCCCTGTTTATATGGATCCTATTATCAGCAAAATCCTACTTCTGGAATTCATTACCTGTTAATGCTATGACATGGAACTGCAATGCAATGTGAGTTTTGTTCCACTAGGCACACATGCGCATACAACCATTTGGTTTTTTGGAGCCTTCATAGAGGAGGTTGAGTCATTACCAGAGGACATTTCCAGCGATGCTGGCTCTCTGATGTCAGTTGTGTGAGTGCCAGTGATACATTTGAAAACTGACACTGTAAGTAATGCTATTATACATTTTTAAATAAATGACATATAAATGCCTTCACCTTTATTTCATCTTCCAGTCTTGCAATTCTGAGTCTCTCTGTCTTTTACTGTATTAATCTTTAAGTTAATTTTATCAGTAAAATTCATGTACTATCCACGGATACGACTGGGAGAAGTTCTAAGTAAAAATGAAATCTTCTTGTCTGAAAGATCTCAAAATCCTCTATCTGAAATATGATGTCTGCATTTACAAAAGCATTTCATCTTAGAAATTAAGTCAGTTTCAACAGATGGTCATGCAGAGGGATCTTCACCTTCACTTTTCTCTAAGCAGCAATGCTGAAAGTAATGATTTAAAAGCTTCCTGGATTAATTTAAGTTTGTCTTGTTTTCTTAGGATCCTCTTTCACCTGTCTTGGCACATGCTTTGAGAATACTAAATCTTTTACTTAGTAGCCAGGAAAGCCTTTTAGAAATCTGTGAACAGGTATCAATTTGTCCAGTTTTAGCGTGACAAGGCTATGGTATGACATTTTGCTCTTCACTGTGGAAAGCATAGAGCTAGATCTGATAGTGGGAAAAATCAAGGAGGTTCTTAATTCTAGGAGGATAAATGCATTCAGAAATTCACAGAGGAAAACTGACACGCATCAAAGACTGTCATTCTCTGTGCCTAAATGTCTTCAGGTAGTACTTCCCGTAAAGCTGTGTGCATGCAGAAGCTCCACATTCAGAGTGTAACGCCATCACGCTTTGCACTTTCCCTTGAAGGAGGGTAAAAATACATATCAGCTCCTAATATTTCTTGTACAAAATAGATCTTGTCATAAAGTGTAGTGGAATAAAAAGAATAATCTCCAAGATATTGAGATTGGATAGTTCTTACAAATTCTTAATTCCTTTGCTCAGAGATAAGAATATAACCTTTTGTCTTCACAGTGCTAATTCCTGCATTTTCAGACACCTGCTTTGACTACTTCATACTTTCCTGTTGCTTATATTACTGCAGAAGAACAATAAATTTCCTGATTTAAATAATCTGAAGTATCGGTGTTCCTGTCTGGCAGGAATCATTGATCCTGTTGTACTGATAAATGACTGTGGAGCTGCATAATCCAAGGCTGTGAGTATATCTGCAGTACTGATATCTGCTTTGAAATGATGCTAGAACATGGGGAAAATGTGTTAGCCTTCTGCTCTCCAGCTACCAGTCTGTGTGTCATTTCACAGACTTAAAAAATAACAATTTTCCTTTGGTACTCATTTTCCCATTAAATAGAATAATTAAAATGATGTTGATAGGTGGTTGAATAAAGGCACAGATCAAATGGCAATGTGTGGAGTGTCACTGTAACTTTCTGAGGACTATTGGTGTACAGAAGCAGCAGTACTTCCTAAGTGGTACTATGAAGGCTACTGTGCTGAAGCCACAATTGTTAGAAAAAGTTGCTAAATCCCACTTTACCTACTTTAGTAGAATTTTATTAATTTGTAGTTCCCAAATCTTGCAGTTTGTGGAAATGAGGTGATGCATGGTTCTACAGTGGATGTAGTCTACCTGGACTTCAGCAAGGCCTTTGACACCAGCCCTCACAGCAAACTCCTGGACAAGCTGGCAGCTCATGGCTTGGACAGCAGCACTCTGTGTTGGGTTAGGAACTGGCTGGAGGGCTGAGGCCAGAGAGTGGTGGTGAATGGTGCCACATCCAGCTGGCAGCCAGTCACTAGTGGTGTCCCCCAGGGATCAGTGCTGGGCCCCATGCTCTTTAATATCTTTATTAATGACCTGGATGAGGGCATTGACTCCATCATCAGTAAGTTTGCAGATGACACCAAGCTGGGGGCAGGTGGTGATCTGTTGCTATGCTATGCTATGCTATGCTATTCTGTTATCTACATATAGCATATACATTCTTTCTCAGGTACTGGGAAATGGTAGTTACTACCAGATCTGCTTGTGGGAATTCAAACGTGGAAAGAACCCAAATGCCTTTGATGAAGTCATAGTCTTGAACTGAAAAATATCTCCCTGTTTTCCCTTTCATAAGTTCGTATTTTTTTCCCTCTCCTTTGCTGCACAGTGTCTGTTTGTGTGATATACAGTACCCATAATGAGTTGCTAATGAGCTGTCAATTATGAATGCAATTTATAGACAAGAGAGATTGAGGATTTGAGGTACTCTTTCAACAAATAGGTCTGTATCTGAATTCTCTTTCATGGACAGATATAGTGTTTCTGTGACAGTGTCTTTTATACTAAAATTTTAATCTCAGTCTCTCTGAATGTAGTTACCCATTTACTGGTTTTTTTTTTGAATGATATATTGACTGTAGCCTGAATATTTCAATGAACAAAGACTCCAATATAACAGAAACTATTATACCAAAAGCAGACTCAGAAGAATTATGCTCATTAAACTGTGATCGTGAAACAATTAATTTAATGGGAAATTTGCCATCAAATTCAGTGTGAACAGAAACAGAAACTAATTTCTTAAAGGTATTCAGAAACATGGTCTTTAATAACAGTTTTGCAATGCATCATGATACAAAGAGAATTAGCTACAAGTAATCTAACTAAACTGGAGGATCATAGAATTGTCAGGGTTGGAAGGGACATGAATGATCTTCTAGTTCCAACCCCCCCCGCCATGGGCACATGAAGGAAATCTGTACATACAGATATGGCTCCTCTGTGCACAAAACTTGAAATTATTTACACAGTTGGATTTTTTATTTGCCTTTTCTGTACAGTCAAGAGTAACTGAGGCACAAATGCTAAAGCAAAAGTCAAGATTATATATAAACAATGGCAGAAATGAACTCAGATCTCTCAGCCACTAACCCGTATAATCATGCTTGAGCACAGCAGCAAACCCTGGTGCAAGACTGGGCATCAGGTGGACTGTGCACTCATCAGGCAAATGAGGACTAGTCACTCCATTACCATTAATTACAGCTTTAGTGGTCTGAAATTGAGGTGGCTCATGAAACAGAGCTTTTTATGAAAAAACAAGTTCATAGACGGATTACCTTGTATGAATCCTCAGATTTGATGAGCTTCATTCCATCTTTGAGATAAGGCATTCCAGCATGAGCTGTTGCCATCGTCAGAGACTTAAATATCTATTAGAAATGGAATAGATCTTCTTCAAGAGAAATCAGTCACTGGTGCTTAGCAGAGAGGATGCTAAGATCCTAACTTGGTTACTTAAGGCATGCTATTTACTCCTCCAAACATACAAAATGGTCAAATGTCATTTGGGTATGTTATGTTTTTCTATTTAGTTTATTTTCATTGATATGTTTCTGCTCAGTCCTGAAATGCTACTTGTGCACAGTAATTTTCCAGAGCTGCAGAACTAGAGATTTTATTTATGTTTGTTTGTTTGGTTTGCACTGGCTATAATTTATATTTTGGAAAAACCTGGTACTTTTTGTCCTGTCAGAATGAACATCTGGAAAGAACCAAGGGTATGGAGGCTTTCAAATATTTGCTCTGATTTTGAGTAGTGCAACTATGGTACTGTACTTACAGCCCTGCACTGCTCTTCTGATAAAAAGGAGAAAAATAAAAGAAGCTGTTTAAAAGACAGGTTATTATTTTGTTTAATGTGAAGTGTTCACCTGACAAGCTTATTGAGCTTGATTTGTGTATGGAACCCTTCTGCAAATCTGCAGTCTATCTGATTTCCCTTTCTCCTCCTCTTCACTTCCCTCTCTGCCACTAGCACTGACATCAACCATTGTGCCATCTGAGGTAAAAAAAAAAAAAGAAAGGCACCTGGAGTATTAAAGTGATTTAACCACTTTGATTTATGTTAATGGTACAGAAGAGAATATTTTTTGGTCCTCAAAAACATAACAGGCAATTGATGTGCCATATTGCAGTATGGTTTTAGCTATCAACATGTCAAGATTTAGTTTTGCTGTTAACATTTTACGATTTAGAAGGCTATAAGAATATGTGCAGTGTAGCAACAACTCAGGCATCATTCCCTTGGCTATATTTATTGGGCTTTCATTTTTTTCTTTTATAGAAGAAATTGAAAAATAAAAAGAGGAAGAAAAGAAAGACAGACATTTTCTTTCTTTCATTTTATTCTTTCTGTCAAGTTGTGAGAATGAAGAGTAAGAAAATTGAATTCTAATAGTTTGTTTTCAGACTGAAGTAGACTCAGGGCAGAAGAATGCAAGAGTACGTTTTGTGGATTTCTTGATAAACTAAAGATAATCTGTGCATAAGCTATAGTGTCATTGCTTCTACACTCTATTTAGCCTTATAGCTGAGAGCTACATATTTTACATGCTGGGAAGGGGGTGGTCTGTAAAGCCAATTGTCTGACAATTTGGAAGTACCATGGTCATATGGCCTATATGGTCATACAATAATTTATTTTCCTTCTAGACCTTCATTTTCTTCTACTTCAGCTGTGAAAAATCAGTATGATATACTTCTTGGTGTGTAAGTGGGAAACTAAGTTTTTCATGCTAGAAGAATGTCACAGTGACTAGAGATACTAAGTAAGGTCTAAATTCCAGTGTGAATTGGCTATTTTACTCCCCCCCCCCCCCCCCCCCCTATTTTTTAATTTCTGGTCATTGGATAAAAGTTGTTGAGAACAAACACTGCAAATAAATGTGGTACATAAAAAGCAGATCTTCACCTGTTATGGCTTCCACATTGAATAGGATCTAGACATATGCCACTCTTCTTTCCCCTCCTGTGCTTCTGATAGAAGTCCAAAAGTATGAGCTGGAAGGATGGGCAGGAGTAAAAGACTTTCAGATCCTACCAAACAGAAATTCTTCCCTAGATCTTAGTCCTCCAAAAGTTTTGCCTACTGAGGATGCTGCACAGATTAATTATTTATCTTTGAGCTTTATTGTGGTGACAACAATATCACAAAGAAGTCTATTGAGAAATAAATATTATTTTGCTGACTGAACAGACTTTGAAATAAATACGATCAGAGCTACACAACAAATGGAAGGATAAGAACAAATATCGATTAGCTGCTCATAAAAAGAGCCAGTGATCTTGTGCATTGTGTTGAAAAATACTGGGTAATTACCTAATTAAAGATTGCACCACCAATACACATAAACAACTCAGCTGAATTAATAATGTACAGGCAAAATTCCGATGTCAAAGCAGATAACTATGACAATGTTATAGCATCTATGAGGGCTTTGATTTTGATATTGATATTGATTTTGTATGGAAGATACTCAGCTCCCACAGTGCTAGACTTCAATTTACAATCTAAAGAAGAAAAGAAAACTTATTTCCAGTGGTTTTTTTGTTATTTAAGGGATTAGTTTCCTATCCTTAATGCTCTTTGGCTATACAAGTATCTTTTAAATGCAGAAGTGTATACATAGGTTTGTTTGTTTGGTTGGTTTGGTTTGGTTTTAAACTAATTTATATGGGGAAAGATAAAGTAGGCCATGCAGGTTTTTGTCTTTTTTTTTTTTTCTTCTCAATAGAACATCTGATGCCAGCAAACCTCTTTTATGATTTATAAGAGCATTCACTTTCCTTTCGAAACACCGAATCTTTGTTGTTATTTGACATTCATGTTTACTGTACAAAAAGAAAAAAATTGGTTTACCTTGACTCAAGTGTGTATTTAAAGAGGGAAGTTGTATGGGAGGAAAATAATCTGTTCCCTAAACAGCAACAAGATTGCTCTTTTCTGCACATCTCAGCTGATGCTTAGGTCTGAAAGGCAGGATTTTCAGTTGGCCAATAATTTTTGGACTACATGTTGCCACGAGGCAGGCTTTTTTAAATACCTTTCTTTTATGAAGAAACAGTAAAATGATTCAAACATGTCACTCAAAATGGACTTAGTAAAAAGTCTGAAGAGATCCAGATGACATAATTGAGATCACAGACAGATTGGGTACAAAAGTGGTATTGTCTAACATTAACCTGAAGTCTGATTTAATTGTTCCTCAGCACCATGTTTTGTTATCTTCTGCATTAAAAAAAAAACAAAACCAAAACCAACCAAACAAAAATAAAAGTAGGTACAGGGATTTAGAGATGTTCTTATTAACAAAAGATGTTATTTTTTGTTGTGTATGAAAATCATATTGTATGTTTTAATCATATGCATGAGGTTTGGTACTCCTGGGTATTCTTTAAGGAATAGAAGCATCTGATTTCTTCATTTGCAAGCCAGAAACCTGACAGGCACAGATGCAAACTAGTCCATCTTCAGGTGTAAAAGCTGTTTTATGAAGCCAGAATCCAGGCAATTAAGCAGGTTCCCCTCCTGGTGGGCTGGTATTTAGCCAGACTGTCAGTACTGAATATACTGCTCTAGGAAAAGAGAGGCAGACCATGACAAACAAAACACCTGAACCATTTTCTTGAGAAAACAAATAGCTAGAAAGTAAGATTGCATATTATTATAAATGTATTTTTGCCTGTAGTTAGAATACAGAATTAACCAGATTGGAAAAGACCTTTGAGATCATCAAGTCCAACCAATCAACTGACACCATCTAATCAACTAAACCATGACACTAAGTGCCCCATCCAGCCATTTTAAACACTTCCAGTAGTGGTGACTCCACTACCTCCCTGGGCAGCCCATTCCAATGGCCATTCATTCTTTCTGTGTAGAATTTCTTCCTGACATCCAGCCTAAACATCCCCTGGTACAGCTTCAGAATGTGTCCTCTTGTTCTGGTGCTGGTTGCCTAGGAAAAGAGACCAACTCCCACCTGGCTGCAACCTCCCTTCACGTAGTTGTAGATGGCAATAAGGTCTTCCCTGAGCCTCCTCTTCTCCAGGACAAACAATCCCATCTCCCTCAGCTGCTCCTCACAGGGCTTGTGCTCCAGATCCCTCACCAGCCCCATTGTCCTTCTCTGGACATATTCAAGCATCTCAACTTGAATCTTCTTGAACTGAGGGGCCCAGAACTGGACACAGTACTCAAGGTGTGGCCTAACCAGTGCTGAGTACAGGGTCACAATGACTTCCTTGCCCCTGCTGGCCACACTATTCCTGATGTAGGCCAGGATGCCATTGGCCTTCTTGGCCACCTGGGCACACTGCTGGTTTATGATCAACCTACTCTCAACCAGTACCCCCATGTCCCTTTCTGCCTGGCTGTTCTCCAGCCACTCTGACACCAGCCTGTAGCACTGCATGGGGTTCATCAGTATTTCCACAGGATCTCTAGAGGTATGCTGCACAACTGACACAAACAGGTTACAGTGCAAACTCTTGATGTAACCTCATAAACGGGAATCTAAACTGAGGCTACTCCTGAGATACAAAGTTGTTTACTCAGAGACACATTGGTAGTGCAGGGCAAAACAGCCTACGTCAATCCACCTCCATATCACTCCTGCTTATTAACGTCAGGTTAGTGTGTACTTCCATAATGAATTTGTATCTGTGTAATAGATATATGAATAACCTCTGTTTTTTTCTAAACAATGTTAAAATGAAAGCACTGCGAAGTTAAGATTCAGACCAGGCGGAACATTCTGATGGTTGTTTTTACATGCTGACTGGCTCCCAAATCCGGTCTCCTGCCTTTGGCCCTGGATTTGATTGTATACTTAGAATATGTTCCTCTCTACTCTGATGTATATGAAAATAATGAAAAACTTCAGTGGTGTTATGTCAATATAAAACAGATGTTCTGAGTGGAGTACCACTAACGAATTTAAGGCCTTGATTTTCCCTCCAATTTAACCTTTCCATATATATTGCAAATGTAATATTACACCTCAAAACTTAAACCTAAGATTGCGAGCACAATTGTTCTTCCAGTCCTCCTTGATTTTCTGAAGTCTTGATATTTGTGAGCTAATGCACTGCCTCATGTAATAGGACTGCAAGCTGGTTTAAGGAAAGGATTTCCTCCACGTGCAGTGTCACCTACTGGGGGTAGCCCAAGTCCTGGATCATATGACAAGTGAGCACTGGATTGTGCAGCAGACATTCACTAGCTTGTGGGTGGGGAGGGCATCTTGTTTCTTGTGCTGGCTCTGGTATGTGTTAACCTTACTAATGTGGGTTACTGTGGCCTCCACAGCAGGGAAGGACATGAAGCAGGAGCCTTCAAATGAATTAGTGCAGGACAGCTGACCAGTATGCGTTTAGTTACTTTCCTTGTCTAGGTGATGTCAGGTAGTAAGATAAGTATGTGACTTCCAACACAAGAATGTAAAGGACACTGAAGCCTGAAATATTAGAGTATAAGTATCCATGTTTTCACCTGGAAAGCTTTCTGATAATATTAAAACCCACATACAATAAGATGCAAAATATTAAAAGAAAAAATAGGAAAACCATAAATAAATGGATTAGTTGTGTGATACATCAGACAGAACATAATTGAATCCTACGTCATATTTTCCATATATTTATCTGCAGCCCCCCCATAAACTTTCTTCAAAATAGCCTGGGTCCATTCACCCATGCAAGAGTCTATTGACAAGCCCATTCAGTTTCAAAAGAGATATTTATTTTCTAGGTGTTCAGAGGTTTGTTATCTGAATAAAAATGGATCATTTAGCAAAGCATGTACATAATTTTCAAGAGCACCACATTGGGTCAGAGTTAGCATATACTTTTGCTGCCAGATCAAGGAATTACTTGTTTTGAAGGATATTAGAACTTGTTTTGAAGGATATTAGAACATGTTTTACTAGATATAAGGCAGTTTCTGTTATGTATTTTAAAACATCTCTTCCTTTTTGAACATGTATAATAGACCTACTGTTCTCTTACCCATACGGAATATTCTTTTCTGAACATTGTTTTTCAAAGAGAACATGACAACCTGCAGACTTGGCTTTCAAGGAATCTTTATTTCTCTGCTGGGAATTCATTGAGGACAGACAGTTTACTCAACCATTTTAGCATGCATCACAAGCAACTGCTGCCCTCTATGTGTATTGCCTCCTCTTCATGAGCAGTGTATTTTTGCCGTATGAAGTTTAGTGGACATTTGAAAGGTTGTAACTTACATGTTGTCCAAATTATATTACAGATAAAACATATGGCAAATGAGGGGTGTGACACAGAGCATTTACTACTGTGGTTGATTTCTCATTTTGAAGGTGAAATGCAGCATGAGCCTGGAAATATCTTGGGCAAACCTCTTGCAGGCTGATCTTTCTCTTCAGAAGTCTTTTTACTTAGAGTGAAATATTTCTATTTGAGACCTTGAGGAATGATAGCCATGGTGGCTCACACTTACTCAAGAAGTCATCTCCTAGTCTGAGATTTGAATAAGGACAAAGAAGCAGCAAAGCTTGTTGTAGTATAAAAGACTGTACTTGTGATGACTTTAATAAAAAATATGATTTAGTAATAGCAATGTCTGAACTGCTGGAAACCTGCAGTAGATCTTTAGAGAATATAAAATGGCATTGCTCTCTATAGCACTCTGCCACTGTAAGCCAGCTGAGGTATTGCTATTTTAACTTCCCTGTAGCTTGACATTTCCTTATTTTAATTGTGTAACCTCTGTCCTGGACTGTATTCTGGCATTAAAACTTCACCATCCCCCTCCTTTGATTGCTACTTTTTAAAGCAAGAGGAGTAAAATTAATTGCCTCTGATCTACAGCAATGATAATTACATAGTCCCAACTGGGACCTGACCAAGGATGAACTGCTGTTGTTGCTTTTTGGCTGAAGACACTAAACAGGGATAATAGAGAAGTATGTCTGTTAGAGCATACTGCTTGTTTCCTGCAGTAGAGAATGATAGAAGTCTATAGTTGTACAATTACAGTTTAGCATTTGCAGATTGCAATAGTATCCAACAGAGGCTGAGAAGAAGAAGAAGAAGAAGAAGAAGAAGAAGAAGAAGAAGAAGAAGAAGAAGAAGAAATAATTCCATTGCTGTATATCTCACTTTGCTAAGTATGTCAGTGAAAATAGCTGGCCTACTGGCTCTTTACTCCTTGAGCTTTTGTTAAAGCATCAGAGCAATATTACAAATCTAGAAAAAAATATTAAAAACACAGCTTGTACATAGTATGACTTTAGAAAAGAAAATGAAGCAGTGATGGTGAAAAAGGCTGAGAACAGTTAGGAAATGCAATCACTGCATTTAGTAGCTCTTCATTTGTTACCTCTTAAATCAGAAAATGATTGAGCTTCTTAATGCCTTTCTGTATAAACCTGTGTATACATTATACCTCTACATTTTTCCACAGAAAGCATTAGCAAAAGAAACTTTGCAGGATGTTAAAATGTGTGTGTATGTATTTTGCAAATCCATTTGTCAGGAAGAATAAAAGAAATTTTTCTGATCTTAAAAAAAACCCCAAACCTTAACATTTCATTTAAACAGAAGAAAGCATGTATCTAAGAGGTATTGCAAAGTGCAAAATTAAAGCATCACATTGAGTTAGGTCTCTAACTCATGCTACTGACTTTGCAATGGTTAGGCTATTAAAGATTAATATATTTTATTCAATTTTCTGATTTCTATATCCTCAGAGTACAATTTTTTGTACTGAGCAACACTCATTGGGAAAGATTTTTTAATTATTACTTTAAGGCTTCTTTTTCTAGTGCAATCTATTTACTAAAACAATCCAAACCCATGATACTTACCATTAAATTACAGGGTTGAACAACAAAAATATAAAAAGTATTGTCTAGACTATGAGCAAAGGATTCAATACTTCCTTCATTCAGCTCTGTGAAGTTTGCAAAGAAGCTTTATTGCAAGAAAGAGTAAGATGTAAATAATGATATGAAATTTCTTACTGGCACATAGTCTTCAGAGAAAGCACAATAAGATACAAACATCTCAAAGTTTCTATATCTGAACTAAGCCTGCACATGACATCACAGAATCACAGAATTGTCAGGTTTGGAAGGAATCATGGGCAGGGACACTTTCCACTAGATCAGGTTGCCCAGAGCCACATCCATCCTGCCCTTAAAAACATCCAGGGATGGGCCTTCTAGACCTCTTTGGGCAACCTGTTCCAGTGTCTCACCACCCTTACAGTGAAGAACTTCTTCCTAAAGTCTAATCTAAATCTACCCTCCTCTAGCTGGGATCCATTTTCCCTAGTCCTATCACTATCTGACACCCTAAAAAGTCCTTCACCAGCTTTCTTTTAGGTCCCTTCAGACACTGGCAGGCTGCAATAAAGTCTCTTCAGAGCCTTCTTTTCTCCAAACTGAATAAACCCAACTCTGCCAGCCTGTCCTCATAAGAGGGGAACTCCTATGACATAACTGCATGTGCTTTCAAATGCATGACCTTTGAGGATTTTGGTTTAGATTAGTTAACATCTATTAAATGTACCAAATTCAAGGTAAAATTTATGCAAGGAAAGAGTATGGTGAAATGCAGAGTCCAACATGATGACATTTAACAAGCACAAGTGCCAGGTGCTGAACTTTGGCCACAGCAACCCCATGCAGCACTACAGGCTGGGGTCAGAGTGGCTGGAGAGCAGCCAGGCAGAAAGAGACATGGGGGTACTGGTTGACAGCCAGCTGAACATGGGCCATCAGTGTGCCTAGGTGGCCAAGAAGGCCAATGGCATCCTGGCCTGCATCACAGTATCACAGTGTCACAGTATAACTAAGGTTGGAAATGACCTCAAGGTTCATTGAGTCCAACCTATCAACACAGACCTCATGACTAGACCATGGCACCAAATGCTACATCCAATCCCCTCTTGAACACCTCCAGGGACGGTGACTCCACCACCTCCCTGGGCAGCACATTCCAATGACGAATGACTCTCTCAGTGAAGAATTTCCTCCTCACCTCGAGTCTAAACCTCCCCTGGCACAACTTGAGACTGTGTCCCCTTGTTCTGGTGCTGGTTGCCTGGGAGAAGAGACCAACCTCCTCCTGGCTACAACCACCTTTCAGGTAGTTGTAGAGGGCAATGAGGTCACCCCTGAGCCTCCTCTTCTCCAGGCTAAACAATCCCAGCTCCCTCAGCCTCTCCTCATAGGGCTTGTGCTCAAGGCCTCTCACCAGCCTTGTTGCCCTTCTATGGACACGTTCAAGTGTTTCGATGTCCTTCTTAAACTGAGGGGCCCAGAACTGGACACAGTACTCAAGGTGTGGCCTAACCAAAGCAGAGTACAGGGGCACAATGACTTCCCTGCTCCTGCTGGCCACACCATTCCTAATGCAGGCCAGGATGCCATTGGCCTTCTTGGCCACCTGGGCACACTGCTGGCTCATATTCAGGCAGCTGTTGATCAGCACCCCCAGGTCACTCTCTGTTTGGGAGCTCTCCAGCCACTCCGACCCCATCAGGAATAATGTGGCCAGCAGGAGCAGGGAGGACATTGTGCCCCTGTACTGAGCACTGGTTAGGCCACACCTTGTGTGTCCAGTTCTGGGTCTCTCAATTTAAGAAGGACATTGAGACTGTTGAACATGTCCAAAGAAGGACAACGAGGCTGGTGAGGGGTTTGGAGCACAAGCCTTATGAGGAGAGGCTGAGGGAGCTGGGGTTGCTTAGCCTGGAGAAGAGGAGGCTCAGGGGAGACCTTATTGCTGTCTACAACTACATAAAGGGAGGTTGTAGTCAGGAGGGAGTTGGTCTCTTCTCTCAGGCAACCAGCACCAGAACAAGAGGACACAGTCTCAAGATGCACCAGGGGAAGTTTAGGCTTGAGGTGAGGAGAATGTTCTTCACAGAGAGAGTTGTAAGTCATTGGAGTGGTCTGCCCAGGGAGGTGGTGGAGTCACTGTCCCTGAAGGTATTCAAGAGGGGATTGGATGTGGTACTTGGTGCCATGGTTTAGTAGTCATGAGGTGTTGGGTGACAGGTTGGACTTGATGATCTTTGAGGTCTTTTCCACCCTTATAGATTCTATGATTTTATGATTCTATGATTATTCTGTAAATGCGATAATTTTTCCTCAGTCTTAGAAACCTGGCATTGAAATAAACTTCAGAGAGAAATGTCTCGCTTCCTTTACATGAGATTTTGAAAGTAATTTTCCAGCATGAATTTCTAATTAAGACATTTTAAAAGTGCACCTGAATAACATTAAAGAGTGCAACTTGGTCTATGTGAACTTGCTCTACTGGGGCTGGGGGATTAGTAGTTTGGACTAGATGATCTCCAAAGTTCCCTTTGGAGCCCATCATTTTGTGATTCTGTGATCCTGGGATTTTCCCTGGTATACAAAGCCAAAAATTTATGTAAGAAATAAAACTGGATTTTATGAAACTTCAGGCAAGGTAGAAGACATCACCAAAGCAAGACTTATGCTAGTCCTTTGAGGTGACAAATTTCATGTTTTTAGCATTTGGAAGCTGTTTTTGTAGTCTGTGTTGCTCCTACCACATGGCATACAATTATGTGTTTAGAGTAACTGAAGCTTCAGTGAGCAAAACAAATAGACTGAAACCCTCTCATCTAACAAATATCAGCCATTTTCTCAAAGTGCAAATCTGGAGAAAGCATCATTTTCACCTGATTACCGTGCCATCATAAAAAATCATGATGTGAGTAATGTCTGCTGTACCCTTAAATCTCACCTCCATCCTGCTTTACAGGAACTTTAACTTTCAAAAGATTATACCTGTACCAGGACTGCAGTGTTCAAAACACTGTCTGCTTGCACAAAGAGTTGACATAAACTTAGGTTTCTGTCTGTGACTTCATTGTTGCTATGACACTTCTATTCCCTAGGGAGCAGGATACACCTCAGTCCTCAGGTGAATCATTTTAGTTGGATGAGATCACTTCTACCAGACTCAGTGGCCTTGGAGGTGTCTCTAGCTATTCATGTTTTTCTATTCTTATGCCAGAAGTGATTGCAATCTCTGAAATGGTCTTTCAGGCCTCTCAACTGGCTGTCAGAAATAAAACATGCTTAAATGTTGTGTAAAGCAAGTTTAGATGAATCTTGTGCAGAGACGCCTAAACGGTCCATAGAATTCAGTGATAACTGTAAATACCTAGCCACTTATTGCAAAGGGTAAGTGCAATTCCAAGAGCATACTGGAAACAAACAGCTTTTTAAGTAGATGTGTCAGGATTTGCAAATCCAAACCAGCAATCTGCATGAGAACCGCAGGTCGCTCTGAGCAGTGCCATTGCCCAGCTGACCAGCGTTGCTAAGCCAACATCAATCAGGAGAGAGTGATACAGAATGATAGAATGGCCTGGGATGGAAAGGACCTCCAATGGTCATCTAGTCCAACCCCCTCTGCAGTAACCAGGGGCATCCTCAACTAGATCAGGCTGTCCAGAGCCCTTTTGAGTCCCACTCAATATCTCCAGGGGGCCCCAACCACGTCCCTGAACAACCTTTTTCAGTGTTTCACCACCCTCATGGTAAAGAAGCTGTTCATAATATCCAATCTAAATCTGCTCTTCTCTAGTTTGAAGCCATTGCCTCTCGTCCTGTTGATGCAGGCCTTTGTAAACAGTCTCTCTCCATCCTTTCTGTAGGCCTCTTTCAGGTACTGGAAGGCTTCTATCAGGTTTCCCCTGAGCCTCCTCTTCTCCAGGTGGAACAACCCCAGCTCCCTCAACCTGTCTTCATAGCAGAGGTGCTCCAACCCCCTGATCATTTTCATGGCCCTCCTCTGGACCCTATCCATCAGGTCCATGTCCTCCCTATATTGAGGGTTCCAGACCTGGACACAGTACTCCACAGATATTCTAAATGGAATACTTGCAATCATTCTCTTTAGGAAAGAGCAGTGAAGTACAAATGAATGGTTGCATATTTCATGATGGAGTGCTGTAACTCTTTGAGAAGGTAGTTTGGTGTCAAATGCTTTTCTCTGTATATCCTGCAATGGAAATAAAAGAGCAGGTCTGGGTGGGGAGCCCTTCCCTCTGTGGCAATGCACACAACAGCAGTGAAGAGGTTGTTTGGAGAACACCTGTGGTGCTGCTGTGCAGATGCTGACACACGTGTAGTCTTGATGGCTTCTTCTGTTGGTATCCTTGAAGCTGAACATTTCATGCTTACTCCTGACTTACACAGCGCTGTTGAACTGGAAAGAGAGGCCTGTTGTAGTACAAAACATATGCCTTGCTTTTCTTGCATGTAGCTGCCATAAACAAATAAGAAGTGTGAGAAACGTGTTATCTAAAGAAGATTATGAGATTCTGTTTTAAAAAAGTGAGGTTCTGATAGGCTACTAATGAAAAAGAAATACTACAGATGCAAAACTGGATGTAATGAAATAATAATTGCAAGCACGGTTTTGTAAGTTCATCACGAAATCATCTCAAATACCATTATCTCGACTGAAAGACCCACTGCTGACTATGATTCAGATGCTCATATTTAGATTTTTTTTACATGATTTTTCCTTAATTTTCTTCATTAGTGGAAGCATTTGCATGATAACAGGATCTTTGCTTTTAAGAGTTCATCAGCTACTGCCATTTAGTTCCCACTTGAAGTAATAATCTTCTGTTTATAATTTCATAATTGTTTGCAGTACAGGTGATTAAAATCTCACAAACATAGCATTATTTTGACTTCAGGCGGGGAACAAGCAGCAGATGAACTCTTCAGAAACAAAGACGCTGTTTTCATGTAAAGTAAGGTGAAGAAATGAGTAAGAGGAACACATCCAAATGCAATGTTTTTCACTGTTTTCTTTTAGGCAACAATAGCTCTTTGAAACCCACACAATTCAGAACCTCACATCTCCAGTAGAATACTTCCTTCAACTCTAATGAATTTTTCTGGTTTTCCTCTCCAGGTACATGTTTCTAAGCACAGGAAAAATATTCACTTACACATTAATTAGGCAAAATAAACTCTCCTATGCATTAATTGACACAAAGTTCAGAACTCTTGCAGACAATCCATCATACGAATTTCACCCTTGTGGAAACCTGAGTCAGCGTGATGTCATCATCAAGCGTATTTGGATATTCTAACACGAGGTGTGAAAGTTAGGGGGTTGTGTTCCTTTTCCTTTTTTGTTGGAGCTTGTATAGATGTCTTTACAGGCTCTCATTTCTGCCCCCAGCCACCCAGTGGTGTTTAAATTATTCATCTTGCTGGGACACCATCACGTTTCACAACATGTAAGCAAACAATACTTGGAAATTCAGTGCAGTTAGGGTCTGTCAGATGGGTGACTCAAGATATTCAGGTTGAATTTGCTGAATACCAAGAAATTTCACTTCTCTATTTCTCATAAACCCCAAAGGAACTTGTAACCCAATGATGAGTGATTATCTCTCAGAAACTGCTAAGTACAGGGATAAGTGCCACTCTTTAATGAATATGATAATTTAAAAAAACCACTAAAAGTTGTACTTATTCAGCCCTTTGTTATTTAAATAGAAATATGCAAAGCACTAAAAAACAAACATTCTGGTTCTACTCCTCAGTGACATTTGTTTTGCTACATGTATTACTTCCATTACATGAGCAGGACTGTGAGAATGGGATGTATTTCCCTGGGAAATATGTAAGTCCAGCACTGTATCTGAATAATGCTGCATGATTTTTTCCTAGCAACCCCCCCCCCCCCCAGCCCCCCCCCAGCTCGATTCTGAGGGCTAAGTAATAGGACTTTTTAATTATACTCTTTGCCTGGTGACTGATGGTTCAGAGAGGGCTACAGTAGTTACTCAGAGGCAAGATATCTAAAGGGTTATCTCAGAGTGTCTTAGTAAAACAAGCCTCTTCTGGCTGGTTCTGAGTCACTCTAGGGCCTCTTGAATATGAAGTTTGTCAGATTCAAGTTCCATGCAAAATGCAAACATTTAGTTCCTAAAGATGGCATTCACAGGCACCAATGGCTTTGGCTAGCAGCTACCTCAGAGGGTAAGAAATTCCTAAGAAGGGAGTAAAGAGGCCCCTCAGTATTGTACATGAGGTCAGACTTTCAGATAAGAATCAGAGGTTGGAAATTCTGTTCTTGGTATGACAGTGAGTAAGTGCTGTCGCACTCCCCAAAGTCCTCACTCTCTGTCTCTCCATATGGGGATACGGCTCAAGTCCTCTTTTGCTCTTTCTTCATCCAATCACATAGCAGCCACATCCCTGGATCTCACTTTGGAATGCCCTGTCCAGGCAGATGTGCTTTGTGAATACCAGACTGCCCTGGACCCCTGCTTGCTGAAGGTACATCAAGAAACACCTGGGATTGTGATGAGAGCACAGGAAAAAATACTTCAGCGTCAGTAAAAAATGAGGTGTGCACAACATAATAGGAAGATGCTGAGGTGTTAAGGAGCTACACTACTGTTCATGATATTACATCTTTGTGTTGGACAATTCAGGGTTGCACCACATTGCCTAAAATTGCAGATAGCTGATAAAGTCCCTGTGTATATTTACTATTAGACTCTTAAATAATTTATGAATTCAGAAAATTGATCATTCTAGCATACTTTGCCTGCGTTGGTATGAGAGTTTCTAGGAGGAATTTTTCACTTGGGCAAGTTCCCAATTCCATTCTTTAGTGAAAACTGAAAAAGGGAACTTGAAGAGTATTTCTCAAAATACAAATAATTTAGTGAATTGTTAAAAGTATGGATCTATGGCAAACTCAAAGGAAAGAGTAAAGGATCTTCAGTCTAAATACTGTCTAGGTTGTTTTAGATTGATTTCAGTGGAAGAATCATGTTGTCCCAGTGCTGATTCAGCAGAAAACTACTAGAACCTGTCAAATCTTTACAGTTAGATTTAAATACATGATTAAGAACAAATAACTAAAACATAAAATATCAGATGATACTGGCAGTATATATATAGAACTTCATCTCACTAAATACAGGTAATTTCTGGAAGATGACTTTCTCTCCTTCTTAATAACCCACACACGATTTTCAGGCATAAATATGAAGGGAGATACAAATTCTTTCTTGCTGTGCTTCTGATCTGAGAGCCAAATCTTCTGCAAGTGAAAATTATTGCAGTTTCAAAGACATTTATGCTGTCATGTGAGTTGAGGTCCTGGTCTGAGTCCAAAGACTGAAAAGGGTGAAGAAATTATTTTTCTTTTAATCATTATTGAGAATAATACTGTAGTAGCTATGGCCAGAGATAAAGCTGCTTACTCTAAAGGGTGGAATATATTGTTGGAGATTTATACATCATAAATGTAAAAATGTGCAGCTGTTTTGGTTTTGTAAATTTGAAAGAAAAAAGGACTTGTGAAATTGATGTTGGAGAATTCAAGTATACGCAGGTACTAATTAAATATGTGTACAATTTTGAAAGGAAGGACATGTAAACCTTTCTAGTTGCATAAACTAAGAGTTTTCTTGTTTAAAAACTACTGTCTTATAAGGGCTCTAATTTAGTTGGACAGATTTGCAAAGATCTTTGAAAGTGTGAAATAAAGGTTAAGAAGGAAATGTCTTCTTTACAATCTGTTTATGGCTTTTTTGGGGACTGTGCTTTATCTTGACAAATAAGATAAAGATCTTTTGACAGCAATCCACTTATTCTTATCTTGCTAGCGACTTAAAAACTGAATTATTCATCCTCAGTGTGAAATTTTGTATTTTCCATTCTAAATTCAACTGCACAGTTAGCACCTAGGCTCCACTAAAATGTACCAAATGTGATAAAACAAATAGTTCAAATTGCCGCTATAAGATTGCAAAACATTATAAACATTCTATAAATTAAAGAGCTTTCATGAGCTAGTAACTCACATAAACTTATAGTGCTATACACAACATTAAGTATTTCTCTAGTTTCTTTCAGTACCTGTTAGGTTTGAGGTGGGGTGAGTGAACTCAAAAGCTTTGCTAAATCAGACAGGGATTTTCCTTTTCATGTTAAGTCTCTAAGTGAACTCACTTGAGCCATTGAAATTGCAAATACGTGTTAACCTGGGTGACACCACACAAATACGTGAAGAGGCTTGATTGCTGACTGCCAATCCTAGACCTACAAATCCCATAATACAAATATGGCTGTACCACAAATTATGCATCAAAACATTTGATGGAAGCTAATATAAACTCTGCCAGTGACAATTTTACAATAATATAGCAAATAAAGCATATAAATCTTTATTTCTGTAATAAAAGTGGTGCTTTGCAAAGACAATGTATCTCTCTTGAGTGCTGTTTAGAACTGATCCAAAACATGAAGCCACATACTTTAAAATTAATTACAAGAATTGCATGTAAAAACTAATAAATCTTGCTAGAAAGAAGTCTTTCATTCTTAGCAGTGTCGAACCATGCAAGGATTTCCCTCAATAACCTGTTTTTTCCTGCATACAGCTTCTCTTGCTCATTTATGTATGTATATAGATTATATATCAGTTAAACATTAGCATCTCTTAAATGAAATTAATTAACACATGTAAGGTCAAACAAGCTACAGCAAATTCTAGTCACCATTGTTCAAAACTCACTTCTTTGACATATATGAATGTCTCCAGCTCTACATTTTAACCCACATTTTTAATTTAATGATATGTCAGTCTCAGCTCAGGAGGAATGTGATTTGGAGAGGTATGAGCAGCTGAGTGGGGATTGTCTTGGGCACAGCATTTGAACATGAAATTGGTGGCTATCATTCCTACTACAATAAAAAGGAAACCGATAACAATGGTGTGCTATAAAAAGCAAAGGAACATTCTTCATTGTCAAACAATCCCACGTCTCCGGCAGTGCTGCCGCTGCAGTACACTGGCTGACATCCACTCTGTGTTTGAACTCTGCTGTTACTGAATTTCAATTAAAACTGAAAAACCACTCAAAGGCAGTAGGCACAGAGAATACCAAAAAGAAACAAGATTTTAATTTCCTTGGTTGTTTTTACTTCAGGCTTTTCTTTGTCTGATTGGGAAATAATGATCTAAGTTTGATGGTGAAGGCCCTGGTATGTGCCATTTGGGTCAAATTTACCTCATTAAAGAAAGACAAGAATTATGACAAGTTCTCCCAGAACTTCAGAGCTGCCATTCAAAAGCAAAAGTCGTACTGGGGTGCAAAATCCCTCCAGCTTTTGCTTCAGTCCATTTAAAAAATCCCTGGGGGAAGAGTACAATTTAAGAGATTTTTTTTTTCCTTATGCAATGAACCCACCTAGGCCTTACGTATGCTGCAGCAAACTGCAGTACCTGCAGGGTGCTCATCTACTATGAAAGTCTTCTATTATCTCATTCTTTACATGAAGAAAATGTGAATATTGTTCCTTCTTTCTTGAAAACCATTATACTGATTGGATTGTGTCTGGAAGCAACAGAATGGGTTTTTCCACGCAATTATTTTCAACAGCTTGAAAATGTATAGCTGTCCTCGTAGGTGCTGATGGAAAATACTCTGGAGTTTCAAAGACTATTTGAAAAACAGTAGATTCAGTATCCTTTAAAAGAGTTCTAAATGGAGGGGAAAGAAGGGAAATTTAAAAAAAATAGTCAAACATACATATTTTTTTACTGTGGATAGTTTTTTTTTCCTGGAACTCAGTGGCCTTTATTGTTGCAAGTTATTGATATTAATTGTAATGAGATCACAAACTTCATAACCTTTCCCTCATAAGAAAGTAAATACCTTGTGATAAAATTAAGAAAATTGTGGAATGATTATTGATAACAAAAGTGAAAGCTAGCAAGATGACAGGGTAGTCACATGGGGAATACCAGATATATTTTCTTGTAACTGCTGCCTGCATTAGCAGCATGTAAAACTGTATCATGAGAACCCTGGTTTCTGAGTGAAGGTTTGTATGTAAGTGTAGTGGGGTGGAAGGGTAAGGCCAAGAAGCCTCCTCCCTTCCCCCTTGTAAGGTAAAAGGGAAAAAAAAATTGAAGGGAAAGGAAAAAAAAACTCACAAGCTGAATTAGCAAAGCAGTGGAGCTATATTTACAAAGCAGTGTAGGATTTGCAGGGGAATATTTACAAATTTACAATATCTACAATATATACAAAGATATACAACAGAGTAACACAGAAATGAGAGTAACCCCCCTCGACAGAGGGGGTTCCCCACCTCCGCTTTCCCCTCTCTCCCCCCCCTTTCCCCAGAGTGGGATAGAAAGAGAAAGAAAAGAGAGGAAAAAAAAAAATGTTAGAAGCAGTTCGTGTTAATTGGAAGGGAGTTAATACCGGCCTGTATCTGTCTTCAAGGCCAAGGCCTTGGCAGAAAGCCGAGCAGAGATAGAGCTGCTGCACCGTGGAGAGGCGGAAGCAAGACTGATAGAAAAGTCCTGGAAATGCTCAGTTCACTCCCAGTTCAGAAGGTGCTTCCTCCCACTTCACCAATGAAATACTTTAGATTATTCTTTCCGTTTACCAACTTCCGTCCACCATATTCCCTTTCTTAAGGGGGCAACGTCAACCGGTCACAGTAAGTTTTTCATTAAACAGAAGCTGCTATATTATGATAGGAAAACAATGCTAGAAAAAGGCTACTTCACATCAGCAAAAGACATATGTGTGTGTGTGCATGCATAAATATGTGCATAGCTATATGTGTATAAATATATGTACTGTAAAATGTTGAACTGGTCATAAAATGAAAAGTGTGGAGGAAATCTTAGTTTTGCTAAAAAGCTGCTGTTTCCATTTTTCTGTCTTCTTATTTGTAATATCAATATTTTAATCATATCTCCTCCTCTACTTTCTTCCTTGAATTGTATAAAACCTATATTCTAATTCAGCCTGGCAGCTCATCTTTTAATGTCATTTTAATAGACCTTGTCTTGCTTTCATGGTACAGTAAATGCAGCTTCATTGTAAAAGAAAAATGCCTCACTTGCACCAAGTTTCCTAATTACTGTATCTAGTACCACCACTGAATGTTCCGAGAAGAGAAAAAGAGGGAGGAAATAGAGATAGTTATTAATCAACCCTTACTGGTAATGAAAGTCCTCAGCTTCTCATCAACTTTTTTTTTTGGGGGGGGAGGACGGGGGGTTGGTTTGCTGTTTGGTGGTTTTTGGGTTTTTTATTTTTAGTTTTACATACCTTGATGTCATAGAAAGCAAATGACAGGAGGAAAATCTTAGTCGCACAGGCAAGTAATTTATTTAAAAAACGTGAATATTTTGACATTGCATAAAGGAGGTTGCGAGGCTGTGGACCTGCAAATACACCTAGTTTTCCCCCAAAGGGTTATATGGTAGTACAAAGAAGATCAACTCAAATGACACATGATTTCAGGAAGTATAACGTCACTCAACTCATCAATGAACCTGTATTTGCAGTCCCCCCATGTGGATTTGCTGAATTATGTATTTGCAAGGATTTAAAAAAAAAAAATCCCAGGGTCCTTCAGGTTAGGGTGAATGAGTAGTTTGCCTACCTTATATAAAAAAAAAAAGAATATTAGAAAATCTAACCCAGAAAGGCAGAATTCCCCTCACCATTCATGTAATTGATAAATTTGCCCACAGTCACTGCAAAAGTGACCTTTAGCAAGAGTGATGATTCAAATTAGTGTAATATTTTCCTGTACAGTCATGAGATAAGAGGAAGAAGCTGGGACGAAGTGCTCCTGCCTGCGTGAGGAAATACATTAACACTGATCCAGAGGGAGAATGGCAGACCACCTTGCTGACAGTCACTCACAAGACAGCTGCAAGGGCAGGGAAAAAGCTCCATTTCATGATGATTTGCTGCTTCTAGTTTCTTTACTTCACCATTTAAATTACATAGAAGCCCAGTATTTAAAGAAGGCTATAGTAAAAAACTGAATGAATCATATGAAGAAATGAAAATTTATTAATACTAGAGAAAAAATAATATCTGCAGTTTAATCTGACACTAAATTTGATTACACTTCTTTATTTTACCAGGATTACCTGTAGAATGTTAAAGTCTCAGAATATGTGCTGCACATTAGTGTTGGTGCCTGTTTCAGCAATTGCCTTTTTCATCACTTTCTCATGAGATTATGACACAGTGAAGACAAATTGTGACATGAAAAATAATTTGTCTCTAGAAGGAAAAAAGAAGAAAGACTATTGCAAGGAAAACATAATTTGAAATCCTACAAAGATGTTAATACAGTTTGTTTTGGTTTTCTTAATCCTTTTAAAATAGAGGTATTAAGCCCAAGAAGTTGTTTAACTGTGTGTAGAGATCATGATGGAATTTATTTTGATTGGGTGACCTCACAAAATTATTCATCACCACTGTGTTTTTTTTGAAGGCAGCTCAATAGAGTTTGACTCCCAGTTCCCATTAGAATTTAATGAGAGCTGGGCCTGTAAGTCTCCTGGATTCCTTTGAAAATAACCCATCCCATGATAAAATGATACACTTCTGTGCATCCTTAATTTTTGACAGTTTGTTCGTGGTTGGAATATTGATTGCAACAACTACTGCCAAGCACACAGCTCCCATCACTCTCTCCTGCTTTTCCATTATGTCATAAATAGATTGCCCAGCTCAATCGATTATACAAACAGATGGGGCTGGACTACTTGCAGGGGTTTATTGAATGAAAAAAAACAACAAACATAACAAAACCAACCCCAAAAAAAGCCTAATAACAACCAAGCATCTAAGTTGCTAGAACAAGTTAGTTGTATGAATTTTATATGCTCTAAAATGAGTAACTTCAAAGAGTGAATAAAGACCAAAGCAAGGACAGGTCCATCAGTAGTAATTAGATTCAAGTCAAAAGTAAGCCTGATTGGACGGTTTTAAAATGTTTGCACTTTGCAAGAAGTCTGACAACTGTGTGGTACTGAAAATAAGAGTTCAATTAAATCCTTGGAAAGGCACAAAAACATGCACACGAAAAACATTTAGTATCCCGCTGATTTAACTGGGGTTAAATTAACGAGGCAGGAATTATAAAAATAGAGTTATCTTTAGTTTTCCCAAAAAGCCCACCTCAAAATTATGCACAAAACTTACTAAATTATTTACAGGTTCTATTCGGTCGCAAATTCTACCAGGATGCTTACGGACAACTTTAGTACAATTTAGAGGATTCATAAAATGGGAAAGGCTAAGCCACAAAATAGCTTCACCCCACTTATCCAATCAGAGGCAATCCAAGACCTTAGGGAAAGTATGAGCATACCATTTCTACTCACAAGGACAGAGCAGGAATTTGGCAATGGTCCCTAGGTCTTTCTTCAGTGGCAGGCTCCAGAACTGCATGTTTTTGCCCTGGGAGATGGTGGAGTCACCGTCCCTGGAGGTGTTCAAGAGGGGATTGGATGTGGCACTTGGTGGCACATGAGGTCTTGGTTGACAGGTTGGACTTGGTCATCTTTGAGGTCTTTTCCAACCTTATTGATTCTATGATTCTATGAAAATCCAATTTGTGGATAACGTGGCACAAACCCAAAGGAAGAGGGATCCCCCAAAATCAAAGTGTCTCTAGACATGGCTGCCACGAGGGGAAACTTGTGCAGTGGCACTGTCTGAACTGTGTGAGCAAGCTGCAGTTTCACAGCAGGCAGAGTCATTCCAGCAGCAGGCAGGGAGCAGGACCCCAGGGCAGGCAGGTCCAGGGAGAAGCCAGGTCTGAGTCTTCTCCACTTTTGCCTTGAATGCAGAGCGAGTCCAAGATGAGCCAAAATGGGAGTGAGCAAAATGAGAGTGAAAACTCTGACCATGTCCTGCTCACCCTATTTAAGGTGTTCCTAGACAACGTGTCCAGGACCAATGTATACTGGGCACGAAGCACACTGCTAATCATAGTTCCCAAACCCAGTGGACTTCCCCCACTGGTAAATACCTGTGAGGGACCTCCACACCTGCAGGAAGAATGGGAGCCATTTACCTGTCCCAGGGGAAAGGAGAAGGCAATTTCACACCTTGGAAGGCAATTTTGTGCCTTTGTCTTTTCCATTCAAACCTCTGCTGATGGAGGTGGGGGAAGGGGGGGGTTTGGAGCACCCCGTAACACCTGCTAAGATGAAAATGCATACAAAGTCAAATGAGAACTGAGGTGACTGAATAAGCAGTAGGAATAAAGGAACTGAGTTGTCAGAATAAAATATATTTGGGAATGATCCGAGTGAAACTTTAGTCCTTGATTTCATTTTCTTGCATGTTTGTACATTTGTTTCTCGCAGTAAAAGCATTATGACATTTGGCAAAAAGGTAAAGCAAGGAAAGAAAAGAAAAAGTGCTGACAATTCAGCCTCCAGGCTTTCCATAAAATTTACTGGAAATCAGGATGCAAAGTTGTGTTTGCATATCCTACTGTGGTTTACCATGTTATTAGAAGTAATTTATTTCCCAATACTGCTGAAAAAGAACTGAGACAACTCAGGAAAGCTTTTGGAACAGTTTTGGGCATCATTATTCTGAGGACAGCAAAAAACAAGCCCAAAACAAGCTGTGCTCCACAGTAGTGAGTTACAACATTGCACTGAGGTTAGGTTATGTATTCATTTTACTAGAAGGCCATTACATCTGCAGGACTTTCTGCTGGAGCATGAGGAGCAAACTAGCCTAGCAGGTCCTGCTTGTAGGCAACAACTCATCAGTCTCAATTGCCTGGATGGATTTGGTTTCCTGACACTTCAGGGATGATTTTAGAATTAGTTTATTGATTTTTTTTTTTTTTCTTGGTGTTCGTTTAGTTGGTTGGTTTTGTGCTTGCTTGTTTGTTTGTTTGTTTTTTGTGTTTCCTTGCTTGGTGGTTCCCACACACACACTGTCATTTAAATGACAGCACTGCATAGAATAGAATAGAATAGAATAGAATAGAATAGAATAGAATAGAATAGAATAGACCAGGTTGGAAGAGATCTTCAAGATCATCGTGTCCAACCCACCAACCAATCCAACCCACCTAATCAATTAAACCATGGCACCAAGCATCCCATCAAGTCTCCTCCTGAACACCTCCAATGATGGTGACTCCACCACCTCCTCGGGCAGCCTATTCCCACGGGCAATCACTCTCTCTGTATAGAACTTCTTCCTAACATCCAGCCTAAACCTCCCCTGGTGCAGCCTGAGACTGTGTCCTCTTGTTTTGGTGCTTGCTGCCTGGGAGAAGAGACCATCATCTGCCTGTCTACAACCTCCCTTCAGGTAGTTGTAGAGAGTAATAAGGTCACTCCTGAGCTTCCTCTTCTCCTTAGAAGCAAGGACTCCATTGTGCCCCCAGTGTGTAGGACCTGCTATGTAACTGTGGAACCTAAAATGTACTTCATACTTCTCAATCAGTTCTAATAAGGATGAGAAAGAAATAAACTGGGATATAGCAGGAATGGGTGTCTAAGAAGTCAATGATCTGTTAAAAGGCAATGTAAAGCAAATGTAGACTCATAAAGCAGACTCAAATCACCCTTATGGATACATCTGGTGAGGGAAAACTGGTCACTTTAGCAGTTAGGATTTTAAATATAGCCCCCATGTACCTGCTACCAAAGGATACATGCTTGTTTCAAAGACATTGAGACAGAAGAATGTTAAGCGATTACTTAAAGACTGAAGAAATGGTTCAGGGATGATCATGATGTTGTTGATGATGAATTTCTTTCCAAAACAGGTGGCCAGCACCAAACAAAATACAATATAAACTTCTGGAAAAATAAAATTATCACATAATATCATAGGATGGACAGGTGTTAAAGTGACATTCTGAGATCAATTTAGAAATGAAAGACAGATGGAGGCTATGATGAATGCACTTGACAGTGAAGTCAGGAACCTTTATAGTGGATGGGTGTAGATATAAGACTTATAAGGTTGAAATTATGTAACTTCAACATACTGTCTTCCAGTACACTTGTATTTCAAATCTATTTGACTTGATTAAAGATAGTGTCTGCAAAGTGGAAGATTAATTTCTGCTTGTGAATTAGCCATAGTAGTTCACAGTATTGTGCTGAACCAAGAGCAAGAGGTTGAGAACAGGCCCCAAAAGAACAATTATATTTTCATTTCTATTATGGATCATGTGGAAAAAAAAAAGTACAGAAAATTCTGCAATATTTTGAACAAGTTGAGAAATGCTTCCAGAAAGTTTTAATTTTTTGAGCAAAAGTAGTTTCTTCCTTTGCAAAAGGCATACTCATGCAACCATTTATAGTCAGCATCAAGTTCCAAGATTGAAATATTAGTTGGAGATATAGGAGAGCAGAGTACCATACCAGAGCAGAGTACCTTTGATTCTGAGGATCTGTCTAAAAGTTATAATTTCATATCTGTGGATTTTTTGTACGTTTTATGGACTTTTGGATCTCCTGCATGACAATGGTTCTGATCTCACAAGCTGCTGTGTGTAGGCAGACTGGTACAGATGGGAAGGTCAAGCTGCACAAAATAGCTTGCAGGTTCAGAGGCCTGGCTGCAAACATATTTACCTCAGACCAAATTCAAATTGCCTTGTGAGTACAAAAGTCATTTAAAATTAGACCCAGCAAAAACTGATAAATGTTTTGTACAGGATGATCTAACATCAGCTGTCTTGAGGCTTGAACAGCCATTAGAGTAGCTCTAAATTGTTAAAATTCTGGCCTATGATATCATTAGCAAGTGCAGCTTTATGATTGAAAGAAACAGTCTGTATTTGCATTATCACTAAACACTGCCCCATCTCTTTGAGAAGACAGTGCTCAATTGTGAATTCAGCAACCAGAAAATCCACTATACTTTCCCAACTGAAACACTTATTTGTGTCTGAGTCCTAGAAGGGTTGTTGCTATCTTTTAACTCTCTTAAGAAATAACATTATCAGCATCATCATACAGAAGCTCAACATGAGCTCTCAGTGTGCACTTGCAGCCCGCAAAGCCAATCAGATCCTGGGCTGCATCAGGAGAAGTGTGGCTAGCAGGTTGAGGGAGGTGATCCTCCCCCTCTACTCAGCTCTGGTGAGACCCCACCTGCAGTACTGTGTCCAGTTCTGGAGCCCCTATTACAAGAGGGATGTGGAGGTGCTGGAACATGTCCAGAGAAGGGCCACAAGGATGATCAGAGGGCTGGAGCACCTCTCCTATGAGGGCAGACTGAAGGAGTTGGGGCTGTTCAGTCTGCAGAAGAGAAGGCTCTGAGGTGACCTAATTGTGGCCTTCCAGTGTCTGAAGGGGGCCTACAGGAAGGCTGGGGAAGGACTTCTCAGGATCTCAGGTAGTGATAGGACTAGGGGGAATGGAATGAAGCTGGAGGTGGGGAGATTCAGGCTAGATGTGAGGAGGAGGTTCTTCACCATGAGAGTGGTGAAGCCCTGGAATGTGTTGTCCAGGGAGGTGGTCGAGGCCCCGTCCCTGGAGGTGTTTAAGAGCAGGCTGGACGAGGCTCTGTCCAGCCTGATGTAGTGTGGGGTGTCCCTGCCCATGGCAGAGGGGTTGGAACTAGATGATCCTTGTGGTCCCTTCCAACCCTGAATGATACTACTATGATACTATGATAGTATGAAGGAGACATTCTTAACTGGCCACATTTATTTAAATGTCTCATGAACTCTTGGGCTTGCATTTATCTGATACTACATAAAAAAAAAAAAAAAAGAAGAAGTAAAAAGGGTAGATTATCATGGAGATATTATAAAGTGACTAGTATAATCTCATTTATAAAAACCCCTATCCAAGTACTGCATACAGTAGGGATAAAGGAAATCTCTTTCCTAGCTTCAAATTAACCTTAGATTTCAGAATTTTTCACATTTACCATGGACACCCACAGAACTGAGTCTATGTTTGAAATGAAAGGACGTGGAAGAGAGGAAATGTCTGAGTGTGAGGAACAGTCTGCAAATGTGGACAACATCCTCAGAGAGCAGAACTAATACTGCCACACTGTGAATAAAATGATCAGAGATGGTGAGAGAGATATAAATGAAAATAAATAATATGAGGGCAAACCCGGTGTCAGTTTCTGTATTTATATAATAGCTTTTGTTGGAAATGTGTTTAGTCACAAATTATGTATTAATAATTAATGAACTATCTGCTTCTAGATTCTCATGTCATTATTTGTATTTAAAAGTATCTGATATGATGGTCATTATTGAGTGCCATATTTTCCTAATAGATTTGCCACCCTGTATTATGGCTGCTCATTTGTTGACCTTCTTTTTGCCATGTGGTTTGATCAGCTTTGAATTATTAGCATTTAAATACACAAACAGAATATTGAAGTCTCATAATACCATGTTGTTTGTAACAAAATCATTAATGTGATAAGATGTGGATCAAAAGGAGTGTTCACCAAAGTGAATACAAATGATGCTATGTGAAATTAATATGAAAAGATGAAACACAGTGAACAATGCGCTTCCATTAATGCATTAGTGAGCATACTAATGACAAAATTGCTGAAAGATTTGGTGGAAAGTCTCCACTAAGCAAAAATAGCAAGCTTTTCCCATAATACAAATATTTTCCTAAATGAGATAATTTAAAGTTTGATATGGTATTTTTTTCTGCAAGCATGTGTCAAATTTACTCATTTATCAAAAGTAGAAGTTTACATAAATAATAAAATAGATAAATGCTTATGGTAATGAACAGTGTTCCAAATGTTACTTTAAAGCGTTTGTGCAGACTACTTTCCTCCGGTCCTCATATAGGGACTAATACAAATTTAACTCCACAGATTGAAATCTACACTGATGATTCACAGTTCAGGGGTTGCTAGATCATGTGTGTTCTTTCAAAGAGATCTCACTAGGAATTTTCTTGAAGAGGTACATTTGTTGGTCAGAGTAATTATGATGTAGGTGATGTAGAAGTGTTTGTAAACACAGGGAACAGAATTGTTCCATCTTGATTTCTGAACTACTGAGTTGTTAGCTTTTCTCTAGTGAATGGGCAGGTCATAGAATAATAGAATCAACAAGGTTGGAAGAGACCTCAAAGATCATCAAGTCCAACCTGCCACCTAAGACCTCATGACTACTAGACCGTGGCACCAATTGCCACGTCCAATCCCCTCTTGAACACCTTGGTCATCCAATAGCATTTGATTAAAAAGTTCAAAGAGTCTCAAAAACGGCATTGACTACCTGCCACGAGTACATTGTGATATCAGGAATACTAATCCAGCTTCCTGACTGTTTTCCCAGAAGAAAACATGGAAAACATGGAGCATACTAATATTTACAATTAATGCCAAGGGTATTTTTTCATATTCTCTCTCAAAATCCTCAAAATAATTCTGTTTGGGTCTGGATTCTCACAGTCTTTAAAGAGTTTGTAAGAACCTTGTCAATATGACAGATGTTCTTGTGTGTAGTTGTGATTCAAAACAAAAACAGTGTATTGCTGATAAGATATATATAGATATAGATAAATATGAGAGAAAACTCCCATATGGTCAACCATAAGGACAACACTAACTCCTACATCTTCTATATTCTGAAATGCAAAGCTCCATCCTTAAATAAATGGCAAAATTCTTGTGTTTCTGCACAAGAAAGCTAATGTTGCCCCTTCTAAATTCGTCTGGATTTTTAGTAGTATAGACTGGTGGAGCCAATAACTAAAAAGAGTTATAAAAGTTGTTTTGCTTATGTGAGCCATTTCAGAGGGAAGGGCGGGTAAAATGGATTTATTCTTATAACGTGAGGCCACTTAATGTATCAGGAATTACATAGCTGACAGTCAGACATGAATTACATGAAAGATCGTAAGCGTTGCCAAATCACAGAATCACAGAATCACCAAGGCTGGAAGAGAGCTCAAAGGTCATGAAGTCCAACCTGTCACCACAGACCCCATGACTAAACGATGGCACCAAGTGCCACATTCAATCCCCTCTTAAACACCTCCAGGGACAGTGACTCCACCACCTCCCTGGGCAGCCCGTTCTAATGGCTAACGACTCACTCAGTGAAGAACTTTCTCCTCACCTCGAGCCTAAACTTCCCCTGGCACAGCTTGAGGCTGTGTCCTTTTGTTCTGGTGCTGGTTGCCTGGGAGAAGAGACCAACCCCTTCCCAGCTACAACCACCTTTCAGGTAGTTCAGGCAATGAGGTCACCCCTGGGCCTCCTCTTCTCCAGGCTAAACAATCCCAGCTCCCTCAGCCTCTCCTCATAGGGCTTGTGCTCAAGGCCTCTCCCCAGCCTCGTTGCCCTTCTCTGGACATGTTCAAGTGTCTCAGTGTCCTTCTTAAACTGAGGGGCCTAACTTCTGATTTGGTCGATGAAATTGAAATATTTGGCAACAATCTATGGTGACTGCTTGACAGTTTTGTAATTTATATTTACATTAAATTGGCTTAGAAGTGTGAATTTTATTGTTTCATCCAGAAAATTATATAGGCCAAATACAGAGACAACATCAACAGGAATAAAGTTAGTAAGAAGAGAAAAAGCATTTAGGGGACTGTTTAACTGCAAATCAGTAGTCTCATTCAAGATAATAAATTGATAGCCTGGGTTTATTTGGATATCCAAGGCTCTGGACTGAGAAAGTCTGGAAAATAATAAATTAAAAGCAAGCAACTGATATGAAAGGAAGCAAGGAGACTCATACCTGGAGGTGTGGCATATAACCAATGTTGTATTTTCCTGTGTATCATCAGGTACTTAAAAGAGAAAAAAATTAACTCTAGAAATGTCTCAGTGAAAGGAATGCCTGATATCTTTCTCTTTGTAATACAAATGCTTTGTAATGTAGCTCAGCTTCACTCAGATCTTTGGAGATAGGGGCTCACAAATAAAGCCTGGAATGCTTTATGGTATCTGATCTTCTCCTTTGAAAATAATGTTCTCAGCTGCAAATCAGTGTTGATATAAAACTGAAAGTAGAATCACTTGAGCTGTGTTTGTAAAACAGGCCAATGGCATAAAAAAAACCAATCACCTGAAATACACAGTTCTTAATAAAGATCTTTTATGATTGGGTTATTTACAGAAACTGTAGAGGAGTGGAGTTGGAATGCTTACACTGTAAAAGCTGGGAGAACAGGGGTTTGATTTCTTAAGTGGAACAGAATGGTATGGTTCTGGGCAACAAATGCATCTGAAGACTTGAGACTGTAAAATGGCTAGCTGCTGAAGACAGTAACTAATGAAACCTGATTTTGTATAGATTTGTGTCCTAATTCTTTTAAATATACACTGCTGACTTCACAGTTAATCTTTTCCCCGTGGTACCCTCACCTGAACAAGAAACAGGATTTGTGGGTGGTAACATGGTGCTGCAGGTGTGCTCCCAGGACACCTCGCTCCCTGTTGCTATGCAGATCTGTCTGCCTATCCTTTGGCAGGAGGCAATAATTCTGGAATTTACTCCACCTGATTACTGACCTTTCTTCACAGTTCTCATAATAACTTCTTTTCCAGATCTGAGAGATTGCAAAGTTATTAGAAAGGGGTAGACAGAGCGACAAGCATGATCAAGCAAGCCTTATTTCCTTAGTAAACCAGGCTAAAGAATGAAAATGTAACTTGGGAGAAACAAAGCAGAGAATGATTGATTTCTATATACGCTACTGAGCAAAACATTATTAAGACATATTGTTGCCTAGGATTGCAGTAGTAGTCAAGTACAAATAAGCCAGAGACTGAATGGCATGTAACTGAACGTGTAAAAACAAGTAGGGATGCAGGTCAAGGTAAGCCTGCATCAACTAACCTTTGTGAGCAAAGGTGATATGAGAAAGACATGACCAGTTGCAATGCAACTAAATATATATTAAAACCCCACCAATAAAGCCACCAATCTGGAGGAATTGTTTGGAGCTCTTCACTGCATTACTCAAGTTAGACCTTTTTTAAAATCCCATATGCTTGGATCAGCCTCTGAACTTTAATAAATAGAATTGGTGGCCCAGATTCTGATAGTTTTTATACTATTGTCATGGATAAGTAAGTTCCTTAAGTCATGGTGTTATCTGGAACTGCAGTGTAAACAAGAATCACCCTGGGAATGTCTTACATCAGTCTTCCAGCCTGGTCTCGTCTCGTCTCGTCTCGTCTCGTCTCTTCTCTTCTCTTCTCTTCTCTTCTCTTCTCTTCTCTTCTCTTCTCTTCTCTTCTCTTCTCTTCTCTTCTCTTCTCTTCTCTTCTCTTCTCTTCTCTTCTCTTCTCTTCTCTTCTCTTCTCTTCTCTTCTCTTCTCTTCTCTTCTCTTCTCTTCTCTTCTCTTCTCTTCTCTTCTCTTCTCTTCTCTTCTCTTCTCTTCTCTTCTCTTCTCTTCTCTTCTCTTCTCTTCTCTTCTCTTCTCTTCTCTTCTCTTCTCTTCTCTTCTCTTCTCTTCTCTTCTCTTCTCTTCTCTTCTCTTCTCTTCTCTTCTCTTCTCTTCTCTTCTCTTCTCTTCTCTTCTCTTCTCTTCTCTTCTCTTCTCTTCTCTTCTCTTCTCTTCTCTTCTCTTCTCTTCTCTTCTCTTCTCTTCCTGCTTGATCTTTGTTGCAAAGATATAGACTGGCATTTTACTGTGGTTTTTTATACCAGAAGGATGGCATAAAGAAGATACAAACCATTAGAGGTTTATGAACAGTGTAACTAATTAAATGGTGTAAAAATAATGTGAAGTCAGAGCAAGTTGATTTTTTTTTTCTTTTTTTCTGAATTTCATGGCCAACTTGAAATAGTTTGCTATTGTCACATGTTTTAAAAAGAAGTAATCCTCAGGTAATGCAGAAATCTTTTAAAGTCCCAACTATTCCAAAGCTTTTGTAGAGTTGACTGTTCCTACTGTATAGCTTTTGTAGTTTTGGAGGTGTAATTGTGTATAAGCATACAAACACACAAGCAGAATGCAGGGAGGTATTTCCTTTACTTCATTTTACTGGTGTTAGTTCTAGGTGGGTGTCTCGGTCTGGAAAGGGAAAGAGACTCAAGTTCTTTTAGAACATTCCTGTGTTGTGAAATTAGAGGCACAAATGAGGCCAAAGTATCAACAGCTAGACTATTTATTACATAAATAAAGTGGACATAAGAAGGGGAGAGGGAGAAAATAGAGAGGGAGAGAGAGAAGAGAGAGAGAAGAGGAAAGGAATTATATTACCACACCCCTCATCTCCCCCAAGACAGTTTGAGTCTGTGGAGGAAAGGTGCTGCAGGAGATGTTGAGTCTGTAGAGAAACGGTGCTGAGGCTTTTGCTGGAGAAGAGCTGTGGTCCTCTGAGGAGATGTTGGGTTGGTACAGGAACGGTGCTGAGGCTCTGGCTGGAGAAGAGCTGTGGTCCTCTGGGCAGCCTCTTTTCTCCGGAGCAGCATTGTCCCGGCTTTCCCTTCTCAGCGGCATGGTCCGTCTCCTGTGTTTTCCTTCATCTCCATTTTTCTCCCCGTTTTTCTCCTCTCACAAGCCAGTAGTTGCTCAAGTCTTTTATACAGTTGTTAGTCCTTAGGTATGTATTCAAATATTGTCCCTCAGGAATTCCAGGGGCAGGAAATAATGCTTAGGTAAATATCCAGGTATCGTTTCCCTGGAAATCTTTCTGTGTATTGCTGTGTGTTTGGGCAAGATTTTGGATGGGGCGGGGGGGGGGGGGGATCTCCGTCTCCCCCGTCTCCATCCAGACAAGCCCCCCCACATTCCTTACACATCAGGAAACAAGTGGTAAAAACCATTGTGTCACCCTGCCCAGGGTACTTGATGGGTGGAGATTATCTTGCCCTAAAGGCGTGATGGCTGGGTCCTTGGGTCCATTGTTGTAGTCCCATGTTATCACGATGCAATCACAAGCTGATTTGCATCCAGGATTGGTAGACAGGATTCTTGCCACCTTTTTTCCAGTGGCTCTGCTATCAGTTTATCTTTGTTGACTCACACCAAGTGAGACAAACTTTTGGTCTCTCACAGTGGGGTAGTTACTCTTAGCATATATTTATTTTATTTTTATAAAAATGGAAATATGATATCCAAAATAATGTCCAGTTGAGAGGTACTTGTTATTTTAGTGAAGGAATATAGACAACCTTTTTAAGTTCCACATCTGTTTTCTGTGCACTAGAGATAACTATCCTGAGATAGTTTCTTTTATTGAATATAATTTTTTCATGGCCTCTAGTTGCTATTAAGCTAATACAAAGTAGCAGTTTTCTGGAATTGCAAGATCTGGGGATTTTCACAACTCAGATGAATGTCAACTGTGCTCTGACCATGTACATGCCTGATAGCACATTTGAAAGTAGAATGATAAATCTGAGGTGTACTCAGGTTTTAAGGCACTCTCAAACTCGAATGAGCTGTTTGCCTTGTTGCTACTAATCCAGTGCTGCCTGTTACAATGCACTAGCTAAGTGGCATTTCTAAACTGCTCATTGTGTCTTGCTCTTTGTTGATTTTTCTCATTCTGTGTATTTGAACTACATTAGCTGGAAGTACTTAGCTGAGAGATTCACAGAAAGAACGCATAGCATGGGGTGGGTGACCTGCGAAGTCAGACATGAAAGATTTCTGTTTGACTGTTTTTCAATGCTGTTTCAGTTGAATCTGAAGCATTACTAGCTGTGACATTGCACAGCAGTCATTTTGTTTCCTCATAGTACCTAGACAGATTTATCAATTTCTTTTCCCTTGTTCTGTATTTTTGTTTTCCTTTTCTTTCTTTTTTTTTTTTTTTTCCTTCTGTTGTTCTAAAAGGAAAGAGAAAAGAAAATACAATATTAGAATCTGGAAGACAAATTCATTATCAAATTCCTTTAAAAATTGGTGTTCTGGGAAGAGGTCACACTAGTGAAGTATTTGAGGTTTCAGGTAGAATATCTATTTAATGAGTTCTTTGGCAAGTGAAAAGCATTTGTTGCTATCAAACCTTTTTTTTTTTTCTTCCCCCTTTTTTTATCTTTTCCAAGAAAAAGCTGTGCAACAGAGTGGAACCGAGGGTCAAAGTTTAAATACAGTTTGCTGTGCCACCTGGTTTTGATCTAGAGCTCCAGTGTGTGACTGGCAGCACTCGCTGTCACAGTAGGGAGACCTCGTAAGGGTGAACAGAGCAACATTTCTCTCTTTATTTCTCAAATTGTAAAAGGTGTGAGATTGACAGCCTTGGAAAAACAATTCTCCTGTTTTATTCGCAAAGAAAAAAGGATAGCAGGACAATCATAATACAATCTTCTCCCACAGTGCTTTGCCCATTTGTTTCAGGCCTGCTTTAGCTGAACTGTTTGGAGGGTGTGAAGAGATCACTTTTTCTTTTGACCAATTCAGTCTTTGTCCCACTGCTATGACTCCCCACTGGAGTGCCAATTGCAGTTGTGTTTTCTTGGGTAGTTGCCACCTGTCCATTAGAAACTGGCCAGAGACCAGGAATTCACTTCACATGGCCACAAAATAGATGTCATAGGCTCAAATTAACATTTTAGGCACTGGGTCTGGATTTGAAATACAAGTTTAGAGATGAAAGGTAATGTATCTCTTCTCCCTCGCTTACTTATTTATGGCATTACTGTGTATTTGAGCTACTTCCACTCTACTGTTCTATTGCAAAATTTCTCTACTTAATTATTATTTTTCTTTTTAAAGAAAAATTAAAGGCCTGAAGCAGATTAGAACACATTTTACTACAGGCTGTACAAACTTTTGTTTGTGTTCTTCAGTTGACAGAAGAAATTTGCCTCTGAATCCTGTAGTTGACTTAAGGCTCTTTTGCACTGTACTGGTCTCAAAGCACAGCCTGACCCAAAGAATTAAAAAGCCCTGAAAACTCATCCAACAGTCATCAATGAGAAAACATTATTTTATTAAGGTATCATGACTGTGGGTGAAAGAAGACGTGAAAAGCAAAAGAGATCAGTATTAGATATAAGGACAACCATAAGCCAAAACATTGAAACAAAATGAATAGATCAATATAGAGTCTGAGTATCTTTTATTTCCCCCCCTATCTTTTCCTTTCTTTCTTTCTTTTTTATTTTTTTTCCCCTGAAGTTGTCCAATTGACTATAAAGGAACTTTTTTTTTGAGAATAAAATATTTGTCACAGTGTATCAGAATCTAGTAGGTGATTTAGGGACTTGTCACAATTGCACAGCTGTATCCATAACGTCTATGGTCATAGCAGTGATTTGTCTGTAAGACTGTGGCACTAAAAGAGCTATGATATATAAGGGTGTTGGTAATGTACTGTTCTGTGAACACCCAGAACAAGATATAGACGTACTAAATCTACTACTGTTCTGTCACTGAGAATAGCTATCATAATAATTTTGAAAGCCATAAGCAAGGAGATAAAAAAAAACCCAAACCCAAAATTCCTGCCGTATTTGCACAAAACAAAGGGGGCATACTCCCTCCAGTTTTAGTCAGTAAAAGGAAATTAACATGAACTGGAAGGAAAAATAGTGTTGGTAAAGATGGTTTTTTCTCAGTATGGAAGATGGAGATGATGACACTTCTGGTTCTTTAACATTTATCAAAAGCTGGAGATTCACTTACGGAACCAAATCTGGACATGGTGCTTTGAAATAGTTTGCTTTGAGGTAAACTGCAGACCAGTGCAATCCGTGGGTGCTGCAGAAGTGTCTAAAATGCTGCACTGCAATAGTGTATTGCTTTGGTTTGGATGAATTTTGTGAAGTTCTTTGAGGACACATTTAAAAATTACTTAGCACACAAATTGTAAGAAATTTCTATGGTGTATTTAAATGCTTGTGTTCCAATGACTTTCTCGAGTATTGTGTAATGGACAACGTTCATCCCCTGGAGGGGTGAGTAGGAATGTCTTGCTTTTTCTTATTTGAAAAATGGATATCCAAATCTGTCTTGCACTAGAGTTGTTACCTTCAGGGCTATGCAACTGCAGACAAGTTTTCAGTTATAGTTTGATCTTTCAGGTTATTTTTTGTTTTATTTTGTAACCTACTTAATTGCAACTAAATTGTTCTAATCAAGAAAGAATATCTTGTTTGTTTACTCTAGAAATGCCCACCCAACCAGCTCACCAGCCAAGGTCTCAGAACTGATATTGATTCTGTGTTTGACATCTCTAATGGAATCAAGGACCTCATTTCATTTTTCCCAAGGGAAAGAGGTATCCACAGTAACCACTTTTAACTTAAGACTGAAAAAAAAATGTTTAATTTTTCTTTCATTCAGACTACACATTACTCATGCCTTTTCTTTTTTCTTTTTTTTTGGGTAGGCAATCTGATCCCTGTAATTTAAAAAAGAAAATTCTCACTGCAGTGATAGCAGTTCAGGAAAAAGAAATATTTAAGACACAATCATTTCAATGAGATGCTGTATCCACTTTCCAAACCACATACTTCCTTAGCACGCTAATCACACATGATCAAATGTAGTGTTTTGTCAGTTTTTAGACACTTTGCTATTAGAGTTACATCTTTTCCTTCATCAAACTAAGGCTCAGCTGAAGGACAGATTGTACAAATAAACATTAGTTGGAATGTTCTTAAAGAGCAATTGTTTACTGATTGAAATACAAAAACTGTTGCTCATGCTTGGAGATCAAATCACATGCTTAAGAGAAAGCAAGCTACATAATTCATTGACTCATGACTCATAAGAAACATCAGCCTTTTGATGTGAAGAGTTGCAGATTCTCTTGTCTTTATTAGATGGAGCAGCAGATGACTGTTTTTCTTAAAAACAGTGCCACTGTATATAATGATCTCATAGCCATTAAACTGTAATTGTCTTTGAAGGGGAGATGTGAAGAGGTTGATCTGTAATACTCAGGTTAAGGAGTGTTGTTTTAAGACAAAGTATTAGACTGATGATAAACTCAGAATTCAGAGAAAGAATTTTTTGCCACACATTGCCTCCCATTTGGGGTAATGAGGAACTGGTTGTGGAGCAGCCATGCAAAAGTGGGAGGAGAATTTCGTAGATCACTTTTCCTAGGTGCTATAAAGTCAAGCTTTCAAAAAAACCCTGAAACAACCAACCAACAACAACAACAAAACCCCACAACAAAAATCCATGCAGAAAGCAAGAAGCTGTATCTGAAGGTTGTCAGGGAATGAGAAGCACAAGTGTAGCATCAACGCAGACCACAGGTCAACTGCTCCTAGACTTCCATCTCTTGGCAGCTGAAAGGGGAAGACATCAACAAGGGGAAGCACACTGTGATATTTACCCCCCAGACTATCTCTGTGATACCATGGTTTGTAACTCAGGAACTTGAAGTCAGGTGACTTTCTCCACTGTAATCGTTAATAGTCAATGTCCATTTGCCAGCAACACCTGGAAACAATCAGGCCCTAAAGAGATTATATGGGATCTTCCCACATGTTGTATACACAGTCATGCTGGTTTCTTTCATACCTTTCAGACAGACCAAACTGTGAGCCCAGAGGATGGACTGGAGTGTCATTTGAGGCTGTTAATGAAAAAAACATTCAGAGTATTTTTCTTACCCATGTCTGTAGATAAATTGCATGGTGTTTTTCCGTTGTAGTTTTCTATGTGTGGTTAATAGTGCTTACTGTGTCACCAGGGATTTTGTGTGAGTGTAAATACAACTGAATATGAAGCTCATAGAAAATACATAAAAGTGTCTGAGGAAAAAAAACTTGACCAATTAAACAAATTTTCTTCAAATGGATCTACCTGCTCAGTGAGAAATGAAATTGACAGTGTTGGTATACTTAATAAAGTGGAATTTTCAGTGCTCTTACCTCAGTGTTACACTGTAAGAGGATTCTCTGAAAATTTTCAGGAGTTGGAATTATATGACTCCAAGAAGATTTAAAAAAAAAAACACCCAAACAAATAATAAAAAAATACAAGGCTATAGAAGAAAAACTAGATTTCACATTTTTCAAGATTCATAAAGTGAAGTTAGTGAACTCCAGGCATGTAACAATAATTTTTTAAGGTATGAGATTCTTTTTCTATGAAGTGGGAAGCACGTAGGAATTCAGTTAAAGATTCTTGGTCTCTGTGATTTATGATACAGTACCATGGTCTGACCTTGTATGTGACCTTGTTTTGAGCAGGAGGTTTGACCAGAGACCTGAAGTATGCTGTGATCTTGTGAGTCTGCATTTCTGTAGAAGCAGAACAGTGTGTAGATCTCTTGGGAGATAATATTGACTGAGTAAAAGCCAAAGACTCCATACAACTTTATTAAGTCCAGAAGGTGTAGTCAGACATTTTAAATATTTAGGAGAGAGTGTTTACTCCTGTTTTGTAAATTTATGTTTGTATTTGGGAACAAACTGCTATCAGGTTTTGACAACCATTTTCTAGTTTGCTCACCATAGCCCCAGAAAAATACAGTGGGACTGGGATTGCTTAGCCTGGAGAAGAGGAGACTCAGGGGTGACCTTATTACTCTCTACAACTACCTGAAGGGAGGTTGTAGACAAGCAGAGGTTGGTCTCTTCTCCCAGGCAACCAGTACCAAAACAAGAGGACACAGTCTCAGGCTGCGCCAGGGGAGGTTTAGGCTGGAGGTTAGGAAGAAGTCCTATACAGAGAGAGTGATTGCCCATTGGAATGGGCTGCCTGGGGAGGTGGTGGAGTCACCATCATTGGAGGTTTTCAGGAGGAGACTTGATGGGGTACTTGTTGCCATGGTTTAGTTGTTTAGGTGGGTTGGATTGGTTGATAGGTTGGACGCGATGATCTTGAAGGTCTCTTCCAACTTGGTTTATTCTATTCTATTCTAAACACAGATATGTATTGTAGAGTTGTCTGCCATACTAGTCATCTTAGATTACCTTAATAGTAACATAGATAAATGGGTGCTTTTGGATACTAATGGTATAACCTAGTTTAGATATCTCATTAAAGATAAGATGAATTGCTGGCTAGAAGGTCTTTTTCTTCCTCCTGACTAAAAAGACCTAAGATAACTAGCTCAAGAGTACAATCCCATCTTGCTGACCCAGATACGTTATTAACCCCAAAATAAGAAGGATAAAAGTGAGAATTATAAAGTAGCTGATGATTCAATTTTCATGCTGAGAATTGGGAGAATGAGCTTGCTGTTACATTGCAAAAGGACTGCAAAAACCTTTTGCATGTTCCAACCAAAACATGTGGGCTGAATACTCATGTTCAGAGTCCCATAGCAGTATGTTTCTTGCACAACTGCATCCTCTTCTATTCTGCTTTTGCAGACAAAGCATAAAGGCTTCAGACCTCTATGTAGTAAGATCTATATAGATCTTCCCATTTACCAAACAGAACTGCATCTTCTTTAGTGCAGACATAACTGCTACAGAGCAATGTCTGCTCGCAAAGATGGGAAGTGGGCAAGAAAAGTGGAGAAGGTAATTATTCATTCAGAGATCAGCACAAGAAAATACAGAAATAAGGGATTTCACTTTAAGTGTACTAACCAAAAAGAAATAAAACTCATATTGTGGGGGGGCATACAATCTACAGGTCATCTATTAAAAGAAGCTCCCCCATGTTTTACTTATTATGCTGTTTATAGATGGGTGAGGGGTATATGTAATTAGCTTTATCCTGGAAAATCTTCTTCTCTCTGCCTCCACAGAACTTGTTTCCTTTCCTTACACAGACTTTCTCCTGTAGCTGCTCCCACCTGTCCCAAGACTTAATTCCCTTCTATTTCTGAATTCATGAGATTATTGAAGGTTTATTTTCAATCACCAATCTTGTCAGCCAGGCATGGTGTTATCTTAGCTATGGGTTGTGTTTGTAAACAGTGAATAGTCAAAGATTTGAATCAAGGAAAGGAACTGTGTGAGATTGAAAGATGAAAAAGGGAATCTGATTTAGTTCTAAGTAAATCAACCCACACCAAGAGCAGAAGGTAAAGGGGTTTATAACTTCTGCAGAAATAATTGGAAAATGAACTGAAAATCCATATGTCTATATTTCTCTTCCTACTGTGACTATCCTTTTCATATTTGTTGTTGATCTGTTTTGCAGTTTCTCTGTAAGAATATCCTGATTGACTTATGGATACTGAAGTGTATTAAAATACACAATTTACAACTATAAAGAGTTTAGTCCTGAACAATGCAGCATTCCCTGTGCTATCTGGTATGAGCTGGACTAGATGCAATTGCAGGCTAGTCAATTCGTGACTAGTCACACAGCCTGGAAGGCATCTGTACTTTTTACACTTCTAAGAAAGCCCATGAAGTTCAGAGACATGCTAGATGTGCATGAAACAGCATCTGATAAACCCAGCAGACAGAGATCTGTAAGTTTCTATGTCTGTAAAATGTTTACTACAGTTTTGTGACTCTCCAGGGGAAATGACTAGACAACCATGCAACCCACAGAGAGGTAGCTGTATGTGCTATAGGGCAAACACTACTAACAGTCTATGAGATGAATTCCCTTGCAAGGTTTAAAAAGATACCACTGTGAGTCCACAGATAATGGTTCTACCGTGTAGATAGATTTGTTGAGCAATTTATTTCTTTTAGAACCTCTTTACTAAACCATCTAATATTTTAATTACACCATTACCATAAAATCCATAAAGTTTCTTTTATGAAGCTGCTATGAAGAAAACCCTGTAGGATAGAAACCTTTCCTCTTTCCCCAAACCAGAAATTGTGTGTTTTAAAAAACTTATCCTTAATTCCTAGCTTTAGTCTAATTTTCTGTTTCTCTTTTAAAACATAGTTTAACATTGGCTAAAACTTTTCCCTGTCACTGTAGACATCATTATGACAGTGGCTTCTTTAAACAGAATAGGGATGAGTTCTGTATCACCCACTGAAATACTGGGAGATACTCCATCAAGAAGTATCCATCAAACTCGTGATACTACATCAAACTCGTGGTTTAATTTTTCTAACTTTGGGGCAATTGTCTCCTAAACTAGTTTGTTCTCTTGCAGAGGAACATCTGAGCATTCAACTCCTGTCAAAACCTTACTGGCTGACTGGTTATATCCTGATCTGCTACTAAATTGTGCCATCACATTTGCTTTCATACTCAGCTTTGAGATTTTTCATGAAAACCATGGACAGATAGAATAAACCTTTATTTAGAATAGAATAAACCAAACCAGGTTGGAAGAGACCTTCAAGATCATCGTGTCCAACCCATCAACCAATCCAACCCACCCAAACAGCTAAACCATGGCACCAAGCACCCCATCAAGTCTCCTCCTGAACACCTCCAATGATGGTGACTCCACCACCTCCCTGGGCAGCCCATTCCAATGGGCAATCACTCTCTCTGTATAGAACTTCTTCCTAATATCCAACCTGAACCTCCCCTGGTGCAGCCTGAGACTGTGTCCTCTTGTTCTGGTACTGGGTGCCTGGGAGAAGAGACCATCATCAGCCTGTCTACAACCTCCCTTCAGGTAGTTGTAGAGAGTGATAAGGTCACCCCTGAGTCTCCTCTTCTCCAGGCTGAGCAACCCCAGCTCCCTCAGTCTTTCCTCATAGGGCTTGTGTTCCAAACCCCTCACCAACTTTGTTGCTCTTCTCTGGACTCGTTCCAGCAAATCAACATCCTTCCTAAACTGAGGAGCCCAGAACTGGACACAGTACTCGAGCTGTGGCCTAACCAGTGCAGTGTACAGGGGCAGAATGACCTCCCTGCTCCTGCTGGCCACACTGTTCTTGATGTAGGCCAGGATGCCGTTGGCCCTCTTGGCTGCCTGGGCACACTGCAGGCTCATGTTCAGCCTGCCATCGACCAGTACCCCCAGGTCCCTCTCTGCCTGGCTGCTCTCCAGTCACTCTGACCCCACCCTGTAGCACTGCATGATAGATAGAACCAACTCTCCAGACCCCATGGTACTACTAATGGCTAAAAGCCATCATGGGCCTGTGGTTAAAAAAAGCATCCTTCCTATTCCAGCTACAGGCTGCCCTTACACTTGCTGACTGACACCTCAGCATGGAAACCATAAGCATGTGGGAGCACCAGTATCTCAAAGAACTGGAGCAGACTGCAGACTGAAGCAGAGGAGTAGGGTGAGATCTGTAACAGGAAAATGCTGCTTGAAAGGAAAGTGGATTCCTTCAACACTCCGTCTTTTCCTGGACACAGGGGAATACTTTATGTGTATTTTGTAACCCACCACAGTAGCCATAGATACTGAATTTATGTAGAGTTACACAGCCTGTACCATTACTAGTAGTCTCCTCACCACCCCACCCCCCGCCACTAGTAATAGCAATTATTTTAGACAAAGTTTTAAACTTTTTAAAAAGGGAAATGTCATGAGTAAATATCTCCTCTCTTGTCCTCCCCCTTTGTTGTGGTTAGAAGACACCTTCTTAATTTAATTTTGCATATGTGATTGTGGCTCTGATTTTATTGCCATTGAGGCTGCAAGAACAATGCACTGGCCAGGGGAGAAAAGGGACAAGGCAAGTATGTATTAATTTTTGGAAGTATAAGCTGTATGAGGTACTAAAAAAAAGTGCAGGGCTTGGAAAATGACAGAACATGGAATAAGGTCAGAGAGGGGCAGTACTAGCAGGCTGTAAAGGAAACCAACAGAATATCTGAGACTGCCTCATATTTGTTGCTGTTGTGGAGGATTGTGTGCCATCTGTGCTAGGATGTGCATGAGAACCTTGTGACAATTGCCATCTTGCATGGCCTGCGGCAAGGAGGGTCTAAAATGTACCTAGACTACAGAACAGGATCAAAGACACTGCAGATCCCAGGTGCTCTTTAAGATTCAGAAAAGTGAGTCTGGACAAAGCAATAACTCACATAAGGTATCAGATTAAAACATGGTTGCTCTTGAAAGAAAATTATTGTCTGCATTTCCTCTCTTCTCCCCATTCCCATGCTTGACAGCACAGAGCAAATAAAAGCTGCTTTGGATCTTGCCAATTTACAAGTAGAACTTGCATGGGCAATCAAAAGCAAAAATAAAGAAGGAGAGGGGGAAAAAAAAAAAAAAAAGAAAAAGAAGATAATGCCATTAGCAATCCCCAATTATTCCCAAATGCATGCTTTTGGCAGTGCAAGCAGTTGGAACTTCTAGCAACATAAACCAATACATTACTGAAAATCATGCCTAAGCATTTAAATAAAGTACATGGACAATTTAAAATTATTCTTGCAAGCTCTCCAGTAACCAGTTATTTGGACTGCAGGATTTTTTATGAATAAAACTGTAAAGCAAACCTACTATGTAAATATTCAGTTCAAAATGCCCTAGCTTTCCTGCCATAGAGTCCAAAACAAATTATTAACATGCTGTGTCTGAATTCTGAGATGGACAGAGATAGTTTGCTTCTGGGTCAGAGGCTGAAGCTTTGAATTGGCTCAAAGAACTGAGATCAGCCTGCCCATCCTTCCTTATTTGCAGAGCCCTGGATTTTTCTTGGCACAGGAATCCTTTTGTTTCTCAGCATAACCTTGAGACTATTTTCAAGCAGTTTAAACTGTGCTTATATATATATTCCTAGGAACATTTGTCCTTGGGGTGTGTGCAGACAAACCTCTTCTCTGAAGGCAAGGATGGAAACCTGAACTAATGCCAAAAAGGGTTATTAAGTGTTAAGCAAAGCTCCCCCTCGATCGTAGTAACACAGTTTCTGAAAGAAAAGTGGAGTAAGCCTGGCTGTCTGGAAATGTGGGCTGAGACTGCTCTGGACAGTCTGCACCAATGTGGATTTGCTTCCTGTAAGCTGTCCTTTTTCTACAGATTGGTAGGACACATTCCTGTGACCCTCTCCAGTCAGCTGGAGTCAGCAGGAGAGTAGCATTTTCATGTCTTTAGCAATGTCCTTTGGCAGCTTTCTTTGAGCATTTAACATGCTTGTGAAACTAACATCAGTCTTTAGCAGAATAGACTTGGTAATAATAATATTCAGTCTTATTTGCATTCTAGTTTTGCTTTACACTTAGTGTATGGGATATCCCACAAACTCATAGCATCTTCTGAAGCTGAGAAAATTACCCCTGCACTCACTTTGATGAGTCTAACTTGAAAAGCCCCCATGGCACTTGTTTCAGTTCATTATTTCCGTAAAGATTTTAAAGGAAAATTGGAAGATTCTTCTTTCTCATGAAACTTCTTGTATTTGTTAAATCGCTAAAAATGTCTTTCTTAACCTATTTTCACCATTGACCTGATTTGGATATCTGTAAAAGGCATCCTTTCCACAATGAATGAAAGACAAATTTTATGTCAAGAAGAAGAAGAAGGAGGGAGGTGTCTATCAAATGCTCAGAAGTGTTACGAGTCTGTGACCCTTGATACATGGGAAGGAATGAAAGAACAAAATGAAATGTAAGAAATTGCTTTAAGACAGCATATGTAACTTCTGTGCCAGAAATAGCAGATGGCAAAAAGGATCCTGTAGAAAAGAGATGCAAAGATTTGTATCCTATAAAACAATACACATTATGAATAACTCTGTGCAGCTCCTTTGCTATCCCCAACTTACTTTCAGGTGTAACATAACAAGAAAGCTCTTCCATTGAGCATCAGAGAAAAAAAACAAACAATGAAAGGCACAGGTTAAACAGTTATTGCAGATATGTCAGTCATGAGGAGCTATTGGAACATAGTAATTTTAATGGGTTTCTTTGGAGGCATTTTTGTCACTTGTTTCTCAGTGTTGCATATATTAACTTTTCAAAAGTTAGTATTTTTCTTTGCTTCACAGAACATTTATTCATTCTACCCAGAAGGATACTTCTTTCATGGAGTCATATAATATCTTATCAATCACTTAAAATCAATGCCAAAACATAACAAAGAATAGTCAATATACTCTTATACATACTCGACTCCTTTTGTCGATCATCAGTAAATTTGCGGACAACACCAAGCTGGGGGCAGGAGTTGATCTGCTGGAGGGTAGAGAGGCTCTGCAAAGGGACCTCAACAGCCTGGACAGATGGGCAGAATCTAACGGCATGAGATTTAACACATCCAAATGCTGGGTTCTGCACATCGGCCACAACAACCCCATGTAGTGCTACAGGCTGGGGTCAGAGAGGCTGGAAAGCGGCCAGGCAGAGAGGGACCTGGGGGTACTGGTTGAGAGTAGGGTGAACATGAGCCTGCAGTGTGCCCATGCGGCCAGGAGGGCCAATGGCATTCTGGCCTGCATCAGGAATAGTATGGCCAGCAGGAGCAGGGAGGTCATTCTGCCCTTGTACACTGCACTGGTTAGGCTGCACCTTGAGTACTGTGTCCAGTTCTGGGCTCCTCAGTTTAGGAAGGACGTTGACTTGCTGGAACATGTCCAGAGAAGGGCAACAAAGTTGGTGAGGGGCTTGGAACTCAAGCCCTGTGAGGAGAGGCTGAGGGAGCTGGGGTTGCTTAGCCTGGAGAAGAGAAGGCTCAGAGGAGACCTTATTGCTCTCTACAACTACCTGAAGGGAGGTTGTAGACAGGCGGAGGTTGGTCTCTTCTCCCAGGCAACCAGCAACAGAACAAGAGGACAGTCTCAGGCTGCGCCAGGGGAAGTTCAGGCTGGAGGTTAGGAAGAAGTTTTACACAGAGAGAGTGATTGCCCACTGGAATGGGCTGCCCGAGGGGGTGGTAGAGTCACCATCACTGGAGTTGTTCAGGAGGAGATTTGACAGGGTGCTTGGTTGCATGGTTTAGTTGGTTGGGTGGTGTTGGATGATAGGTTGGACACGATGATCTTGAAGGTCTCTTCCAACCTGGTGTGGTCTATTCTATTCTATTCTATTCTATTCTATTCTATTCTATTCTATTCTATTCTATTCTATTTTATTCTATTGTAACTGTCCTCCATGAAATTACATCATGATGTGATTTTGTAACTGTTTTTGTAGCTAACTGCTCAAAATTAACAGGCATACCTTTTGTGTCTCATTCACATCAAATATTTTTCTCCCCCTCCCCCTTTTTTTCACAGGTGGTCACAAACTTCAGCAGTAACAGGAACACTTGAAATGTTGAGACTGATCCTTCTTGCAGTCACATCCTGAATCACAGAGTGGTAGGGGTTGGAAGGGACCTCTGGAGGTAAGCTAATCCAACCCCTCTGCTAAAGCAGCTTCATCTAGACTGAGTTGCACAGTATGGGTTGGTTTTGAATATCTCCAGAGAAAAGAATGCCTTTAATTTACCAAATTAAAATTCTGAAAACAGGACGTGTCTGCTCCAAAACTGCAGGCCATCTGTGGCAGTTCTAGAGCCTCTTTTACAACTTTGCAGGCTTGGGCAGCTCATCGGATGCTGATATTCACTAGTAGCATGATAAATCAACTCCCACTCTGAATTCCTTCTACTGCAGACTGGCCACTGTTGTGAAGGACAACAAAAATGTTTTTATAAATATATTAATGGCAAAAGGAGGGGCAAGGACAACCTCCACTCCTTCGTGGACACAGAGGGGAATATTGTAACTAAAGATGAGGAAAAGGCCTCAAATTTTAAGAGTGGGATAGGTTGTCTTCCAGACAACTGCCCTCCTTAGCTGGCAGATGGAGTCAGGGAGCAGCATAGTTCCTCTGTGATCCAGGAGGAAGTAGTTGGAGACCTGCTTAGCTGCTTGGATCCCCACAAGTCCATGGAACCAGATGGGATCCATCCTAGGGTGCTGAGAGAGCTGTCAGAGGAGCTGGCCAAGCCACTCTCCATCATTTTTCACCTGTCTTGGCTCACTGGAGAGGTCCCAGAGGACTGGAATGTGGCCACCGTGGTGCCCATCCACAAGAAGGGCTGATTGGATGAACCAGGGAATTACAGACCTGTCAGCCTGACCTCAGTGCCAGGCAAGACTATGAAACAGGTCATCTTGAGTGCAATTACACAGCACTTAGAGGATGGCCAAGGGATCAGGCCCAGCCAGCATGGATTTAGGAAGGGCAGGTCCTGCCTCACCATCCTTATCTCCTTCTATGATCAGGTGACCCGCCTGGTGGATATGGGGAAGGCTGTGCATGTGGTCTACCTGGACTTCAGCAAGGCCTTTGACACCATCCCCCACAGCAAACTGCTGGCCAAGCTGTCAGCCCATGGCTTGAATAGCAGCACTCTGCTCTGGGTTAGAAACTTGCTGGATGGCCAAACCCAGAGACTGGTGGTGAATGGTGCCACATCCAGCTGTCAGCCAGTCACTAGTGGTGTCCCCCAGAGACCAACGTTGGGCCCCATCCTGTTCAATATCTTTACTGATGATCTGGACAAGGGGATTGAGTCAATCATCAGTAAATATGCAGATGACACCAAGCTGGGGGCAGGTGTTGATCTGTTAGAGGGTAGAAGAGCTGTGCACAGGGTCCTTGACAGGCTGGACAGATGGGCAGAGTCCAACAGCATGAGATTTAACACATCTAAGTGCCAGGTTCTACACATTGGCCAAAACAAGCCCATGCAGTTCTAAAGGCTGGAGTCAGTGGGGCTGGAGGGGGGCCAGACAGAAAGGGACGTGGGAGTATTGGTTGATAGTAGTGTGAACACAAGCCAGCAATGTGCCCAGTTGGCCAAAAAGGCCAATAGCATCCTGGCCAGCATCAGAAATAGTGTGGCCAGCAGGAGCAGGGAGGTCATTGTGCCCCTGTACTCAGCATTGGTTAGGCCACACCTTGAGTACAGTGTCCAGTTCTGGGCCCCTCAGTTTAGGAAAGATGTTGACTTGCTGGAATGCATCCAGAGAAGGGCAACAAAGCTGGTGAGGGGTTTGGACCACAAGCCCTATGAGGAGAGGCTGAGGGAGCTGGGGTTGCTTAGCCTGGAGAAGAGGAGGCTCAGGGCAGACCTTATTGCCATCTACAGCTACCTGAAAGGAGGTTGTAGCCAGGTGGGGGTTGGTCTCTTCTCCCAGGCAACCACCAACAGAATAAGAGGACAGAGTCTCAAGCTGTGCCAGGGGAGGTTTAGGATGGATGCTTGGAAGAAATTCTTCACAGAAGGAGTGATTTGCCATTGAAATGGGCTGCCCAGGGAGGTGGTGGAGTCACCATCACTGGAGGTGTTTAAGAAGAGACTGGATGGAGCACTTAGTGCAATGGTTTAATTGATTAGATGGTGTTGGGTGATAGGCTGGACTTAATGATCACAAAGGTCTTTTCCAACCTGGTTAATTCTATTCTATTCTATTCTCTCACTACCTTTTGACCATGTGCATTGATGTCTCAGATTTTCTTGATGATAAAGATACTGAGAAGCAAAGGCAAATCTGAGGACTAAGTAACAGCTTAGAATATAGGCAGTCTGTTAAATAATTCTCCTATTCAGAAGAGGATTAAGAAGGTACTGTTTTGCAGGACCCAGTTAATGGCTTTACATAAGAGAGGAAATAGGATGTGCAGTTTAAAAATGAACCAGAATAAATCTAACTTTTATGAACCCCACGAATAACACTCTCTGAGTTCTGCTTCAAAATAGTCATGATTTTAATGTGGCACTGCAATAGGGATGTGGCAAGCTTATGCAATAGTGAAAATGTAGCCTTCCCTGCATGAAGCTAGGAAGTCATCCCAGCTTTTCAATCATTATTCAGATGTAATTGTTATTTCCTCAGCCCAGAATGACCATTCTGCCATATACAGATGGTCACTGAATGCCCTCAGCACCCATCACTTTGTATTTACTGTCTGTCATCTTAGCTTTCATTTTTCTCTGCTATCATGATAGTCAAGTTCCTGACAACTGTATGTTCTGTATCTTTACTAGATACAAACCATGCTGGAAGGCTCAAATCTGATAGGGAGAGAGAAGCTAGCCCTGAGGACAGGGTGAAGAAAGACTGAATTATTGACTTAAAGAAGAACAACTGACCCTTGAATTCTCATAACCTCTTGGAAGTCACAACCGTATCTCACAGGTCACAGCAAAAATGGTCCTCAGTGCCAGTAAGCAAAACAATGAGGTAGAAATAGTGATCTCTATCTTCCATGGAGTGCATCTTTTCTTCACACAGTGACTCACTGTGAGGTCTGTCTGAAGGGGAAGATTGTAATACCAGTCCCTTATGTCAGTATATCTGCCAACCATATCACTTTTTAATGCAGGCACAGAGAAAACAAGGAGTGGGGACTTTCACTTCCTTTCTGCTTTTCTGGAGTGAATTGTGCTTCCAGATGACAAATCTGTGACAGTAAATTAAATATGCCTGGGACTGCTCTCTGAAGCCAACCTGAAAGCAGCAAACTGTATCCACACTAACTTGATCTCCCAGTCTCCCAAAGAGGACGTCTACCTGTTCTGAGTTCCTAATAATGTCTGAGCTGTGCCTGAAAACTGACAGGGAGAGGATCATTGTTCTGCAACATAACCAACTCAGTGTCATTGCTAACAATTTAGCCAACAGTATCCCAGAGCTTTGGAACATTCCCTTAAGTTATTTAACTTACTAGTGTAGATGTGCTTACTGGGACTGAGGGTTATGAGAGTGACTATTCCTTTGTCCTGGTTTTGAGCCACAAGCTGCCCAGGACAGAAAAGGTATTTTACCCTTTTCTAAGGAGTAAAATAATAAAAGGTCCACACTGGATTGGAGGTTTAAATGGAAGTTCTGTTTATAAATATATACACAAAAGGGATTCAGCTAAAAAGAAGATACCTGGGCCTACCAGGCCAAAACCTTCCAGAGCCTTCCAGAAACCTCCATCTCACTCAATCTTCCAAACTACCCCTGCCCCCCTGAACTCAGGCTTACTGAAGGCTCCACCGGGCCCTATGGTATATCTCAAAATCCCCTGCCAGCCAAAGCCAAGATAAAAGCTCTTCCCCACAAAGCATAAAGAAAAGGTGTGCACATCCTGAACAGAGACCATAGAGAGAGATATTTGCCTGTGCACTCCCTTAAGTAGAGAAATACAGGGAAACAGTATAGAATAAGAGATTACAATATCCTGGGATGAGCTGCCTGCCCCCACTGGGACTCCCTAGACTCTGGAGGACTGTTCCTTGTGGTTATACCAATTAACTCTTGATTTCCCTTAACCTACCACGTCCTTACTTGTGGGTGGTTGGTTTGCCTATTGCCTTTTGTAAGAAGCATTTTTCATCATTTTATTGCAACTTGTCATTATAAATGAAAGCAGTGTGTGAAGCTGCTGATATTCAACAGCAGAAAATGATGTCTCTGTTTAAGGAGTTTATGTCATATATATATTATTGCTTCTATAAAATAGTTAAGTAGAAAGCGTTGGAGTGACTATAATTTTTTTTAATTAAACTTCTAGTATATAAATTTTTATTATTTAATTAGGACTTTTATTTCTATAGGCAAAGCTAAGTGGAAATGTCATCAACATTCATGTTAATTTATGGTCCAAATTAATACTAAATCCAGCTTTGTTACATCTAGAATTTGTCCTGCAAATGTCTATGTTTTACTTTAGTCACATCTTTTACTTAGGGTACTTAGAAAGCTGAAGATATGTCTATGTCATCACTCTATTTGCCTTTTTTTTTTTCTTTCTTCCCATTATTCTCTTTTATTTTTCTGAACAGCAATTCTTCCCATTTCTAATGTTCTGACATCTTGGCACCAACAGAAATGGTATTGACAGGGTCGTTGGCATTTCCCAATATGAAATGATTTGACCTGGATTTCTGTGGATTCTCCTCCCTCTTGTGTGTGGTGATACACATCTTGTGCACATAGGGTAAGAGAAGACAGAGAAGGAATAACACAGGAAGACAGATCACTGGCAGGAGGAAAACATGAAGAGCCAAAGATAACCTAATATTTTTCTCATGCTCAGTGACTTACATGAAGTTTATCATCTCATCCTGAATCTTTGTGGACAAGTGGCTAGATCATCGTAACTACAACTGTAGCTGGCACTAACTGGCATTACTGGCAGTCTCCACAGGCTGACCAGGAACTGAGCAGACCAGTTCTGGATTTGATCACACCTACTGAGCAGGTCAAGGTTGGGCGTATGTACTTTCCATGAACAAGGCTGCACTTTTTAATGGTGCAACTATTTAATGGTGCAACTATTTAATGGTGCAACCATTTAATGGTGCAACCATTTAATGGTGCAAATTCATGGGTAATGTTAAACAGATGACTCAGCCCTTGATGACCATCTCTCGTTGGCCTCTCACTTGGTTGCCAAAAGTAGATAGATTCAATTTTTCTAAAGAAATATTAGAGTTCTACTACAATCTATTTTACTAATATTCAGTACTATGAATTATATTTAATTGTAGAGCAACAGGCTCTACATTTAGTTCCCTGCTCACATTTTAAACATTGTTTCCTGTCTATTGATTCTCTTGGCATTGGTTACTGATCATATAACTCCCAAATGGTGTAATCCAAGCTGTTCATATTATTTGGCTGAAACTTTGTTTTGAAAATCTGTAGTAATCTAAGTTAAATAAACATAATGCTAGAAAATATACTCTAGGGGATAAATCTGCATTGAAAGGGAGATGGGTAAAATAGATATTTTTCATCTCTGCATATGACTGTCTGATTAAAGAACGTAATAGCAAAAGATGAATGACTGCCTAATTGGATATTAGTAGGAAAAGAGTGACACATGTTATAGGATACTGCTAGAGGATGACTCTGAGGGTTGCAAACTGAAGCGTTTAGGACAAATGATCCTGTCACATTAGATAACGTAAAAGAAACAGTCTGGATTCCAAGAGCTTTTCTGACTCACAATTAAGAAAACATGTCTACAGGAGTCTGTGCTAAGCATACAAAATATAACAGATGCAATATGTTAAGGGCATCGAGCCACCTGTATGGACAAAGCTGCCTTTCAAAGGTGACAAGAGGAGGAATTGCCTTTATTCTTGACCATTTTCAGGTTTCTTTTTCATGCTATACATTGGAAAATATATCTCAAAAAGTTGTGAGTAATAATGATTATTTTGAATTATTTTGAATTATTATTGGATTTAGGAAGGGCAGATCCTGCCTCTCCAACCTGATCTCTTTCTATGATCAGGTGACCCGTCTGGTGGATGTGGGGAGGCCTGTGGATGTGGTCTACCTGGACTTCAGCAAGGCCTTTGACACCGTCCCCCACAGCAAACTGCTGACTAAGCTGTCAGCCCGTGGATTGGACCATTACACTCTGTGCTGGGTTAGGAACTGGCTGGAGGGCCGAGCCCAGAGAGTGGTAGTGAACGGTGCCACATCCAGCTGGAGGCCAGTCACCAGTGGTGTCCCCCAGGGATCAGTGCTGGGCCCTGTCCTCTTCAACATATTTGTCGATGATCTGGATGAAGGGGTCGAGTCAGTCATCAGCAAGTTTGCAGATGACACAAAGTTAGGGGCAGATGTTAGTCAGTTAGAGGGTAGAAAGGCTCTGCAGAGGGACCTCGACCGACTGGACAGATGGGCAGAGTCCAATGGGATGGCATTCAACAAGTCCAAGTGCCGAGTCCTGCACTTTGGCTACGGCAATCCCATGCAGAGCTATAGGCTGGGGTCGGGGTGGCTGGAGAGCTCCCAAACAGAGAGGGACCTGGGGGTGCTGATCAACAGCCACCTGAATATGAGCCAGCAGTATGCCCAGGTGGCCAAGAGGGCCAATGGCATCCTGGCCTGCATTAGGAATAGTGTGGCCAGCAGGAGCAGGGAGGTCATAGTGCCCCTGTACTCTGCTTTGGTTAGGCCACACCTTGAGTCCTGTGTCCAGTTCTGGGCCCCTCAGTTTAAGAAGGACATCGAAACACTTGAGCGTGTCCAGAGAAGGGCAACAAGGCTGGTGAGAGGCCTTGAGCACAAGCCCTATGAGGAGAGGCTGAGGGAGCTGGGATTGTTTAGCCTGGAGAAGAGAAGGCTCAGGGGTGACCTCATTGCCCTCTACAACTACCTGAAAGGTGGTTGTAGCCAGGAAGGGGCTGGCCTCTTCTCCCAGGCAACCAGCACCAGAACAAGAGGACACAGTCCAGAGGACTTCCTCCAGAGGAGGAAGTTCTTCACCGAGCGAGTCATTCGTCATTGGAACGGGTTGCCCAGGGAGGTGGTTGAGTCATCGACCCTGGAGGCGTTCAAGAGGAGATTGGACGTGGCACTTGGTGCCATGGTCTAGTCATGGGGTCTGTGTTGATAGGTTGGACTCGATGATCCTCAAGGTCCTTTCCAACCTAAGTGATACTGTGATACTGTGATACTGTGAATATGCAGGTGCAATTTTCCAGTGTGAACGTCTGCTTTTACAATGAGAAGTAATACCTTCTTGTCATGAGAAAAAATATATGAGAACTAGAGAAAGCAAAGTATGTCAAGAACCGAGGAACTGAGTAATCAAGATGGGAGAGGATTTCTAGTGAGGAATTGCTGGGTCTTTGAGTTTATTTAGTTTTGCTTAATATTAAAATACGGGATTGGCAGAAAACCAGTGCTTTTGAAAGCAACACCTTCCCTCTTCATTTTTTTTTTTTTTCTGGTGTGATTTTTTGGATTGTTTTTAAATAAAAATGAATAGATTGACTTAATGGAATAAAGAAAGATGACAGCTTTTGCCTTTTCAAAAATTTTAAACCCTGAGTTAGTCATTCACTTTGAATGGAGTTCGTAGCAGTCCTATTCACTTCAGTGAGACTGTCCAACAACCTTTATATGTGCACTCTCCAAAAATAATACCAGTGAAGGGATATAGTTTTTGAAGCCAAATAAAATCCCCTCCTGTGGTTAAGTAACCAGAGACTCCATAAACTCAACCTTTTAAGCTTTTTGCTGAAATAAGGGTACTTCATTCATTCATTTAAATTGTGTTGAAATTTTGGACAAGACAGTTCAGGAAAATGATCTCTTGGTTTCTCGAGGCTAGCATCCAAACCAATACTCAAATGGAGTCATCCAAGTATGGAGTTTATCATCATTTGTCATAAGACAGACCTCCAAAACACTAGTATCACCCTGGAAAGGTCAGAGTTGTTACTCTTCACAGAATCATCAGGGTTGGAAGGGACCTCAAGGATCATGTCATTCCAAACCCTCTGCCATGAGTAGGGGCACTTCACACTAGATCAGGTTGCCCAGAGCCACATCCAGCCTGGCCCTAAAATCATCCAGGGATGAGGCTTCTACCACCTCCCTGGGCAACCAGTTCCAGCATCTCACTACCCTTATGGTGAAGAACTTCTTCTTATCTCATATATCTATTAATTCATTCAGAATTACTGTTCTGTGGTTTTAAAATGCAGTATTTTTTAACTTACACATTTATTTTCAAACTCTACAATCCAAATTAATAAAGAAGAACATAAAAGGAGAAATAGTGTATTGTTTCTAAAATTTGAGTGCTTCTGTGAAAATGCCTTTTGTAAGTGATATAGAATTGAAGTCACTTCTGTGACAGGGAACTTTATCTGATATTCTCATTTATCCATCATAGTTTCATAGTTTCATAGTTTCATTCAGGGTTGGAAGGGACCAGAATGATCATCTAGTTCCAACCCCCCTGCCATGGGCAGGGACACCCCACACTAGATCAGGCTGGACAGAGCCTCATCCAGCCTGCTCTTAAACACCCCCAGGGACGGGGCCTCGACCACCTCCCTGGACAACCCATTCCAGGGTCTCACCACTCTCATGGTGAAGAACCTCCTCCTCACATCTAGCCTGAATCTCCCCACCTCCAGCTTCATTCCATTCCCCCTAGTCCTATCACTACCTGAGATCCTGAGAAGTCCTTCCCCAGCCTTCTTGTAGGCCCCCTTCAGATACTGGAAGGCCACAATTAGGTCACCTCGGAGCCTTCTCTTCTGCAGACTGAACAGCCCCAACTCCTTCAGTCTGTCCTCATAGGAGAGGTGCTCCAGCCCTCTGATCATCCTCGTGGCCCTTCTCTGGACACCTTCCAGCACCTCCACATCCCTCTTGTAATAGGGGCTCCAGAACTGGATGCAGTACTCCAGGTGGGGTCTCACCAGGGCTGAGTAGAGGGGGAGGATCACCTCCCTTGACCTGCTGGCCACACTTCTCCTGATGCAGCCCAGGATCTGATTGGCTTTGCGGGCTGCAAATGCACATTGAGAGCTCATGTTGAGCTTTTTGTCCACCAGCGCCCCCAAGTCTCTCTCCTCCGGGCTACTTTCCAGCCAGTCACTGCCCAGCCTGTATTTGTGCCTGGGATTGCCTCGACCCAGATGCAGGACCCTGCACTTGCTCTTATTGAACTTCATGAGGTTGGCATCCAGATAAGAGTTTGAGATGACATTCCAAATATACAGAATTCAGTGAGAATTAGAAAAAAACTGAGACGATGAGAAACAGGACTGAGATGATATCTACAGGGTTGAAAGGAGAAGGCATGCATCATAATTCACCATTGATCTGTAAAATACAAAGATGATCACATGATTGTTAGAAAGGCTAGAAATGCTTCTAGTTGGAAGTGAGTGGGATTTTGATTTCTTATATATTGCTGTGTGATTATGTCTGAAATGAAAATTTGTACTCTTGTATGGTAGCAGATCTTAGTGCCTCATGCTTCTACCGTAAAAGTGGCGACAAAACCCATGATAGCTGGAAGTGATGTTTTTAATTTTAACTTCTGGGTCAGAATTGCTAGGATGCCTGACCCCCAAAGGCTATTACATATTGAAAATGAAGTGCTGCAATTACAATTCTTCCCTTGTAGTGATCTTATTTTTATTTTTCTTTTTTTATCTTCCAGAAATGCAAATATTTCTGGTTTCCCCCTGATATTTATGGCATGAAACAATTTATTTTGTTTTATCTTTTGCATTACTGGAAAATAAATGGAAAACATTCTTTACTGGATAAGTATTAAGGATAATGGATGTAAAACTGTAGCAGTACGTGTGGTGAGTGATGTCAGAGTATCTAGGGCTTTTTTATTATAAGAAGAAAAGTGTTCTTCTGGATCTCATTGCAGTAAGATGCGTATCACTGAAGTGAACACTGCACAAGTTATAAGCCATTAATTGAAGAAAAATGTGCAGATAGGGAATGGTATGAGAAATAAAAATTTGCAACTAGCCAGACATTTTCATGTAGCAAACTTATTCCACTGATCATTCATCGTATATCATCTATCTGCATCAGAAAAACATTAGGGTCTATGGTGTATTCCCAGCTAGTGCACCACATAACTTCCTAGCAAGCATGCATGGAAAATAGAGGTGGGAGATGTGATAGTTTTAGGCTATGCCTTTAAAGTTTAGCTGCAGATTCGTAGCAGAAAAGTAGAAAAATATAAATGAATCACTATTGGGTGTAAAAAGGAAAACAAAATATTATTCTAAACAAATTAATTCGATAAATGTCTGGGATAAGAGAAGCTGTATCATAGCAATTCTTCACAAGTCATTTCCATTCCCATTCCTTTTCTCTTCTCTTCTGATCTTGGCTGTTTTGCTTTGCTGGGGAGAAGATAATGTGCGTCTGGCTGACCTTGGGATAAGTCTAACCCACTGCTTTCTCTCAATTCTCTTTCTCATGGGACTGAGGGGCTTGGGGGGACAGTGGAACAGACTTCTCTGGTCATTTGACCAGGGGAGTTTTCATGTTGTTTGCTAACTGTAAATATCTGTATAATATTGTAAATACTGCATATTTTGTACATATTCATTGCATTCCATTGTAGAGTGTAGTTTGTGCTTGTAAATACAGCTTCATTTGCTTCTAACTGAGTTGGCCTGGCTTAAAGTTAATGCTGAGGGGAAACTTTAACCCACCACAAGCAAAGAAATCACAAGATGCGTTTTCCTTTCTTTCCCATGTTCTGGATGATCACCCCGCAGTACTTTTCAGTCTGAAATAGAAATAAGAACAGGATCACATTTCTGTAATGTTAATCAGAAAGACTATTGCATAAAGGCAGGATTCAGGAGGGTCCATGATACAGAGATCACATATCCTTCCATGGAGTTAAACTGTTTTATGTTTTAAATAAACCTGGACCAATCGTACAGGCTTTTATCAGATGAATGCCTGCTTGCCAGGGTACTGGTGCATCTTGTTCACTACTGTATGGTTCAAAGCCAGGTCTGTAATATTGTCAAGCCAGAAATTCAGGTGACTTCCTCAGAATGACACATTTGCACATTTACATTTTTTATGTTCTTCCACTCTTTCTGGAGTTTTCTATCCCTATTCAATAGAATATTATTATTATGCTTTGCATGTCCAAACAGTGTATTATGAAGTTGAGTAGCTATTCAATAGTTTTTTAGATTAGGTTATGAGTGGCTAAAGAGTTCCATTCACTGAACTGTTGGATAATGGTTCTTCCATTGCGCTTTAGAAATCCTCTAGTTTAATGTAATTGCTGTAGATTCTGAGGTGGAAAGAAACTTGCATAAACATTTTCACTAGCTTCCAAAAGCTGGCCTGCTGCCTCAGTTGGTGTCTTGCACAGCTACATGTGTCATACACACTTGTCTGGGGAACAAGCTTTGTTAAGTTCCACATCACATACTTCATCTACTGTATTACTTGCGTTAACAGTTTCATAACACTCTGCGTATTTTATCTGGCAATGCTTTAAGTTTAGGTTATGTTAAACATTAAAAATTCTGCAAGTCAGAACAAGGCTTTATAAAATTCACTCAAGATCTCATAGTGTCCAAATGTCTCTCACTGAAGGACTCGAACTGTTCAAATTATATGGGTGTCTCTGAAAATTACCCTTTTCTTATATGCTTACTTACTGGTCAGAAAAACAGTGATACGTATTTGTGTCTTCAGTAGTGTTTGGAAGATGATGCTGCATTTATCTAAGAGTGACACCTAAGCTTTTACCACTTCCTACAGATTTGTGAGATCCAAAGGCACAGACAAGGGAGGCGTTTGTTTTATTATGAGGCAGGAAATAGAAACGTGAGAATTAACTAACACTTTCTCAAAATGGCACTGAATGTCATATGCTCTTTGCTGAGTTGTTGAAGGAGGTCCTCCACATTTAAAAAAACAATTGGTGGCTCACCAAAAGAAGTTGCCTGGCCCTTATCACCATTATTACAAGGAAACCACTTGGAAATTAAAAGGCATCACAGTATCACGATCAGTTGCTCTGATTTTCTCCCTTTCTTTGACATACATTTGCAGCCCTTCCATAGTAAGGGGATATCTGATTTCACCAGACAAAGAATGGTCAGTGCTAATTCAACATTTGTACATTTGTTCTTGTCCTTGGCCATGTTTCACAGATCATCTCCTGAAGCATACTTGCCCATTCTATGTGACCGGATGCGTGCCCAGTTGTGTGGTCAAAGTGTGCATGTTTGCATCCTTGTCTCCCTGAATATATTGCTGCTGCACAGCACTATATGTCATAAGCCAGATTAGGTCAGATAGAAGCTATACCATTGTAACAAAAATGTATATTTTTATATATTTTATAATTAATATTTCCTGGCTGTAACTTATTTACGCAGTATTGAGTTACTTATTTACACAAGTTCAATTATTTGGTTGTGAGTATTACATTCCACATATCAAGACAATTATATGTTTTAAGCACAGATCTAACATTTCCAATATAGCAATTCAAATTGGAAATACAGGTGCTGTGATCTGTGGTTTCCCACAATGTGATGCTGTGGCAGATTAGTCGAGTACTCATGAATTGGTCCTCTGTCTGGTATCTCCTCAGATGCTGTGCCTATAATTTGAGGAGTCCTTGTCTTGGAGAGGGCTAGGGGCCCCACTCTGGGCTTCAATTCATTTGGAGTTTTTCCCCTTTCTGTCCTGGTCTGGGTGCAGTTGTTACCTATTAGGGCAAGTTCTTCAGCTGCTACTTTCACAGTATCACAGTATCTCCAAAGTTGGAAGAGACCTCGAGGATCATCGTGTCCAACCTATCAACACAGACCCATGACTAGACCATGGCACCAAGTGCCATGTCCAATCCCCTCTTGAACAGCTCGAGGGATGGTGACTCCACCACCTCCCTGGGCAGCACATTCCAATGGTTAATGACTCTCTCAGTGAAGAACTTTCTCCTCACCTCGAGCCTAAACTTCCCCTGGCACAGCTTGAGACTGTGTCCCCTTGTTCCGGTGCTGGTTGCTAGAGAGAAGAGACCAACCCCTTCCTGGCTACAACCACCTTTCAGGTAGTTGTAGAGAGCAATGAGGTCACCCCTGAGCCTCCTCTTCTCCAGGCTAAACAATCCCAGCTCCCTCAGCCTCTCCTCATAGGGCTTGTGCTCAAGGCCTCTCCCCAGACTTGTTGCCCTTCCCTGGACACGTTCAAGTGTTTTGATATCCTTCTTAAACTGAGGGGCCCAGAACTGGACACAGTACTCAAGGTGCAGCCTAACCAATGAAGAGTACAGTGGCACAATGGCCTCCCTGCTCCTGCTGGCCACACTATTCCTAATACAGTCCAGGATGCCTTTGGCCCTCTTGGCCACCTGGGCACACTGCTGGCTCATGTTTAGATGGCTGTTGATCAGCACCCCCAGGTCCCTCTCTGTTTGGCAGCTCTCCAGCCACTCTACTTTGGTGCACTTGGCTCTTGTCTCTTTGTGGTAAGCAGGCCCTCAGCTGCTACTCCAGCAGCATTTGGCCTCTGTTGCTTGCTGGGTGAGAGCAAGACAAGTTGCCTGACTTCTTGGCTGGCTTAAATACTGCCCCAAGACAATTAATGCCCTTTGCTAGCAGGGAAACCTGATAACTGTAGGATGGGGCATATCCAAATATGGCCAGGGGTACGCACAATTCACAGCTGCGTTACAAAGTTAATCACACGTGCTACATGTTTATCTGGACCCCAGTAAGTGTCCAGGTTTGCACATTCATGGGTGCTTACAAGGTTAATTACATGTGCTGCACATTTGCATTGACCATCTGGACCCCAGGAACTGTCCAGGTTAGCATATTTACAGGTGCTTAGCCCATTATCTGGGCTAGGGCATGTTTTGGGATTTGACCCTTCAGGGCAACCATGAATGCCCATACTGGGGTAATATAAGCTTCTCAATCTAACAAGACATTTATAAGTGATTCAGAGGGATGTTTGATTTTCTCAGAGTTCATGAAAGGAACTCAACACATGCAGTGCAGCTTTTGGATCTGGATGCACACAGACTATTTTAATCTATATATAAATCAAATGCACAGCTATGGTTTTCAGCAAATTAGAATGCTGGCTCCTTTAAATCAGGGGGAGTTTTATGTTTGTCTTTAATGAATATTTGGAATGAAATCTTGGCCCAACGTGCTTTGTTGCGGGTTTAAACACGTGCTTAAGTATTTTTTGGAGTCAAAGAGACATTAGGAACACAAAGAATCTTAAACCACAGTTAATATGGTTTCACTGATCAGCTTATATACAAATAAATTAAAATTCAGTACTATTCATTTTAATCCTTTAATAGCTAGTTTTTTATTGAAGGTATAATGAAATTAACAGGAGAATTTCATAGCAACTTAAGATTTACCTTTTTAAAAGTCAGACATTAAACAGCAACTGATTTATACTGTCAACTTGTGCATACATATAATTATCCTGATTCTGTTTTTAAGAACATTTATGTGTTAAGTTTTAGCTATTAAACACCTAAAGTTATTAAACATTATACAAATGAAATATATGTAAGTTACATTTCAAGGGACAGTTCTACACAGCTTAATCATAGCATACAATATTGTAATATTATTTCTAAAAGCAAAACAGAGCATCTTAAAAATTATCTGTTTGTGTATTAAGTTGCCTCACAGCTAAAATATATGTAAGAGAAAACAACATAGCTCAACATTTAAAAGAATGTTAAGGGGAAACACACAGATTACCTCAGGGGAAGAAGGAACACTTTAATGCAAGTATCTGGTTTACAGTGAAACTTTAGCTCACTTAAATAGTTTTTCTGCACAATATTTATAAATCAGAATAACAATTCCTAAGCATAGAAACTTTGCCTTTCAGCTTTTAAAATTGTTTAAAATCTTCAGGCAAATCCATTTTGTATTTAATCATTAAATGATCCAGATACCAAGGCTGACCTCCCAGTTTGTTAACTAGTTAGCAGGTAAAATCAACCATTAGAATTAAGAATATTTAATATCCAAGTGTGCGCATCAAGTGCATGACTTGCTAGTGTCCATGTTAGTAATAATAATCTCCTCATGTAAAATCTACCTCAATATTTCACCAGTAATGGTTGAACAGCCTCATTGAGGTATCAACTGTTTTAGAAAATGTGCCCTAATGTCTCCCAAGACACATCTACAAAATGCAATAACTTGCACAGAAATAATGCCCCAAAGTATAATAATATACTTGCATAGGAAAAAAATGTATGGTATGTGAAAGCCATTCAAAGAGTAAGATAGATACTGATGCAGAAATGTTTTCAGATACGAGTTTATACACCAGAGATCTGGTCACCTCGTGTTACTAAGAATTCAGAGCACACCTTTCAGAGAACATCTAAAGACAGCAGATCCTAAATCAGATTTACCAACTGAAAAAAAAAAATGTTCTCTTCTGTGGTGGGTTGAAGTTTCCCTCAGCATTAACTTTCAGCCAGTCCAACTCAGTTAGAAGCAAATGAAGATGTATTTACAAGCAGAAACTGCACTCTACAATGGAATGCAATAAATATTTACAAAATATACAGTATTTACAATATTATACAAATGTTTACAATTAGCAAACAACACGGAACCCTCCCTTGGTCAAAAGACTGGGAAGCTGCCCCACTGCCCCAAACCTCCCTGTATCGAAAGAGGGAGGAGTTGAGAGAAAAGAAGTGTTAGGCTTATCTCAAGACCAGCCAGAAGCATGTTATCTCCCAAGCAAAGCAATAACAGCCAAAATCAGAAGAGAAGAAAAAAGGAATGGGTACGGAAGTGAAATGTGAGGAATCGTTATGATACAGCTTCCCTTGTCCCAGACATTCATCCAGTGCATTTGTTTAGAATAATCTTTTGTTTTCCTTTTTACACCCAATAGTGATTTATTTATATTTTTCTACTTTTCTTTGCTCAAAATCTGCAGCTGAGTTTTAAAGGCATAGCCTAAAACTAACACATTGCTGAAGGGATTTTTCTGTCTCTTGATTAATCTTCAGTATCTAATTTGTTTCTACAGGGATGCTGGTTGACTAAGTTTTCTGTCTACAGCTGGAACCTGGATGATGATGATGATGAAAAGTACAAATGAAATATCCATAGCATTGAAGTAAAATTACAGTGTCCCAGAAGGATGAGCATGAGATTCACACTGAAAGATCGTTTTCAGAAGTTGTGTTAGAAATATTAAAGCAAATAATGTATTCATACCTTAAAAAGTATCAGCCAAATTAATTTCTGTAGCCTTTTTTTTTTTTTGCAATTAGATATATTTTGACAGGGAAGAAAGTTTACCAGAGTGTCTTGGTTTTGTTGGGACAGAATCACAGTCCAGCCATGGACTGTAGGTCATTAGCAGTTCTGAGTCAGCCAGGACAACTAACTTGAGTTGGCTCACAGGTGTATCCCACACCATGAACATCACACTCAGTATAAGTGGGGAAGTTTACTGAGGTGAGATCTACCTCCATCTAAAGCCTAGTTTTTCCAGGCTGAGTATAGCTTTAATATCTCACATTGGTATTAATTTGGATACTTCGATAAATTAATTTTCATTTAAATCTGTAGGTGTTTCTTTTTCCTGATTCTCTTCTCCTGGGTAGGGCTCATCAAGTGATAGATTCACTGTTCTAGTTTAGCCCCGGTAGGGTCTAAATGTAGACACAAATTAGATTAGCAGTTTGTCGGTTTCATTGTTATTCTAAACACTATAAACATCACATCGTTGATCTTTCTTCACCCTTTACAACAGTCAACAACTATCAAGTGAAAACTCTGAAAGGCAAAGCATATATAAAGAGACAAGTACTTATTCATGTCACATCTCTGAAATCAAGGGAACCACTACCTTTTCTCTGTGATATAAATAAGGCATTCCTAAGCTGGCTGAAGTTCATTGTTGCTTTTCTAGTATACTAAGTGCTAGGAAGGTTTCATAAATGTTTTTTTTCTGTATCATTTGCTTATATGTTTCCTTTGTGTTCTCTTATTTCTCTTGAGTTTAGCCTTTTTCTATGCTCTCTCAAGTGTCTCATTTTACAGGCAAGTTCAAGTTTCTGTTACCATTCTTTGAACTCATTCCACAGTAATACGTTCACACTTTTAATTGTCTTTTAAAACCTATTGTATGCATTTTTTCATTAGTCTTCTGCTTTCAGAGAGTCTTTTTTTTTTTTTTTTTTTTTTTTTCTTTTGGTCTTCCCATGGAAAAGAATTATGGCAATTTAACTACAATAATATGATCATTAGCTCAGATTTAGTCCCTGTATTGAATAAAATAAAACTGAGTGTGGTAACAGTTTTGGGGTTTCTACTTTAAGTCAGCTTTTAGCACTAGTATTAAGGACAAGTCTCCTGCTTCAAGGGATTTAATATCAGTAACTGACAAATATTAATCAGTGCAAGATTTCTAGAAAGTTGTTGACTGTTAGGAAAATCTAGAAGTTGAATCTGATATGGTGTTTACCTACAGCTCTGGCATTGTGTCATTGTCACTGATACACAGAGAAATTGGAAAAGCAGTGAAAGAAATTCAGTCCACCAAGACAGCCTCAGTGTAGTTTCCTCATCACTGCTTTCAGGCAGGAAGAATGTCATTCCTCTGCTGATGGGGAGCAGCTCAGCAAAGAAAGGAGATGTTTGTGAAAAAATGATGAGAATTGACCTAGGCCAAACTAATGCTAAAGAACAAAATCAGAAAAAATAACCTTGTAACTATAGGGAGTAGGTTCTTCATCAATTATCTAGTGTTTGTATAGCACACAGATATTAAACATGTCACAGCTGCTTTTAGGTTTCAGTACAATGCTGAAGTGTGACTTAAATGAGTGAAAATAACTTAGTACCATAATATCTTAGCAAATATTTTTCTGCTTGTAAGAGATTCTTCATTCTGTCCTGTTGCCTTATAAGTAAGATCATGATACCTGTTTGTCTCAGAGTCCAAGACTCTTACTGGATCTATTTGACAAAATTAAGGTTTACTTCTCTTTTCCAGTGCCCAAGTATGGGCTTGCACTGACACAGGTTCAGAATGTTAAAACAATCAAATACTTCAATTTATTAGAGCAACAGATGTAACAGATTTTGGGATTGATGGTGATAAAAGCACTAACTGCAAGACGATCTCAGATTAATAAATCCTGGGCAACATCTGACAAAGTCAGGTACACAATCTTTTGCAATAGTTCTAATATATAATATAAATATTAACAAAAGTTAAGCTATATATTGAAAGTGCAGTTCTTGCCAAATAATGTGTCCCTCGTTGGAGGAAAAGTAGCACAGCCTGTTGACTGTCCTCAGTTCAGGCTTTCCCACCAATTGCTGCTCCAGCTGGTGCAAGTGTTCCTGAACTGTCTTCTGCTATCTACCCTCCTATTCAAGAGGTGTTCGTCTCATGGATTTTATACCTCAGCCTTGGCTGTCTCTGACTTCTGGTTGACATTTAGCATGTTTTAGGTGGAGAGTTGAATAGCATAATTGTATATTTCACATGTACTCCATTTGGCTCATGATAATCCCGAGGGGTGTCAGTTTAATAAACCTGCAGTTAGGCAAAGACATTTGCTCAGGCTCTTTAGGCTTCAAATTCTATTTTAAAGTTGATCATGTATGTTATTTTAGCCTTGCTTCATCAGTTTAACCAAAGCATGGATGCATTTCTTCACGGAATTCCCTTCTTTAGTCATTTGGCAAGCCAACTTGGTGGATCTTCATTTAAAATAAGCACCTATTGTTTGTAAACAAAATTGGCCCTAAGCACATTAAATCAACTTCCATTCTTCTCCTGTGGTAAGCTAGGCTTTATCTCTGTGGTGGTGAAAGTTCAGTTCTCCCTCCCCCACAAAGAAAGAAACCACAGCTAACTCAGTTGGAGGAGCAAAAATGAATTAAAGCTATATTTGCAAGCAGGATGAAATGCAGTGAATATCTACACAATATACATATTTACAATATATACAGAAATACACAGCAAAGAAAGTAATACAGGACAAAACTCCCTCCTCCAGAGGAGGAGGCTTCTCCCCCTGTAACCCCTCTCTCCCCCCTACCTCCCCTTTTTCCCAAAAAGGGGTTAGAGAGAGAGAAAAGGTAATTATTAAGGATGAAATTCTGCTAGGCTCAAAGCTCATGCAAGGATTAGTTCTCTTATCTGTTATTCAAGGTCAGTTCCGGCTAGTTGCTCAGAGAGAGACAGGATGAAAAGACAGAACAGACTGGAACTGAGAGAGACTCAAACTGAACTAAAACTTAAAGTTGCATTTTACCTGTCTACCAATGAAATTCGTTTAGAACATCTGAATGTTTTCAAAACATTCAGCCAGTGTGTTCCAGCAACTGTCCCTTTCTTAAATGCACAGCCTAAAACGGCCACAATCCCACAAGATCTTAAGCTTCATTTCAGCTAGTAAGGAACACTCAGGAAATCTGAACACAAACATTTCTTTCTACCTTTGCAAATTTCTTCATTTTAACCTTTTAATATTAAAAATATTCAAAAAGGTAGCTTGTATGTTCAAATTCTGTCTCCAGGGTGAACTTTCCAGCTGTCCTCAAAATAGATTACTAACCTTCTCATTAGCCTTTGATCATGAATCTGTCCAGTTTGCCTTGAGACATCTTTCTGGTTTTGATATCCAGTTTCAATTTTTGACAAACACCTGGAGGAAGAAGCTGAACTAACTGAGCTGCATGTAAAAGATCTTTGTAACAAGATTTTCCTATGCTATACAGGCTATTTAGTATCTGGGTAGCAGACTTGAAAATTCATCTGTCAGCTTTGCTTTTGAATATTTTTTCAGAGAGGCAGCACTAGTGGCACCTTAATGTCTTCATCAGTCTTGGCTCGGTAAGGGGAAAGCTAACTGTAAAATCATGTTCCCCTGCTTATTTTTCTGCCAGGATCCAACCAAAACAGGAAGCATCCCTTGGATTTAAAAAGATACTAGAATTTTTACTGAGGTAGCTTGATATTGCTACTGAGTTTGCTCTGACCATAGCTGAATCATTTGCATTCCAGAAGAATTGTGTGTAACTGAAGCAGAAGATGAAGCTTCTGGCATCTGAGAATAACTGAGAGTCTTCAGGCAGAAATCAAACTGTTATTAGCTTTTTAAGTACTTGTTGTCGCATTGACTTATGTGATCTTTGCTGCAATCCTATATATACAATTCATGTTTCTTTCTGAAATACTGGTGGAGAGCGCTTCAGTGTTTGCATCTCTTCAATGATGACAACACTCAGTTGTAAGGTCATGCCTGGGCAGCAAGCGCCTACTGGGAGTTGCTTCTGAGCTGGAACATTTCACTTAAGAAGAGTAGAAATGATTGACAATAGGAAAAAAGGCAATGCTCTAGCAGTAATAATGGACTTACTGCTTGGAAAAAAAAACCCAACAAAAACAGTTGAAGAAGCAGATGGGAACTAGCTGGGGGTAAACTTTGTTTCCAAGCTGGTAAGTTAATGAAGTGTTAAAGGGAAAAAAAGAAAAAAAAAACCAAAAAGGTTTGGTGTGTGTTTTTGGGTTTTGTTTGTTTTATTTTGGTTTGGTTTTGTTGGTTGGGGTTTTTGGGGTGTTGTCCCCTTTTTTTGTTTTCCTGGGCCCTGTATATAGGAAAAAATGCAATTATTTATGGCTAGGGCAGTAAAATTAGGAATTAATCAAGGCATCATTCTCAGGAATTGATAGTTTTTCAAAATACTGCAAACAGAGAGGGTCTTTTGAAACAGGCTGTATGACAGATGCTATATGTTTCCATTTTTTCCATCAGCATGTTTTACCAACATGCAGTCTGAATAGATTTCTTTTCGGTATCTTGCTGCCACTTTTAATGACAGGACTACTTTTTAACATCTATACTCCAGGCTGCACTCTCAGTTTGAAGACTATTTCCTTCCTCCTTGAACTGAATCACCCCAAACTGACAGTTTAATAGACGTAGTTTGCCAAGTAGACTATGATGAAGAATTATGGCAATAGAAATTGGTGGCAAGTAAACAGATGCTAAAAGATCTGGAAGGTTCAGCTGGGATTTTTGAATGTAAAGATAATCACACTAACTTGGAATAAAATGTACTTAAATATAATGGTTTATGTATTTGGGTTTTGTTTGTTTGGTTGGTTTTGTTTGCTTATTTATTTGCTTTGTGCAGCTACAGAAAAAGTAGCAGGAGGCTTCCTGAAGGATGGACCAAAAAGCTCTATGAAGGCAAATACAGAAGTGGGTGACCTGAAAGGCATTGCCAGATCTTTGTGTGGGAAATTGTACTGGTTTTGTCTGGGACAGAGCTCTTCACAGAAAACTTGTACAGTGCTGTGTTTTGGAATTTCTGACTAAAAGGGGTAGAGATAATGATGCAATTTTTTAACGACTGGTGAGCAGTGCTTACATAGCCCTCAAGACCTTCTTTGTTTTTCATGTTGCTCTTGCAGTGAGTCAGCTGGGGTGGACAAGATGCTGGGTGGGGACAGCTGACAGGTGGGACAGCTGACCCCAGCTGTTCAAAGGGATATCCCAGACCATATGACATCATGCTCAACAATAAAAGTTAGAGAAAGAAAAAGGAATAGGGAATGTTTAGGGTTACGGTATTGGTCTTCCCAAGTAACTGTTCCACATGTTGGGGCCTTGTTTTCCTGGAGATGACTGAATGCTTGCTTGCCAATGGAAAATAGTGAATGACCTCTATTTTACTTCATGCAAGATTATTGCTTTGTGTATTTAAATTTAAGATTTTACCCATGAGTTTTCTCACTTTTACCCTTGCAAAACTTTATCCCAGTGGGATAAGAAAAGCAAGTGGATGGGTGACAGTGAGCTGCCTTTTGGGGTTAAACCGCAAGAGAAATGGGCGTTCAGCAAGGCCTTTGATGCCATTCCCCACAGCAAACTCCTGGCCAAGCTGTCAGCCCGTGGCTTGGATGGCAGCACTCTGTGCTGGGTTAGAAACTGGCTGGAGGGCTGAGCCCAGAGAGTGGTGGTGAATGGTGCCACATCCAGCTGGCAGCCAGTCACTAGTGGTGTGCCCCAGGGATCAGTGCTGGGCCCCATCCTGTTTAACATCTTCATTGATGATCTGGATGAGGAGATTGAGTCAGCCATCAGTAAATTTGCAGATGACACCACGTTGAGAGCAGGTGTTGATCAGTTAGAGGGTAGAAGGCCTCTGCAGAGGGACCTCAACAGACTGGAGAGATGGGCAGAGTCCAACATGATGACATTCAACAAGTCCAAGTGCCAAGTGCAGCACTTTGCCCACAACAACCCCACGCAGTGCTACAGGCTGGGGTCAGAGTGGCTGGAGAGTGGCCAGGCAGAAAGGGGGTACTGATTGACAGGTGGCTGAACATGAACTAGCAGTGTGCCCAGGTGGCCAAGAAGGCCAATGGCATCCTGGCCTGCATCAGGAATAGTGTGGCCAGCCAGAGCATGGAAGTCATTGTGCCCCTGTACTCAGCACTTATTAGGCCACACCTTGAGTCCTGTGTCCAGTTCTGGGCCCCTCAATTTAAGAAGTACATTGGGGCTCTTGAACATGTCCAGAGAAGGGCAACAAAGCTGGTGAGAGGTCTTGAGCACAAACCCTATGAGGAGAGGCTGAGGGAGCTGGGGTTGTTTAGCCTGGAGAAGAGGAGGCTCAGGGGAGACCTTATTGCTGTCTACAACTACCTGAAGGGTGGTTGTAGTCAGGAGGGGGTTCATCTCTTCTCCCAGGCAACCAGCATCAGAACAAGAGGACACAGTCTCTAGCTGCACTAGGGGAAGTTTAGCCTCGAGGTGAGGAGAATGTTCTTCACCGAGAGAGTTGTTAGCCATTGGAATGTGCTGCCCAGGGAGGTGGTGAAGTCACTGTCCCTGGAGGTGTTCAAGAGGGGATTGGACGTGGCACTTGGTGCCATGGTCTAGTAGTCATGAGGTGTTGGGTGACAGGTTTGACTTGATGATCTTTGAGGTCTTTTCCAACCTTGTTGATTCTATGATTCTATGATTCTGTGAATGAACAGAAAGAAGTGAGAGTTGCCCACATCTGCACAGGCAAAACACTGAAGAGAGATGGGTGGTCTTTTCTGGGGAAAAAAAAAAAAAAAAGAGGCCACCTGCAGTATTTAAGTTCACTTGACTCCTCATCTCTAGAGTATTCAAAACCTCACAGACTTTAAGACTGGAAGGTTAAAGTCATCTTCCCCTCTTCCCCCTTGAACTTTATCATAAAGGAAAGCCAGAGAGCTGTATCACCCTGATAAAAGGTTATCACAACTTCTCTTGCTCCTACAATTGCTCTTGGAGAATGGACTTCCTCCTTTGTTCCTTTCCTGTCATGTCCAACCATGCTTGTAGGTGCTTGTATGTCTTGCAGACCTTTCAGCCTTTCTTGGAGGATGTGAGCAGAATGGGTGACATTTGTTGCCTGAACCTAAGCCTCAAGAACTGCTGCAGAATTTCTGAGCACAGATAAGTATGCAAATTTAGAAGCCAAAGACCTATTATAGAACTGTCTGGAATCCACCAGTGAGCCATGCTTTTTCTTGCCTAAACAGTTACTACTGGGAAAGTAGACTGGCTCCTCCATGGTCAGCATGTAACTGCAGATAATGAGGGAAGGGGGAGGCTCTGAATTATTTATCATTTTAAAAATAACCCTTCTAATAATCTTAATTGTGTTGTTTTATCTGAAAGCTGAATGAGAAATAATATTAATCACTGACTTGTGAACTACTGCTTAGTAAATAGCAAAGTGAAATAAGGATTTGAAACAAATTGGTTTTTAGGAAGGAACTCAGACTTGAGACTTCAAAATACGGTGTGAAAAATTTCATTTTTCAAACAGCTGTAATCTTAAGCAATTAAAATCTTTAATAACAACTAGTTTAAAAAGAAAGTAGTTAATTTTAGTCAATATCTTTTGTTGATTTGAAAGCCAGTTATGGCCTGATTTTCAGAAGTGCTAGCAGCTGTATGTATTCAGATATTCTGAATGCTGTGCCATGTTTTTTTTTGTATCTAATATTTATATCCAAGTTGAAAAGTGTTAATCTTTGTGATTATGTCTCTTTTTGCTTTCTCCTCTGGAAACCTGAATAATAGCCATTTAAAAAAATATTTTGAGCTTCTTTGATAAAAGGCACTATAAGAATGCAAATTATAACATTTTTAGCATACTGGCGTTCGGTTTCTTCTCCTCTGCGTGGGAGTTATCAAATCTGATTTACTTTAGAACCACATAATTTTATTAATATAATAAAAATGAACTAAATGGAAGGAATGTTCAAGGTTTGTTGCAATTCTGTCACAGCAAGGACATTTCAAAAACGTGGAAATCCATACTAAATTACCACCTTAAATCTTTATGTTTTTTTTTATGCTGAGGATCTGTAAAGTGCTGTTGAATATTCCCAGGACATGATTCTTGGTGTCAGTGATTGTATCTTTACTATTTATCCTGGGTATGAAGCAAAGTCTGGTAACTGTCCCTGTGCTCACTGTTTGCTGACTTTAAATAAAAAAAACCTGACTAATATTTATGAATGTGTCATAATTTCCTCCTCATTCACCTTCTTTAATGGACAAGTTGTAAAGGAGCACAGATCCTCATGCTGTGTGAACAGCATGACTTTTCATACAGCAAAGAGAGAGGACATTAATGCAGAGCAGAGCTGGTAAAAGCAAGAACCAACAAGAAGTCTTCCTCAAAGCCTAAGGTGCCCATGCAGAACAGATTCTCAGCACTGCTGTTTGAAGAAGAAAGACATACTTCATCAGCTAGTGAGAAATAAGGCAATTGATCAGTTTCCCATATAACAATAAGCATAACAAGGAAAAGGGAAGGGCGATAGTACTCAACATCTTTCTTAGAAATACATAGACCCATCTGCTGACCCAATCTCTGGAGCAGTCTTCTGCTTACAAGATATCAAGTATTATCAAGGATATAATGCATTAAACCTGTCTGGAGCAGATCCTTCTGAAGACTCTGTTAGGGCACATGGAAAATGAAGAGATGATTAGTGGCAATCAACATGGCTTCACCAAAAAGAAATTCCACCACCTGTTGGTGGCTTTTTAGGATGGGGGCCACAGTATCAGTGGATTTGATTGGATGGACCAGATTTGATGGATGGACCACTTGCTAGATAAGGAATTGGCTTGATGGCCTCTCTCAAAGAGTTGCAATCAGTGTGTCTACATCCAAATGAAAACCAGTGGTGACAGGAGTCCCTTGGGGATTTGTACTGGGACTGATGCTGTTTTAGATCTTTGTCAATGAGACTGAGGATACCCTCAGTGTGTTTGCCTATGATATCAAACTGTGTGCTGTGGTCAACATGCTGTAGAGAAAGAATGTCATCCAGAGGGACCTGGACATGTGGGAATGATAGGCCCTCTCCATGACAGTCTCACATGAAAGACAACAAAGCCTTGGTCCTGCATCTGGGTCAGGACAATCCAAAACAAAATTACAGGCTGGATGATGAGTCATTTGAAAGCAGCCCTGCAGAAGAGGACTTCAGGGTGCTGGCTGATGAAGGTATGAGCCAGCAATGTGCCAAAGCCAACCATATCCTAGACTACATCAGAAGATGTGTGGTCAGCAGGTCAAGTGAGCTGATTCTGATCCTCTACTTGCCTGGAGTATTGTATCTAGCTCTGGAGCCCCCAACAGAAAAAAAGGACATGGACCTGTTGGAGAGGATTCAGAGGAGGGCCACAACATGATCAGAGGGCTGGAGCACCTCTCCTACTAGGAAAGACTGTGGGTGTTTGGTCTGCTCAGCCTGCAGAAGAGAAGGTGCTAGGGTGACCTAAAGGGCTCTAAAGGAAAGATGGAATGGGAATATTTATATGGGCTTGTGGTGATAGGACAAGGGACAATGATTTTAACCTAGAGCAGAGTAGATTTAGATTTGATATTAGGAAAAAAATTCTTTACTATGAGGGTGTTGAGACACTGGAGTGGTTTGCCCAGAAGAGTTGTGGATGCCTCATTTGTGAAAGTCTTTAAGACCAGCCTGGATGAAGCTTTGAGTAATCTGATCTGGTAGGAGTTGTCCCTGGCAGGGAGACACCAAGGCAGAGGCACTGGAAGTAGATGATCTTTAAGATCCCTTCCAACTCAATCCATTCTATGAAATTAATTTACAGAGCTGTTAGTTGTTGACCTAGCTGTAAAACTGGTCACCAAACATGTGAGCAATTCTGTGTCTCTGTTTCAGTTCAAACAAAGGATGCAAGATCCTATAGGACTAAATTTGTTTGCCTACAGGTGGAAAATATAAATACTGTTCATACTTACAGAGCCCATAGACTTACATTCCATGTCTTATTCTTGCTTTTCTTTGTCTTTCTTCTTGGCTTCTGACACCATTCCTATTACAGAAGGGAGGGGGCAGAGAAAGGCAAATCCCACTTACACCGCAGGATTTAGCACTTTGTTCTCTAAGTAACAGTGGCCAGGAAGAGGATACTGGATTAAACATAATTGTGCAGCATGACGATTGTACTCAGCGTAGCCATGCTGTACCTGGATCTGACCCCAAGTGACTTGACCCAAGTTAGGCAGTAGGTTTGTGGCAGAATGCAGGATTTGTCTAAAATGAATTCTAGCACTTCAGAAAAATAAGCAGCTCAAGAGAACTGTAATGGGATATAAACACTGATGTGCTGCCAATCTTTTCACAATGAGTACCAACAAAGACTCTTTCCCACCGGCTTGTGACAGAATTCATATCAGGCACTTACACTTGCAGACAAGTGTCAAGGGACTAGCAAGTGTATCCCTTTGCTTTTGCAAGCAAGCAAAAATGCTCTTTAATAAGCAAAGAGGCAGTACCTCTTAAAAAACTTTTAGTAGGTGTTTCTGTTTTGCACTGTATTCTATTTGTATCACTTGATTGAGGGAGAGGTTGAAGATATTTTAGGGAATACCTAAGGATAAAATCTGTTGTATTTTAGAGCCAAGAAGATGATCTGTATGAGCTACATGAATAAAAATCAGCCTGACAATTCTAATTTAGCAATAACTAGACGCGCAGTGAAATACAGAAAAAGTGGAGAAATTAACCCCTGTTGTCCTTTTAGCTTTGACATTGGTGTTCAAAAAGCATTCCTGAGAGCACACAGACCTTCATATCTATGTAATGACTCTAAATTTTGGAAGCAGTGACAAAGTACTGGCAGGATCAGCTGAGTCATTGAATCCAGTTTCCTTTCTGAAGTGATGGAAGGACACATAATCAATATTTTAGAGGGAACTACTAGGAAATTTATCCTCTTTCCCCTTTGTTACACACTCTTTAAACTGTCTTTTGTCTCATGTCACTCTATTGGAAATCAAAGGTTTTAGGTAAAAATCTGCAAACTTAGACTGATCAATACTTGTGAGGGAACATAACTGTTTTTGTCTTACTACTTTTTGAAGTATTCTTATGAACAGTGCCATGGACTTGGTAGACTAAAATAATGTTATTCATGTTCTGTTGTTCATTTCTTTCTGCACATTGACACCCTGCTATTTTGCCATGCACTGCAAGAACAAAACAAATACCCTGCTATATTTAAATTCAAAGTGTAAGATGAGATACTAAACTTGGATCTCCACAATGAGGGCTGAAATGTTAGTGATCAGTATAATAAGCAGTGCACACAATTATCCCAGATGCTTAGTTAACCAAGTTCATTTTGGGAATTGGGAGACACATTTAATGGAAAAGTTTGAGATGAGAACAGTTCTTTTAACATTTGTTTTTCTGGAGAACCTAGTCACTGCCAAACATCCTGTCCTTTTAAAGAGGAATAAATGGGCCTGTGACAGAACCCATCCTGTCTTGACAGTCACTTACAGCTGGTGTTTAAAGGCCAGGACTGATAGACAATAGCATATTGGGGGCACTTCGCTATTGCTTGTCCAGATGGTATTTGTCTTAATCATCCGTCAAAATCTCCAGTGATGCCAATCTAAGGACTTTCAACAGTAACTTTCTGTTTCAAAGATACAGCCCTATTCTTAGACGTTTTTCCTGTGCTCCTATGGTTAATGGCTCCTGAATGGTGCTGGCAGGGATATTTTTTCTTGTGAAACTCAAGATATTTTGACTGTTGTTCTGAATTTTTGGGATGTCGATTGCTCCTCTCAACCCCAACACTATGTTAAAAAAAATATAGTGCTCAACAAGCACTCAGTAAAGAATGTAAAATGTACTTAACTAGACAAGAATGTAGCTGGCCCGACTTTTGCATTACATTATACCTCATAGTTTAGGCATTTTGTTTGCCTTACAAGGTATTACAGGCAACATTGTAAATGCAAATCAGAGCTGCAGTAGCAGAATACAGCAGAGCTAACCAGCTGATTTAATGAGGTAGGAATTTAACACAACACTTTATTCATAGAATTTGAATGTTGAAGGCCAGATGGTGTCAGCAGTATTTCCCTCTGACTCTACATCCAGAATTAAAACAGATTTCTGTATTATCTTAAAGTTTTAACTCCAGATTTTACCTACTGCTTCCAGGTAACACTTTGTTGGAGTAATTTTTCCCTTTGTATTTCTACAATACATTCTGAGTAATTAGTTCATGAGCCACAAAAATACCCTATGCACAGTGCCTCAAAGAACATTATAGTCAAGGGGCTGTTGTGTTATGGGTTTGGGCAATACAACATGGTAAAGGAAGTTGTAGCTTACTCCTGCCTGGAAAACCATTTATGGGTAGACAGAGTTCAGAGCCTTCTTTCTGTGCAGACATCATTAGATAAGATACTCTTAAAGGCAGAAAAACTATTCCAAGAAATCCTTTTCCTTGTAGATCTGCAGAATAAACCCAGTGATTCCAATGAAATACCTCTTAACCATTCTAACTGTGAGATAAAAATCATGCACTGGAACCTGGTCAAAGATCTCACAGCCTGCTGAAAACAAGACCACATTCACTAGATTTGATTTCAACCAGAAACTGTATGACTCACAACTCCCTCTAAATACAGCAATCTTATTGCCGCAATGCACGAAGTCAGAGTGAATTTTCCCTTATCCTATATTGAGTACCTCTGACAAATCACTGCTCTGGTCAACTCTTTGTAGATGGTTGTTTTCAAATACCTTTTCAATCTGAGAAAGCATGTGAAATTGTCAGGCTAGCAGAAAAAAATTGCATGACCAGTTTTCCTGACATAATGTCATCCTCATTTGTTTGTATCAGTATATGTTTTCTCTCTCAACAATGTTAATTTCTCTGGCTTTGTTGTTGGAGGTGGATGTAAAAGTCTGATTCTGGGAGCCTTTCTGGCTTGAAAATTATTCCAGCAAAATAGTTCCCAGTGCCTGAAATCTGGTAACTAATCCACTGTCTGTCCTAGAAAGCAAAACACTCTTTGGAAATTCCCTCAAAACAAATTCCCTTTGCAAAAAATTTTCTTTCCCTTAAAGGTTCTAAGTGGAGAAACTTCAATTAGCTTCCCACCTGTACTCTTACTCAGTATTTTCTAATTCCCTCACACACCACCTTTCTATACTTCAAAACAAATGCCTAGATTGTTGCTTCAGCATTTGGATGTTCAATGCCTCGTCTTACGGAATAAGCAGTCCAATGTGATCCTGAACCCAAAGGTTCAACGACTGAAAAACACTGCTTGTATAAGGGCCTTAGATAGAGATATATCAGGATGGAAGAAAGAGCTGGGCAGAGGTTTCTGTGAAGTTTCTTTCTGCCTGAACAAAATCACCTTTTTATGATTTTTTTTTAGTTTATTTTATTTTTCAGTTGTTTCCTCGTTTCTGTGTTCTAGCAGAGGTGAGCAGAAAATAAAATCGTGCCCTGCAGAGAAGTGACTGTGTTGAAAGTGGATAGAGAGATATCACTTGCCAGTGCCAAGAACAGAACAAAATGGGAGAGTCTGGGGATATTATATTTTCCTGCAAGGCCACAAGAGTAACAGTTTTCCAATGCATCTCCTAAAAGCATTACAAATGGGTGAATAAGGGTGAAGAGGCTGAGAGGATGACAAGAAACACTTTCAAATTATATCAGTGCAAATCAGAAGAGCTGGGACATGCTGAAGAAATTGCTTCTAGTTTTATAATCTCTAAATATTGGATTATATTCAAATCTAACTATTAGAATCCTTGACAGTTATCTCAGCACTACCAGTTCCTGATAACTATGATTTACTAGCTTATCGTGCAATCACAGAATAGCTGAGGTTGGAAGAGACCTCAAAAGATTGTCTAGTCTAAGATTTCAGTGGGAAAGGCAGCCTAGATGAGATTAACTAGCAGCTTGTTCAATCACATCTTGAAAAACTTCAGCAATACGGATTCTAGCACATTCCTGAGGAGGTTGTTCCAGTAAATCACTGTACTAAACCTTGTTCCACATGTCAAGGTGAAACCACTCCCAATGGACTCCTTTGTCTTCTCCATGTGGAACCTTATGAAGAGAGAGCTTCTCTCCAATTTGCCCAGTGCCAGAATTTTGTAACGGTATACCCCTTAACCTTCTCTTCTCCAGGGAGAAAACGACTAACTCCTTCAGTCTTTAATCACAGGGCAGATTTTCCAGCCATTTGAATATCATTGCCACCCTACTTTGTGCCCTCTCCAGTCTGTGTCTTGAATTGTGATGACCAGAAATTACCATGATGCTCCAGGAACAGCCTGAGAGGCACTAAGTGGGATCATCACAGCTCTTTGTCTGCTTGTAACACGTTCATCATGAATGTAGCCCAGGATTCAATTTGCCTTCTGACATGTTCACTTCATCACTCAGTTTGGTGTCATGAGCAGGATCCTGATGGGCTTTTTGTGCTCAAGAGACAAGAATTGTGTCAAAATCAAACTCCATTCATTTAAACTCTAAAAGTGACTTGGTTTGATGTTCTTCTTACACTTAGATATATTATTTGAAAAATTTAATATTTTAACATGCAAATATTAGAATAAAAATGTGACTATAAGCAGATAACTTGAATGGCTATACTTGATGAGGATTTTGAAGACCCAGTGCAGCTCTCAGATTGGTTGTTTCCTTCCTCTATGATGCTTTTGTTCCTTAGCTCTCCATGTATTTAAAAGAATTATGATGTCCGGCTTTTACTTATCTTTCCTGGCTAGCCTAATTACAAATCTAACTTGGCTACACCTTGCACAGAATCATACAATTGTTAGGACTGGAAGGATTTCAAGGATCATCTAATTCCAACCCCCCTGCCATGGGCAGAGACATCTCACACTAGATCAGGTTGCCCAGAGCCACATCTAGCCTGGCCTTAGAAATCTCCAGGGATGGGGCTTCCAATACCTCCCTAGGCAACGTGTTCCACTGTCTCACCATCCTCATGGGGAAGAACTTCTTCCTAAAATCCAATCTGAATCTACTCACCTCCAGTTCTCTGCCATTCCCCTAGTCATGCATTGCCAGAACTTAGTGCTGGGACATTACAGAGATCGCCAGAGCAGTGCTGGGATTTCTAGAACCTATCACAGCATGACTAATAGTTTGGAGAAAGTATTTTGGCAAATAGATATATCTAAACAAAATAATTCATTCTCAGCCTTTTCTTGCTAAAAGTGCCTCCTACCATTCCAGTGCTCACAAATAATACATAAATTTTGTTTCAGTAAAGAATTCTCGAAGAGTTTGGAATCAACATTTCAAACATACTCAGTCCCCTCCTTGGAAACTGGCTGTTATAAACCAGAAATTAACTAACACTGGGCCTGAATAGTTTGAATTCTGGCCTTTCTGAAGTCAAGGGTGGAATTCCCAATGATTTTAATGGAATCAGGATTTTATACTTTGTGAATGATTTTGTGAAGTGAAAAAAGAGCTGAGACTAGAGTATTCAAGGGTACATAAAGATACTGTTTCAGGGATATCTTGAAAATCCCAGCCTAAATCAGTTGCATTGCTCTAGCAAATGTCTCAGCCACCCATATTTGGTACTGCCTTTCTGTCTGTAGCAAACCACATGGATCTGAACCGGCAGCCTGACTAGAAAAGACCAAGCATCCATTTAGCCATCATTTGAGTCATCTAGATTTACTATATAGAATGTAATTGTCTCTGTAATCCTTTTGTAATATCTGGAAATTATGTCTTGTAATTTATTTTCAAAACATTAAATATTAAAAGTGCTAGTACATGACCTCTAGATGTAATTAATGTAAGAAATGATAAACCAGGCATATAATTAAATATTCTTTCCAAAAATAGAGGACTGTGGGAAGCAGTCATTAACTAAGATTATATTACCAAAAAGGAAAACATTAGTACAGTCAGTCATCACTGCAAGCAGCAGCACAACAAGGTTTCTTGCTAGGCCTGTGGATATTATTTATAGTATAATGACATGAGCTGGAATGGCCACATGGCAACTCTTCCAGTATCTGAACTTGTGGGTATCTATATCTGGAGAAAGAAAACAGCAGACAATATTTACATCCCTTGCTCTAATTCATTGAAAATGTGTGAAACCTCCAAAATACCAGAGATTAAAAATGCAGGTTTTATTTACTTAAGCAGAGTGTATTTTTACCTGACTCACCTGTTATCAAAACACTTTATCTTCCACAAAAGAAATGGCTCTCTCCTATTAGAAGGCACAGAGAAAATACAAACTATGCCAGTGTGATCAGCTCTGCCAGGAATTTGACGTTATCTAGTTTCAATTCATAACTTTCAAAGAGGGGTACTGTTATTTTAATGTAATTTGGTTTAACAATAATTGCGTCATTAAATTCCCTCGTTATTCTGACAAACTAGGAAAAAAACTAATCATATGGTGGAGAAGAGGGACAGGTTATAGAGCTTGGTCCTTGAGTTCAGCCCCCTTACTGTGCAACACAGAGATGATGCTGGAGAGGGAAAAAAAGAGACTGGGCTAATCTGAATTTGGGTGAAAGGGGAAGATTGAATCCTCTGGGAACAAGCATGAAAGCTGTCTTGATTTCAGCTTAGTGACATCTGTGAGGTAGAGGGATAAGGAACCAAGAAGGGGTTGGTCTCTTCTCTCTAGCAACCAGCATCAGAACAAGAGTACACAGTCTGAAGCTACGCTAGGGGAAGTTTAGGCTCGAGGTGAGGAGAAAGTTCTTCACTAAGAGAGTCATTCGTCATTGGAATGGGCTGCCCAGGGAGGTGGTGGAGTCACCATCCCTGGAGGTGTTCAAGAGGGGATTGGATGTGGCACTTGGTGCCATGGTTTAGTCATGAGGTCTGTGATGACAGGTTGGACTTGATGATCTTTGAGGTCTCTTCCAACCTTGGTGATACTGTGATAAGATAGCAGACAAACGCAGTGAGGAAAAAGGAATGACAGAAAAGGTCTCGTAGGACTAAGGAGCATGAAAATATTGTATCTTTTACTTTGTTAGGTGAAAAAATATCCATCTATGTTCCAAATTAAACAAAAATAAAAAAGAAAAAGAAAACCACCCCACCACTTCAGACTGCCATAAAAGGCATAAAAGGGCTGAGAGGAATTAATGCAATAAAAGTAATAGTTAAGCTGTATTGTTCATTTTCATTTCGAGTTACTCTGAATTTAGTGAGTTTGGATTGCTCTGCATGTTATTGGAAGTGGGCTCTAGAAGGCCTGCCTTTTGACAGAGTTGCTGCTTACTCTTTCCCTGTTGGAGAAAGGATGAATACTGTAATGGGAATTTGTATAGTGCCCCTCTCTTCTGTTATTTGGTGTTTATTCTGTTGATAGGACGACTTGTGTCTAGAAAACGAGCTAGTGAAATTCAAAAGTACATTTCTTCTGCTTCATTAGTTTTCTCTCAGCACAGTCCTCAGCATTTTAATCCTGGTCAGCTGGATATATGCCGTTTCTTTGTTAATTTTAGTGACTTTTCCAATCAGCATGTGATTGAACTATGGCATAGTACATAACATCTCATCTGATGCAGCGCCAACACAACATCCATAGATTACACTATTGCAAATGGTTCTTCAGCAAACCGTCAGGTTGCATGGGCTAGAAAGTGAAAGTCACTCCATAAAGATCAAGAGCACTTATCACTAATATCACATTGTTCCTTTCATGACAGATTTATTTGAGATTATTAAAGTGCTCTGCCATCTTCACTCCTTCCTTCCCTCTCCCATCCTTCTTTCCATGATTTTGTGTGCTTATACTCTCAGACTTCACAATTCTGCTCTCTTACTTCTGTAGTTTTGCAGATGAGTATTTTCTTCCCCACTAAATGCATTCACTACCAGTGGTTTCACAGTTACTTAAGGGCTAAGGTTGCAAATCCATTACTACCCACATACAGAATCATACAATTGTTAGGATTGGAAGGGATTTCAAGGATCATCGAGTTCCAACCCCCCTGCCATGGGCAGAGACACCTCACACTAGATCAGATTGCCCAGAGCCACATCTAGCCTGGCCTTAAAAACCTTCAGGGATAGGGCTTCCAATACCTCCCTAGGCAACGTGTTCCAGTGTCTCACCACCCTCATGGGGAAGAACTTCTTCCTAACATCCAATCTGAATCTATGCATTTCTAGTTATGTTCAATTCCCCCTAGTCTCATCATTACCTGACACCCTAAGTCTCTCACCAGGTTTCTTTAGGCCCCCTTAAAATACTGGAAGGCCACTATAAGGTCTCCTCAGAGCCTTCTCTTCTCCAAACTGAATAGCCCCAACTCAGTCAGTCTGTCCTTGTAGGAGAGATTCTCTGGCCCCCTGATCATCCTCATGGCCCTTCTCTGGACACATTCCAGCACCTTCAGATCATTCCTGTAACAGGGGCTCCAGAACTGGATGCAGTACTCCAGGTGGGGTCTCACCAGAGCAGAGTACAATGGGAGAATCACCTCCCTTGATCTGCTGGCTATGCTTCTCTTGCTGAAGCCCAAGATCTGGTAGGCTTTCTGGGCTGCAAGTGCACACTGGTGGCTCATGTTGAGCTTTTCATCCACCAGGACTCCCAAGTCCTTTTCTTCAGGGCTGCTCTCAAGCCAGTCACTGCCCAGCCTATATCAGTGCTTTGGATTGCCCCAACCCAGATGCAGACCCTCGCACTTGATCTTGTTGAACCTCATGAGGTTGTCATATGTGCAGCATAACTGAAATGCAATTTCATGCAGTGCATGTATTTTGAACTGTCAACTGGAGAGTGAGCACTGCTATCTTCTGTTTACTGGAGATACACACTATTCTTTGTAACCATCTTGGAAGATACATGATTACTGACATGTGACTATTTATCTGTTGCTTTAAATTGAAATTTTTTTAGTAGAGAAAAGTTGGGAATTAATGGCTAATTTTTATAAAATGAGATAATTAGATCAGGGCCTCTGTCCTAATCTCCTAGCGTACATGAGCCCCAAAAGTTGAAGGTCATGAAAATAATAATTACGTGGAACTTTCTATTGCTCAACAACAACAGGAGGAATTTCTTGGGAATGCATCTCTTAAAATAGTAATCTCCATAATTTCCACATTTTTCAGGAAATCTGAGTGTGAGATGCCAAAAATGTATTCCATTTTTTTCTTTTTCCTCCTATTTAAATATTACCAAAATAAATTAATTATACAGGAAATATATTATTAATCTTGTTTGGTAACTGCTGAATTGATTTTAAGAAGCTGTGGTCAAAAATATTCCTGTCAGAACAAAGAATATGAGGACACAATTCCTTATGTGGTTGGTCCCACATAGCCTCTGAGAACTTCCCCTTGTTTATGAGTTTTAGAAAACATCCTGCACTAATAACACTCTTAAATTCCAGTGATGTGAAGGCAATGCAGCAGCACAATATGCAGTCCTTGCTTTCATACCTAAAATTACATAATGTAAAATATATGTTCAGTGTCCTTACACAAGTCTTAAATAATTTCAGATACTTTAGATCTTTGAAAATTTTATGTAAAGAAATGAATTATTAAATCTTCTTTGTGTCATATTCCCAAAGACAGAATGCAAGTAAGAGTAAGAACTACTTTTGCATTTCTGGAAGAAAGTTAGCAGTAAATGACTTAAAATATATTTATTATCTAATCTGACAATGTTGCCTTTGGATTCACTTGGAGTTGATTATCAGCCTGGTATCTGGATTGTTTGAAGATCTGGATGACAAACATACATGAGGTTGCAAAAGCTGTATTTCCTTTGCTGCAACTGAGTAAGCTAGGACAAGTTCCTCATCTTTTCTGCCTGGAGCTAGACCTGTTTTTGAGGGATTCTGCCACCTGAATATGCTTCAGGCACCAGATCTATTGCACTTACTCTTACTGATGTTGTGTAATGAATATTCATTTGAATTCTGCAGATTTCTTCAGTACTCTCTATGCAGCTTTAGCCAGACTAGACAAGCTAGACAAGTTCTTCCCTCCCCAAATTATGAAGATATTGCATTTCTTTTTGTTCTTATGCTAATTATTTTTTCAAACATTCTCCACAAAAGAACAAGAAAAGAAAAAAAGAAGAATTGAAATCCCACATGCAGGACTCATCTCAGGTTCTAACAATCTGGTTAGATTCACCCAGATCTAAGTGACAGACTGTTAAGCTAAAGAGTGGGAAGATGTCACCAGAATTTACTTCTCAGTAGTGAATAGTGTGTTTGAACTAGTGACACAAGATTTCCTTTACAGTCACTGGGGGAAAGTAAGAATCCAGTGTCTTTTCAATGTTCAGTTTAAAGTGGGATGAACTGTGCTCCTGTTTTCACACTTGAATGATGCCTGTGTATCCTTCTCTTTTCATCCATAGTCTGACAATTTCGTTATACAGATGCAATACCTTTAGCTGTAGTAGTGCTTGTAAAATATGAGGTCTGCATCTTATCAGCCTGGCACTTGGGAACTTTAAAGACTAGAAGAACGTGCATGTATTAAGTCAGCCAGATTTGAAGTAAGGCCTCTCATACACAGATGAAGACTCTACACTATATCATCTTAAGCAGAAATTTAATCCTTGATTTAAATTCCATTGATATGTATATGTCTACCTTTTAGTTTCTTTGGTTGTGTGGGGTTTTTTGTTGGTCTTTTTTCACTGTCATTTTTGAGAGGATCTTACTCAAATATTTCTAATCAGTTTGAACATTCTTAACCCCCATCTCTTTAGAATAAGTATTTACACTCACAGTTGGTTTGAAAATACTTTTACATCTATATTACTTCCTGAAGACTATATCTTGTGGTCCTGTCACTACAAGTGCTCTTTTCAAGTGATTATATAGCTCTTATAAAAACACTGAAGTATAAAGAAGTGAAGCAATGATTAACAACACCAAGACAAGTTTGTGATGAGTTATTTTCATCTGATCTTTGGTACTCTAGGAGGGAAAAAATGCCAATATTTTCTCTTTGTGAATAAACAAAAAGTTGAAAAGCCTTCAGCAAAACATTCTTCCTTTCTGTCACATGTGGTCCTGAGACATGGAATATATTTTGAATGCAGAAGTGATACAAGGTTGAAGGTGAACAAGTTTGTTATTTTCAGACAAGATAAGACAGAACAGCAAACAGCTTCTCCTGTGTAACCTAGTTTCTAGTTTTCTCTGGAGAACAGTGGATACCAGAATAAAAATGTGATTTAGGCTATGGAAATTATGCTCAACTCCATTTTGAGCAGTCCCAAAGAAAGATCTACTGCTCATTTTTCTTTCTAAAACCACTGTACTGAAGAACCCTAGAGTCTTTTTGTTCCAGGAGGAATAAAGAGATGACATCAGGAATGGTACTGTACATCTCTAATGTACACTTTGCTTTGTGTGGGGTGAGAGAGAACTTCTCATGGCTGTACCTAGTGCATCCCAAAGTACTGAAAGACTTGAGAATTTGCAAAATGACTCCTGTAATGCCAGCTCCTGGGAACTGAGTCATAATATTGTCATACAAAGTTTACTAGCATATTTTTAAATTGCCCTTACTAGTGATTCTGCCCTCACCATACTTCTGCAGCTCCTAAGAAGTGGTACAGAGCCAAGGGAAACCATCTCTGCCCCATCCTGTGAGCCTGGCATACAGAAGCATGAGAACACACTATGGACTCCACAGCAAATATTACAAGAGCTTGAAGTGTGAAGGAATTGATTAAAATTCTTTCCATTCATACAATAAGAGCTGCACTAAGCAATTAAAAAAAAAAAAAAAAAAAAAAGAAAAAGTTTAAAATCATGCAGTTGATGTGAATGGAATGGAATGGAATGGAATGGAATGGAATGGAATGGAATGGAATAGAATAGAATAGAATAGAATAGAATAGAATAGAATAGAATAGAATAGAATAGAATAGACCAGGTTGGAAGAGACCTTCAAGATCATCGCATCCAACCCATCAACTAATCCAACCCACCTAAACAACTAACCCATGGCAGCAAGCACCCCATCAAGTCTCCTTCTGAACACCTCCAATGATGGTGACTCCACCACCCTCCTGGGCAGCCCATTCCAATGGGCAATCACTCTCTCTGTATAGAACTTCTTCCTAACATCCAGTCTAAACTTCCCCTGGCACAGCCTGAGACTGTATCCTCTTGTTCTGGTGCTGGCTGCCTGGGAGAAGAGACCAACATCCACCTGTCTACAACCTCTCTTCAGATAGTTGTATGTTTCCATCTTTCCCTTCCCGCAGGAATAAGTGGGGTAAAAATGTCTCTACAAGGTGCATTCCAACCCCTACCATTCTGTGATTCTGTGAGAGACTGGTGTGTTGTTAACACCTTTTTGTAACAAATTCCTCTACTATGCTGAGGTTCAGTAGTGCCACTGCATAACTCTGGTCATTCTCTGTGTGATTTTATTACTTTTACCAAGTTTTCTTTGTTGGTTATCAGTGGAGCTCTGTAGAAGGTTTAATTAGAAAAGACAGGGTAGAAACTTTCGAGTTCTGTTTATGCAGTTCCAGGAACAGTGTTACTAAGAGGGTTACTTAAGCTTCAGAGCTTAAGAGAAAATAGTTAATTGAGTACAGCAGACTCACTAATGTTGCTCCAGCTAACAGTTTACTTCACTAGACAATCAATAAATACCAGGTTAAATAACAGGCTGATTGGGTAAATACAAAGAGAGGACTAAATAGGCTTAGACACTTCCCTATTCCTATTACAGGTTCTAACAAATCACATGAGATCAACAACAGAAGAGGTAGCAGTTGTTTTCTTCATGTTCTGCTGTTAAAAAGCAGATATATTCCATTGTCACCAGCACTCATTTAAAAAGATATGAGATGGAGAACCCTGATCCATGTGAGCAGCCTGCACTTTTGCCCCCCTGCCATTTTAACCCCAGACGTGGAACACCGGTAATCAGAGTCAGACTTGGAGTAACTGTTTTCAGCTTGGTTTTAGGCTTGGAAACTGCTACTTCAGTGTATGTCAAACCTGAAGGAAGGCTTGTGTACTTGAAAGTCTCCCTATTTTGCAACATCATCTAGCAGAGCAAAAAAACCCAAGTACCTCACCTACAGTAACAGATGTTGAAGTCTGACCTAGTGCATATCGTGGGTTGCTAAATTCCCTAAGATACTCTGTAGCTGCAAACAATAACCTGTGTTTCAGCTGAAACACACAGTTAGGTTAAAGCATGACTTCGTGAAATGCATCCAGTATCACAGTATCACAGTATCACTAAGGTTGGAAGAGACCTCAAAGATCATCGAGTCCAACCTGTCACCACAGACCTCATGCCTAGACCATGGCACCAAGTGCCCTGTCCAATCCCCTCTTGAACACCTCCAGGGATGGTGACTCCACCACCTCCCTGGGCAGCACATTCCAGTCTTGGTCTTGAGACATCAGGAGCTCAAGAATCTATTGATTCCTTTGGAGTTTGTTCCAGTTGTTTGCTGCTTCGTAGTTAAGAAATGGTGTGTTTTATTTCCTCCTTAATTTGCTTGACTTCAGTTTTCAGCTCCCAGTTTTTGTTATGCCTCTGTTAGATTAGAGAGCCCTTGTATTTTCTCCCTATGAAGGTACTTACATGCTGTAATCAAGTCACCTCTCAATCTTTTTGATAAGCTACATAGATTAAGCTCTTTTGAGTCACTTACAGCAAGGGTTGAGAGTGCTGCTGCTAGCTCAAGTATTCAAGCCTGTTATGGTCAAAGATTACTAATTAATGTCATTAGAAACGGGCAGTTCTTTGTGTGTGAGTGAGCCTTACAAATAACTCTCAGCTGATGAGTTTAATAATGCAGACTGAAATACCTGTAAGCCAGTTATCTATAATTATGCATATACTCATGAAGACAGCGGATGCCACTTCTTCATTTTAAAGTGGGCTGCATAAAGGAAGGGTATTTAGTGAAAAGAATGAGAATTAGAAGCTCTACAGTATCATTATTCCCTTTTTTGATTTAAATGCTCACTTCTGTCCTACCATTTCCTCTTCTTAACTTTTTCTTTTTTTTTAATGTTGCTTTCTGATAAGACTAAACTGATGGCATAATTACTAGGTAGAAATTGCAGGTATCAAGCATCTTCTTGAAATCACCTCCTCTCAGTTTCTTGCAAGCTATACTAACTGTGAATATATTTAACACTGGCAGATTGTTCAGCTTTTCATGTTTCTGTACCTCTGGAAAAAAAAAAAATTGGTGGCAAAACATCTGAGGCCATATTTATGCAGGAACAAATTATACTTGTTTCTGTGCTTCAATGGCAATGTGCTGTGTCTGATTTTATTTCTACAGTAATTAGCAAACTACCCTTAAGGTATCATTCATCACAAGCAAATCCTAGAGGAAGTTATTTCTATTTGCAGTCTGAAAGCAAGACTGAGTTATTTTTTTTTTCCCTAAGTTTTGGCTTTGTGAGTACCTCAGCAGAAACTGACCC